>NC_089821.1:89759969-90063540 GCF_035046505.1 Tiliqua scincoides
CATAATAGATTTCCCTTGTGTGTGCATGTTACATGTGTACTGACAAGCACTGCCAATAACAGAAGTATCCCATCCAGCTGTAGCTACATGAGCACACAGCACTTGGCTGCAATGGAGTGCTCATTTTTAAAGGGGTCAAAGATTTAGTTTTGATTCCTTCTGCATGATAAACAGAATTTCATGCTAGCATTATAATCTGTGAAAACTAAGGAACTACTAATTTTTACATTAGTTCTAGATTCATACCAGTTTAGGCCTTTCATGTTACCCTCTTAATGTTACCATTTTACTTCCTTTATCACTTTGGGATCTTCAACCTTATTTTCTACAGACAAAACTAGAGCTTCCCCCTCCCAAATAGCAACATCTGAGCTGAATTAAACAGACTTATCTTCATCTCTTCTCAAAGTACATCCTTGCACTGCATAATACAGCACTTTAATTGACTCAAATATTTTTCAATGCAAAGATCTCTGAAAAATGAAGCTTTCCTTTAGGAATGTATTCTGAGTGAAAATAAGATAAATTGCTGCAGGTCGACAAGTAGTTTTAAATTAAATGCACAGAGAAAAATACGGATTTTGTAACAATATGCTCATACTTTTAAATATTTTTATGTCTATATCAAAATGTCATTCATTCATCATTTCTGAAATGAAAGGCTTAGATCTTAGCCACCAATGGAACAGATTTCAGTAGGTGATTATGAACCTCTGCCCCCCTCTCCTCTGTAACCCCCTGCACCATGGAAGTGCAGTGAAAGGAGGCAGAACCACCCTGCCGTAAACCACAGAAAAGAGCTCCAGCCTCCCCTGTGATTGTGCACACAGAAATCAAAACACATGTAGAGTTGAAAAGAGGGTGGAGCACATGTACAATCACAGGGGAGGCTGTGGGTCTGCTTCCCCTGTCTCCCCTCACTTCATGTCCCTGCCCTACACCCCTGGAAGGCTTGAGGAACCCTCTGGTACAGGATGTCACATGGTCAGAAGACCGTAGCAGAAAGAGGAAATGGAAGAAGTTATCCTCCCTCCAAGCAAGTGGAAACGCCTTCTGTTTGTGAAAGTACAATTTCGGCCCAAAACCTAACCAACTTTCCGGCACTGGCATAGCAGTGCCAATTACATGTGCGCTGCATCCTGCAGTTGGGTGGCACTCACAGAGGCCTCCTCAGAGTAAGGGAATGCTTGTTCCCTTAACTCAGAGCTGCATTGCCCTTATGTCGGTGCTGGAAAATGGGTTAGGATTGCACCCTTAGAGTCCAATTCCAAAATCTTTCTTATACTTTTACTAGGAGCAATCCTTAATACTTTTTAATATTCTGTTCTTTTATTGTTTATGGACCTTCAGCAATTTAACACCAAGAGGTCATGTATGTCTTATGCATACATAAGTTTGTTTACATAAAAATTCACCTGTCAAGTAGTAAGGGCAAGGCCAGCTGTGCACTGAAAATTTTCTTGAACAATGCAAACACTTTAGCTGAGAGAAGCAACTATTGCTTTTAAGCTATGAAAACTAAAAGCAAGCGTAAGAGTGCATTGAACCTCCTTACTCAACAGTGTATATAGATCATTCTGTTAGGATCCATACCACTATATATGTACTTACGCACAAAGAATTTAAAAACATGCCTTCTACTGGAACTTCTGGAAGGTACTATATTATGATGAATACTTGAAATGTCAGCATCCACACATTCCAGAAGGATACACTTTTTTGCACTCTTTTGCAGCAACAAGGAATCTTAAGGCATCTTAAAGATTATCATGGTTCAAACTTTTGTGGGCCAGAGCCCAGTCTGTCAGATGCATGATATGATAACTCTAGTGAGTAGAGAATTCCAGGCAAACATTGTGAATGTCTGAAACCTCTGACATACATCAGTATCTGCTGACAGCAGTCATGTGCAAGAAAAGGGAGGGGGAACATACATCTTCTGAGGGGCATTCATTAAATTTACCTGGAATGTTCAGCATCTAACAAAAGGTCAAATTGTGCCACATGTTTTGGACATTCACTAACAAATACACAAATTTTAAGGCAAGCCAGTGATCTATACATTTGGTCCCTGTTGCATATATGCAACGTTGGGCAGAAATGACTTAAAGTGCTGTTTACCACTAATCAGCTCTGTTGGCTGTTAAAAAAACACAGCCAATTAACCCTCAATTTTAGGTCTAATCGCTTTATTTATTAAAAATATTTCTACCTCACTTTTCTTCTGCCAAAAGCAGGTGCCCAAGGCGGCTTGTTTAGTGATGTCACTACTGATCAGCTGTTCAGCACCCTCACTTGTGAACGGTTGATTAATTCTCAGCTCTCAAATTCTCTCTGAATTCTGAGCACCCCACAGCTGAGGTGCTCAGTTGAGCTGTCCTGATCACCTTCCAATGTTCCCAGCTAAGCATCTTTCAGTGTAGATCAGTTATCTAGCAGCAGAGGCTGCTGGACTCGATAGAACTTTGGTCTGATATGCATGGCATTAAGTAGTGAGGGATAGGATTGGGCGATGTGCTCATTCGCTGTATTAATGCAAGTTATTGTAAACCACCTCAAGAATCATTTGATCAAAAGGAAGCGGATAACTCTTCTAAACAAATAAAAATGAAAGCAGGTGACTTCCACCCTGAAAATATGTATTCCACAGAAAATTGAAGTGACCAACTGGCTTCCTCTAAACTAGTTGGTTATTTTTTTCACTTCCAGCTGTTTTCCTTTGACCCAAAGATCCTCTTAAGTTTGAGGATCTATAGATCAAGCATTTCAAAAGTAACCTCAGCGATTTTTAAACCTTTGCTCAAGTACAGCTGCACTGTGAAGACTGGCCATGGAGGCTATTTGCTGCCTAAATAGATTCTGAAATGACCATTTCAGGTTGTAAAAAGAAATGTCGATATTCATCTTTGGTGTCCTAGGTGTTCTGCAAAATTGTGTGATATTGTCACCAGACTCACACTGTTTCTGCAGGAAATGTTTCTATCTTTATTTACTTTCTGCTTTTACAATTATAACAGATAAGGCACTACTCTAAGTTAGCACTCTGTGGTTTTAGGCTGGCATCTTTTGATTCACAGCCCACAAGCATCTGTCTAATGAAGGAATTAGATCACAAGGTTAGATGCTGGTGGCCATTTCCATTACATTCTAGACCGCATTCTGCAGTCCTGGATTGCATCTGGCTATTCTCAGATATGCAAGCCTCAGAAATGTGCCACAACTTCTGAAATATACCAGCGCATGCAGTATCCATTCCTGTGCTATTTTACTTTACTCTGATCAGGAGTATAGCATTCTTGCTTAGCCCCTGCTCCAGCAATCGGTATTGTCCCTTCTTGTTCAGTCTGTGAGATTTCCTTTACCATAATTCTCCCAGTAGTCCCCGTTATTTGAAATTATTCTATAACGAAACCTGCCTTATTGTCTCATGATCAGGAGCAAAAGAGCAGGGAAAGACTTTTTCCTTAACAGCCCTTTTTCTGCTCAAAATCAGCTTCCAATACACCCTGACAGAAGAGCATCTGGGGTGCCGATTTTGAAATAATCACTGAGGGGAATTAAGCACTGCCTCTCCCCTGTTTGTCTTCTGCTGTCAATCTCAGCCTCCAAATGCAGCTTTCCAAAATTAATAAAAAAAAAATGCTGGCAAACAGTTACATATGGGGCTGTGCATAATTCTCATAGCTTGATTCTCACTTCTCTTCCTTTGATATCCTGTCTCTGATTGTCATGTAGCATCACATCTTTTATTTCTTTTAAACATCATAATCTTCCTTCTGGGGCCTCGAGGTACTACACAGTAAAACTGTGACACTAAAGCATTAAAACAATAAATCAATAACATAATAACTCTTCATCAAAATACATAAATCAAAGCAAAAGGAAATTCCAGAAAGTACCCTCATACTGAAATATAAAAAGGAGGCCAAAGATAAGTTTAACAAGTCCACAGGTCCCTAAACACTATGCAGAAAAAATTAGTTTGGAGAGACTCATACTAACCCAAAGAAAAGCAGCCTGGCAGACCTTCCTGTGCTGAATATTCCACAATCAAGTTGTCACTTCAAAGAAATGGCAGATTCTTGTGGCCATCCATTTGGCCTCTGATGAATTTTTACATGAAAATCAAAAGTGGCTTCTGATCAGAAATAAGCACTATTTATAACAGCATGGACCCACAGATGGGGGGCTATGAGCCCCCCCCCCGACCCTGCAGAAGGTTAGTGTTACTCTCCAGGAAAGTTTAAAAGTTCCTTGCTCCTGGCGGCGGCATGATCACTGCAGTGCTGTCAGGGCATTCATTTTGGACTATCCCCTTACTGGAGAATGGCCCTCTTCCAGTTCCCCTGGTTGGCTGCAACCCACCAGTTTGGAAACCACTGGGCTATTCTATAACCTTATCCTTAGCAAGGGTCCCTGACCAGTGTGACTACTGCCAACCACAACTATTTGGGACCCTGGCCCTTAAAAGTACCTCCAATGAGTGTGATGTGGATGTTAAATCCATTCTGATTTAAGGGCCCCTTGGACAGTAAGTAAGAACAATGTGAAATGTAAAACCACACACTGAATTCTTTGCTTTCCATTTTTCCCCTGTTATTTTTATTTATTGGGGGGAAACACTGATAATGTATTCATTTGATAGCTTCATTTACATCTTTAATGAAATAAAACAGCCAAGCAGTACGTAAGCTGAGAACGAATGGTCTGCAATAAATCTAGCAGTATTTAAAGTTAAAAAAAATTTTTTTTTAAACAATGAAATGAGTAGTTATTTGGAAGCTTGTTGAAGGATAAATGTTGTGGGCAGAGTCAAAGAAAAGTCTTAATATGCAAGCTGTTCCTGGTATACATTCAACTAAAATTCTTTACACCATCTGCCTTGGTGCATATATAAATCTGTAAGCAAAGAGTTTGAGGAACGTTCACACCTTCTAAAGTAGCATATAGGATATAACACAACTAAGAAGCTGACAATGAAGAATTGGCCTTGCAAATAAGTATCTACAAGTTTCAAGGGTTTATTTTACAAGTCAGTGGGCCTACACATACCTATGTTACCCACTTGTGGCAGGCACACTGACAGTGTTCTTGAAAGGCTAAGATACAAAGAGACAAAACAGCATGTACTACCCTGAGCAATGTGGAGAAAGGGTGGGATATCAATAAATTCCGGCGCAACAAATGGATAGCTGGTTATTACTGTAAAATGCTCACATTGCAGTAGGTGACTACAGCTACAAAAACATCAATGAATCGATTAGGAGATCAGCATTACTTCTGCTAACTGGGTAAGAGGCACTTTTTAAGTGGGTACTCTTCTTTTATTTAGCAAGGGGAGAGTAACTGGCCCTCCTCACCCCAGCAGTGTCTTTTCTAGTGGCTGTCTGCTGGTGTTCTTTTGCATCTTTTTAGATCGTGAGCCTATTTGGACAGGGAGCCATTATTTCAATTTCATTAGTGTTTGTCTGATTTTCTCTGTAAACCGCTCTGTGAATTTTCTATTGAAAAGCGGTATATAAATACTGTTAATAATAATAATAATAATAATAATAATAATAATAATAATAACCACAACATGTATGCACATGTTAACTGGATGGGGTAGCAAAAGGGGGTCACAGACTGAGCTTTCAACTTCCATACATTCATCAGGACCTCTCACTGCTAAACTTCAGAAATAGGGAGGGAGAAGTGCCTCGAGGTTGGTTATAGAAGAGGGCTAGATGAAACCTTTCCCAAACTGTCCTAGATTTTTCACACCTGATCCACAGTACCCAGCCTAAATGTTTGATTTCCTATTCAAAACTTTTCTACAAACATGCATAAGAGCTAAATGATCTCATGTGTGGAGAGGAGATAGTTTGGATTTTAAAGTATTATAGTTGTTAAATGTGCATTTAACAGAATATTAGAGATTAGAGTTTTTCTCTTTGCCATTTTCTTTTCCTTTTTGTTACTTCTTTCTGTCTGCACTCTTCAATTGTGTAAACTCTGGGGTGAGCACTGTAAAAGGACAGTGCACATTGATGGCATACTGTAATAAATAATAAAAGCATGCTTGTAGCACACAGTTCCAAGTTTACTTCACTATCAAGCAGAATGAAGAGCACCAGAGCACACAGACCTATGCTCATCTTCTTCCAAAACTATCAGTATTAAATTTTATGGCTTGTTGTAAGGGAGTTATTTCATGGTCTTTCCTCTTAAATGAGTTCAGTTTAAAAATGGGAAAGAGGAACCAAAAACAAGCTTCTCCCAAGTCAGTGCAGAAGTGTTGACTGGCAACATCTGTCTGTCTGTATACTATATGTATGTAACTACTTTCTATGTGAATGCTCTGGCACAGTAGGATTTCCATTAACTCTCCAAAACTCTCCATTTAAATTTTACATTTAATTATCCAAAGCAAAGACAAGGAAGGACATATATGTGAATTATTGGCACAGAGAGAGAGAGAGAGAGAGAGAGAGAGAGAGAAGAGTACCTTGTTGCAATTGGAAGAAGCAGAGAGTGGGGTTTTTTTGTCACTTTTGGCATTCCTACAAATAATACTGCCACAACAGAAAAAAAAAGACAAAGATAGATCTGGAAGCTTTTGTAACCTCTAACAAAAATGACACAACAACTGAAAAACAAGCTCTTTCTCAAGAGTTAGGACCTTCAGCAGCCTCTGTTACCTAGGCCCCTGCAAACCAGATGCTTACTTTAATACTTGCACACCTCAACAAATTGTTCTGGAAAGCTGTGGGTGGAGAATAGTGCTTCTTCAGCACTGAACTGCACATAACCTAATGCTCTGAGGGAAAAGAGGATGAAACTACACCTTGGGAGGTGGGCCCATTGCTGACTGATACAATTATTTGCCTTGCATGCAGAAAGGTTCAATCCCTGACGTCTGTAAGTGGGTCTCTATAGGACTGGCAGTGCAATCCTAACTTGCGCAGGCAGGCCAGAAGGCCTGCACTGTATCCAGCATACGTTTGTGGCTGACTGCAGGCCAGCCTGGGGCAACGGGGAAAAAAATGTGTTGGATTCTAGCCCCATTTCCCAGGCTGCTCAGGTTTGTGCTACTGATTTCAGTGGCGCAGCTATGAGTAGCCCAATTGGGGCTGCCGCAGCTCTCTCCGGGTAGGGGGAAAAGTTTCCCCTTGCCTGGGGCCAACTCTCAGACACCCCAAAACCTGGGCTGGATACAGCACAGGCCTGCTGGCCTGCCTGTTCCAGTGCAAGTTAGGATTGCACTGCCCCTCACTTTAGTCTAGAGCAGGGGTCTCCAAACACCGGCCCGGGGGCCAGATGCGGCCCGCAGTGAGCCTCTATCTGGCCAGCCTCTTGTCCTCTGAAAACCTCTGGCCCACTTGGCCAAAACATGACTGGAACTATGCTCTCATTGCATCTGGAGGGTGTTCAACGGCCAGAGAGGTTGAATGAATGATCCCATTCATTCATTTATTCACTCATCGAAGTTCCATCTCTAATTTATTTAAATAAATTTTATATTTAATTTTTTTTTCTGGCCCTCAACACCGTGCCAGATATTTGATGCAGCCCTCTGGCCAAAAAGTTTGGAGACCCCTGGTCTAGAGAATGCAGTCAAATGTGGAACAGCCCCCTGCACCCTCCCTCACAGCTGTGCTCCCCTCACCTCCAGCGGATCTTCTGAGTCCCAAAGAGGTCATGCACAACCTCCTGCAGCCTCTGCGGGCCCCAGAGAGGCCATTAAGGCCCCCCCCCAAAAAAGACACTTCCTGTTTTTTCATAAAACTGGAGGTGACTTTTTATGCTTTTAAAAGGCACTAGGAGAGCCCATGGCTTTTCAGGTCTGCTCAGGGCTTTTCAGGACTACTGTACCTTTAACTAGAAGTTTTCTCCTTGTAGTTACTGCTTCTACTTGTTTTCTATTCAGCAGACCACAGTGATGGAGTACCCCTTAACTGCCCTTAATTAATCAACTCCTATTCCCTGCATGGGAGTCGCCTTTATTAATTGCTTTCTTTTCTTTTTCTAACAATAGTGAATTCACAATATTCACAAAAAGGAAAGAAAGCAAAACAAAAGGAAAACAGTAATTAATAATAATAATAATAATAATAATAACAACAACAACAACAACAACAACAACTTTATTTTTACCCCGCCTTTCTCCCCGAAGGGACTCAAGGCGGCTTACAACATATTAAAAACAATTTAAAAACAAATAAAAACATATTAACACATAATAAAAAACAGCAGTCAGAGTAAAAAAAAATAGGTAAAAAGAGCATAGAGCAGCAGCAAGTCATAAAAGAATCAGGCCTGTAAAAATATTAAAAGATGTTAAAAAGATGTTAAAAGGCCAAGAACTCAGAAGGCCTGTTTAAACAGAAGGGTCTTCAGGCCTTGCCGAAAGGTCTCAAGAGAGAGAGCCATTCTTAAGTCAAGGGGAAGGGAGTTCCATAGCATTGGTGCCACTACTGAGAAGGCCCTATTTCTTGCAGCCGCCCCATGTACCTCCCTAGGCGGCGGCACTTGTAAAAAGGCCTTCTCTGATGACCTGAGAGGGCGAGCCGGATTGTACGGGAGCAGGCGATCTCTAAGATACCCTGGTCCAGAGCAGTATAGGGCTTTAAAGGTCAATACCAGCACCTTGAATTGGGCCCGGAAACGAATGGGCAGCCAGTGCAGCCACTGGAGAAGCGGACTGACAGAGTCGAACCGCCTACCTCCAGTAACCACACGGGCCGCTGCATTCTGCACTAGTTGCAGTTTCTGAACAGTCTTCAAGGGCAGCCCCACATAGAGCGTGTTACAGTAATCTAGTCTCGATGTCACCGAGGCATGGATCACCGTGGCCAGGTCTGCACGATCCAAGTACGGCCGCAGCTGGCGCACCAGCCGAAGCTGAGCGAAGGCCCCCCTTGCCACAGCCGCCACCTGGGAATCCAGGAGCAGCTGCGAGTCCAGGTGGACCCCCAAGCTGCGGACCTGCTCCTTCAGAGGGAGTGCAACCCCATTCAGCGCAAGCCGATAGTCCAGCACCTGCACTTATGACTTATCCCAAGAAGAGAACAAGAACTGATTAAGTGGTAACAAATATAAGGGGCAATTCATTACTAACCCCAGGGGTGTGTTGAATGGAAAACAATTAGAAGTGGAAAGTTGCTCTGAAGAAACTTGTTGAATGAGACTTACTTCTGAGTATATAGTATAGAAAGAAGCTGGACAGGGGGGTGGATATTGCCAGATTATATATCATTATATTCAGTGGCATGTGAGTCCAACAGTTAATTCTACTTCCAGATTGTTATGTAAAAACAGTGTCTCTACAATGTTAAAGGGCCATAGTGTGGCAGCAAATAAATTAGAATGTAATAATAGGGTGACAGTATAATTTACTTTATCTGAATGGCTTCAGCAAAAACAAAACTTTCATGCAGCTGGGGAGATATAAAGAAATCTATTTATGTGACCATTTGGGGTGACAGATTCTGCATGGAGAGAATGTGTAGTTCCCTGCTACTTACAGCCTTGACATGCCGCAGAGATGTAATGGGGTTATGGCTCATCACCTCTTGGGTCAACTCAGATTTTGTAGACTTTATGGAAGGTAAAGAACCACTGTCTGTGATGTGTGGCTGAGTGCCACAAGTTGTGAGTGTCACTCTCAATCACCACCACAATGAAATAATGTTTTATGTTGTCTACTAACAGCTCCCATGGTCATTGGCAGCCACCTACTTAGTAGTGATACATAAGAAATCAGCAACACCTTGGGAAAATCAGAACATTTGAAGTCTTGTGATCATGAGGGTTTATAAGAATCATAGAGTTGGAAGGGGCCTAATAGGTCATCTAGTCCAATCCCCTGCCTATAGCAGGAAATTCTCCTACAGCATCTTCAACAAGTGCTTGTTGATTCTCTACTTGAAGATCTCCAGTGAGGGAGAGTTAGAAGTCAAGTTTACTCAAAAGTAAATCCCACAGTGTTCAATGGGACTTGCTTCCATATAAGTGTGCATTTGCAGCCTTGATTTTTTGGTTGCTGTCTCAAAGGTTGCAGTTGATGGCATAGGGATATGGTGTTTATTCTTCATTCTTTTATCGGGAAGGGGGTATGAATGGAGTTCTGAATGAGTGACTTAAAGACTATGGCAGTGTTCTTCAACCGGTGGGTCATGACCCCCATGGGGGGTCCCCGTAGGGGATCATGAAAACCTTTCAAAGTCTATGCAGGAGAGGGTTTGGATCCAACTCAATAATGGTACTGCCTTATAATGGTACTGAGTCCTTGATATAATCCTGCACAGCCTTGCTGTCTCCTCCCCCCAGCAACTAAGGCTAACCCTGCTCCGGCTGCTACCTCACAGGGTTGTTGTAAAGACAGAAGGTAGGGGAAAACAAAGCAGGCATGGGCAGATCGGTTCCCCAGAGGAGGGTTCGGATCAGAGGTGGGTCCTCAATCTCATACTTTAATTTATTCATGTCTTGGGGTTGTGGCATGAAAAAGGTTGAAAACCACTGGACTATGGGATATCAGTGCTGAGAGTCACACCAGTTTGGGGGTGCGTGTGTATTTTTTACAGACGCTAATTATAGTGGTGAAATAAATACAGGAGCATTGCTAGGCACAGACTGATGGGACACAGCCCCAGATCTTTCAAAGAGTTCCTGGGGCAAAGCAAATTTACTTGGCAGTAAGCCCCATTATAGTTCAGTCAAACTTACTTCTGAGTATTGTTAATTACCATTACTTTTACTGCTTCAAGAATTAAATAGTTCAAACTTTAAAATGAATTCCAAAGAATGTATATAGCACCACTGGTGCACTCTGTGATTTACAGAACTGATAAATTAAACTGCTATTTATTTAGTGGCATAGTTTGCCATAGTCCGGGTGTGTGTGAGTGTAATGTTTTTGATTGACTTGCTTAGATGACAAACACCTCCACCAGTTTCTTCAAGCTGTGGTTATATCCCTTCCAATTTTCAGTAGAGTTATATGCTGCACAGGATTGCCGCAGCTGTACCAAGTGTAGAATGAGCAGGATATAATTTATGAATATATGGAGGAAGCCAGGGTTTCCCCCCTCCTGCTTCTGAGCCGCTTCTTTTTCCAGTTGGAAAGAAGACTTTGCATTTGGTGAAAAAGACATAATGTACATAAAAGGATGCAGGGCAGGGCTTATACTGTATATTTTTTGAACTCACTACAGTATATTATTTCTTCCCAAGTAGATGTAGCTGCAGTGTTTGACCCCATGATCCTGGGTATTGTGTTGAATTTTATGCAATGGGAGTAAGTGAGATGGTACTTATTTGATTGGCAACAGGGAAGACAGTGATGTGTGTGATATGTGACCTTGAAATAATGTGTAGACAAGCTCAAAGTATGGGAAGGGAGTTAAATATAAACTGGGGATGTTATGAATACGTATCTAAATTATATCCTAACAAGGTTACTCTTGCAAATTCTGACAGCTAGAGGTGTCTTCAAGATCCTCCCTCCTTCCCTTTTTCCTAGATACTTGGGCAGAAGCCTTGCTTTTGACTACAGCATGTCTATCTTGTCAGCATCAAGCAGAAGAACTATTTTTGCTCTGATCTTTCTCTGATATGTACCTCTATGTTCAAACCTCAGGGTGCATGAGCATAGGAATATTCCAATGGGAAGGAGATGCTCATGTTTAAAACAGTTTATGATTAGCTGTTTTCATTTTCTTCTAAGGCAGTGGTTCTCCAGTTTTTTGCACCGGGTCTCACTTTTTAGAATGACAATCTAATAGGACCCACTGGAAGTGATGTCATTAGCCTGGAAGTGATGTAATGGTCAGAAGTGACATCATCAAGGAGGAAAATTTTTAACACCCCACATACGATAAGTTTAAGAATTTATTTAAAACAAAGAAGAACCCTCTAACTCTCCCAAGCAGTGACTGATCTGTTTTTAAAAAATTCTCCAAACATCCCAAAGGCTGCAATCCTATCCACACTTGCCTGGGAGTAAGCCCCATTGACTATCATTGTTAAAAGCATATTTATAGTAACCTGTTAAAAGTACAGATTTGTAACATTTCCCCAAATGCAGTCACAGACCGTGGTAGTATCAAGTCTAATATATTTTTTAAAAAATACAAATTGAAATGAATGGGGACCCACCCAAAATAAACCTGAAATTGGTTTGTGACCCACGTGTGTCCTGGCCCACAGTTTGAGAAACACTATTCAAAGACATTCCAGACATTGTACTGTTTAAGCATACTGTGATTGAAATGGAAGCATGATGGTGGTATTTGGCATTCACTTTATAGTTGTTAGAAGTCCCACTGCAGTAAACAGGGAAAAAAATGTGTATGTACTTGAAACACCTTGTTGGAACAGCAACAAGGTCCTACTTTGAAATCTAACTATGCACAAATGTCTACAGAACCACCTCTGAACCACCTTAGGGAAGGAGAGGCAGAGGAATATAATGATAACACAGAGCAGAGGAAAGCATTAGGGACATGGTTGGCAGGGGTTAAAGCTGAGGTGATGGGTTTTATTGATCAGCAGAAAACAAAGCTTACTACAGCATCCACTGTTCATTAGTGGGTGAATTCACAGGAATTTCCCTTGATAACCATACACAAATGTTAGCATTAGGACAAGACAGAGCCCCAATTAAGAAGACTTAATGGTACACTGCCTTACATAAAATAGCACATGAGTCACACCTGTAAAGACTGAAATAAGGAAAAGCAATTCAAATCAGTGGACCAGGGTATAGTAACAGGATTTCAGTGTTAAGACCGGGCATTGGAGGCAAGTCATGTATCCTTCTATACTTCTTGATTTTGCCTCAGCTTAAACAAAGGAGTCTGGCAACTAAAATAATAATTCATCACTACTCATATTCATCTTTAAACTACCAGCCGAGGAATGACATGGCCAGATAATTTTTCTCCATGGTAATACGTATTTTGGAATAATTCCATTGACAAATGCATGCAAAACACACAATGTCATAATTCAAAATCCATGGAGATTTTGATGGAAAAACTCACAACCAAGATGCTAATTTCTTGGGTCTATATCCTTTTTTTCTATACCCTATATCTGATGCTATTAGATACTTAGTAGGGCGCTTTCCTTGCACGAGTTCTCCATAGAGGAGATCCTTTGGGATCTGGCCATCATCCATTCTCACGACCTGACCGAGCCAACGCAGGCGTCTCTGTTTCAGCAGTGCATACATGCTAGGGATTCCAGCACGTTCCAGGACTGTGTTGTTTGGAACTTTGTCCTGCCAAGTGATGCCGAGAATGCGTCGGAGGCAGCGCATGTGGAAATCGTTCAGTTTCCTCTCCTGTTGTGAGCAAAGAGTCCATGACTCGCTGCAGTACAGAAGTGTACTCAGGACACAAGCTCTGCAGACCTGGATCTTGGTATGTTCCATCAGCTTCTTGTTGGACCATAGCCAGGGAGACAGACCAGGGACAGACTGCACTTGCTCCCAGTGTGGAAGGGATTGTCACTCCCAAATTGGCCTTTTCAGCCACACTAGACGCTGTTCCAGAACCACCTTTCAGAGCGCGATACCATAGTCTTTCGAGACTGAAGGTTGCCAACAAAACAAGATACTTAGTATCTAAGTATCAGTGTTTCCAAAGCTGTTGGTCAGGACCCACTTGGTGGGTCGTGAGCCATTTTCAGGTAGGTGCCCATTCATTTCAATATTTTATTTGTAATATATTAGACTTGATGCTACCATGGTATGTGACTGCATTTGGGGAAATATTACAGATCTGTACTTTTAACAGACTACTATGTATATGTTTTTAAGAAAGGTAGTCAATGGGGCTTACTCCTGGATAAGTGTGTGGGTAGGATTGAAGCCTAGGATTGTTAAAAGTTTTCCTGCTTGATGATATCATTTCCGATCATGACATCACTTCCGGTGGGTTCTGACAGATTCTCATTCTAAAATCCCGATGCTAAAAGTTTGAGAACCACTGATACAATATTTTGTGTTGAGTTGACAGTGGGGCTCAACTTGGCAGAGGCAACTCTAAGTGCCACTAGTTTAGCTGGTCTGAAGACAGACTTGCTAGTCAGCCCAGGACTATGCAGCTGTGTAATAAATAGAATGTAGGCAATCTTAGAATTCAAGTTCTTAGGTAATGGCCTTTCAAATTAAAACTGTTACAGACAAATAGAAGAGTTTGAGTCTTTGGATGAAAACTGAAAACTTGATTAATGTTTAGTAAGAAAGTACTACAGTATAGTGAATGTAACAAGGGATCAACCCATTACTAGTTAACTGTAATTCTGGAACAAGTGCAATTCCCCAAAACTGCGCAGAGTGACCTTAGCCTCCAACTGCCACAGACAGGACCTGCATTGGCTGTTCTTCATTGTGAAAAAATATACAGTAGGAATTATTCAAGTACATTTCACAGCAACCCATTCAAGAAACTATCACAGATGCTACTCCTCTTTTGCAGAGAAATAAATGAGGCATAAGGCAAGTAGATGTTTTTTCCTCAAAGTGCCCACACTGTGGTCTCTAAGCTCTTAATTAAAATGGGTTGTCCTATATCTTGCAGTGAGTCACCAGGCAGGAGGGATTAAAACACAAGAACTCTTAGCCCTATACTCAGTCTAGGAGGCCACAATGCATCTGGCATCTTGCCGTGGGCACCGACATGTTGGCACTGGGGAAGTGAGATACCGAACAGTACAATTCCCCTGCCATATGGAGTCAGTGCTGACTTGCTTCACCTTGAGTATGTTAAATGGTATAATGACTTTTACAATAAGACTTTGAGATGGCTCCAGAGACCCTCAAATATAAGATGACACAGTGCTGTACACATTTTATTGGTTTGCTCTTCCAATTTTCCTTTATACAAGTCTATCACTATGTTAAAATGTGCCCTATTACTTGTATGTGTATGTAATTTCCAGAATCGGTGCAATCTCCAAGATTTTAGCTAAATAAAATAAATGTAACTGAAAATTTCTAAGGCATAAAATATAAGAAACCTCTATAAGAGATATTGGGATTGAGAACTAGTGTGATACTGTTGGGATTGAGAACTAGTGTGATACTAATGTTGAAAGACCTGAGTTCAAAACAGTTGTCCGTATCCCTAGACTATCCTACCTCACAGGGTTGTTGTGAAGAGAAAAGGAGCCATGTACACTGTCCTGTGCTCATTGCAGAATAGAACAGTATATGACAAATATTCACATACAGTGAAATAATGCCTCTTGTGATAATTAGATCTTCATTAAGAGAAACACGCAGAAGAAATTTCTTATTAGGCAAGACAAATCAAGTAGAGCCTTGTAAACTATTGGTTTACATATACATATACATAGATATTGCATATCTATTGGTTTCTCGGTTTGTTTTTGTTGTTAGCTGAAGTTATCTGCTTTTTTATGTTCATGGATCCTCTACCCATCAGAACTGTAAGCAGAGGTAATCTAGGGATAACATATAGCTAGTGCAATGTGTACCACTAAAGCAGTGGTTTTCAAACTCTCATGGAGA
The DNA here is from genome assembly GCF_035046505.1 of Tiliqua scincoides. Classification (NCBI taxonomy): domain Eukaryota; kingdom Metazoa; phylum Chordata; class Lepidosauria; order Squamata; family Scincidae; genus Tiliqua; species Tiliqua scincoides. Next base: position 89,775,490 of record NC_089821.1, read on the forward strand.
GTTTGAGCCACTGTAAGTGCTTGCGGGGGTGGGGGGGAGGCAGCAGGAGGGGTGGATGGCAGTGGCGCGATCCCCAGGATCGCATCACTCAGGGGGCTGCAGGAGCTTGGGTGCATGTACCCAAGCCTCATGCAGCCAACCTGGGGTGCGAGGAACCCGGTGCGACCTTTGGCAGGGCTCCCCACAGCAGTGAAAGTGGAGTGATCACACCCGGCCTCCGCTAAAGCGGAAGTGGAGCGCGATCGTTCTGCTTTCACTTTCACTGTGGAGGAGAGCCCTGCCAAAGGTCGCAACGGGCGCCCCGCATCCCAGAGAGGCTGCAGGAGCCTGGGGATCGCGCCGCTGCCTCCTCCCTGCCTCCAGGCTTCCCCCGCCCCTTAAGGGGGCAGAGGCCAGGGCCCACAGGCTGGGGCGTCACGACGCCCCAGTTTGAAAGGCCCTGCACTAAAGGATTGATGTTAATATGGGTATCTCCCACACTTACTATCCTTCTTAATAAGGATGTTATTTTCATATTTCTGAGCTGATGCTGAAGAAGAAACATGGGGAAACACCTATGCAGTATGTCATGAAGTCAATAATCATACATATGATATTCATTAAATGATGGGTGTGGGGAGAACCAAACAAGTTCAACATGATAATTTTCTCTCCCTCCCCCCACTTTTCCTTGTGAGTGGCACACTCATGCCTTTTTCTATGGATTCTGAATATGCTTCCTCACAGACATGAAAGGAAAGGTGGATGACAACTTCCCTTCATGTGAGCTGACATACACCTGATCAAGGTCCTGCAGGGCACAGGAGACCTCTGAGTACTCCAGACCTTCTGAACTTACTATGAAGCATGGACATGAAAAAGGGGGCACAACAAGGAGCACCTTCAAAGGCACTGGAATGAAGGTGACTCTGCAAAAGGTTACTGTCACATTTTGCTTTGTGCTACCGGTTTTCTGGAGGATCAAAGTGCCAGAAGTCCAAGTTCAGAAGAAAGCCAACAAGTAGAGACTTGGGAGAATGGCAAGGGTTAAGATAGCTGACTGAAGTTCTGCCCCTGGAATGCCTCTTGCATGACTTTGTACTTTAGTAAGGTAGGTGGTAGTCACTACATATCACTAAAATGTGTCTATATCACATAATTGAATATGTGGATGGGAAATCTTACAGTTAGCCCCAACATAAGAGCAACTTTAACCATTCAGAACAAAATCGGCCAGCTTTAGTACTCTGGGTTAACTTTAAGGTGAAGAACTGAGGCCTTTATTATGTTATTGAATCAGATTATGGGCATCAAGCCCATCAACAGGGAAGCAGCATTTTGGTGGAACTTAAACAGTTTAAATGTGCTGTTATGCTGCTGAGTGGCGGTTCTTTAGTTAGGCAGATTGGTGGTTAATAGCCCAGAATGGTTGGTTGATGGAAGCAAATGGTTTGAAGGCAGCTTGAGGCCTCTCTTGAGTGTTTTTGGAGGCTAGCCATTAGAGCTTGAAGAAGGTGACCCCTCCCACCATCACAGGGAAAGAGAGGGAAAAGATATTGTGTATATGCAGCAATTTGTTGTGTGGAACAGCAATTTGTTGTGTGAAACAGAGACAAACGGCAGACTGAGAGAGAGAGAGAGAGAGAGAGAGAGAGAGAGAGAGAGAGAGAGAGAGAGACTTGAAAGAACCTCTTGGGTTCAAGGTTTCTGATGTGGAGCAGAGATTACTTGCCTTGTAGAAGTGTTTATGCTACAATGGTATGTTTGTTAAAAAGAAAAGAAAAAGAAAATCATAGCTGAATGCTTCAAGTCCCCTGCATTCTCCCCAGATGAGAAACTAAACCCAAGTGAAGAAGCCCCTGGAGCACCTCACTTCTGGGGGAGGTGAACAGCCCAGTGTTATATAAGGTACATAGTGAAGGAAAAATGTTGTGCTGGTGTTGTATGCAGGGTGATCCCAAGAGTATTTACTCAGAACAAGACCAAACTAATGGCCCAATCCTATTCTATCCAGGAATGGCCTTGCTGACAGTGTGTACTGCCTACTGTGGGCCGGCAGGGGACCAGGCAGCTTGGGAGAGGTAAGTAAATACATTTTTACTCACCTCTTTGTAGGCTGACTGAGCCCCAGTACTCAGACCTATGCCAGCTTTTTCGATGGCATAAGTCTGTGGAGCCTCTGGGGTTAGGTCTGGCGGATGAACATTTGGTGTGTACTGCTGCTGCTGGGATTCGCTTCCCTCCTGCCCAGTCTGATCCCCACCCAAGTCTGTCCTCACTGCTAACTTACCTGTGGCACTGGCTGGTCTGCGGTAGCCCACACACAGCCTTCTGGGCCTTGAGCTAGCTGCAACTCACTGAAGAATGGTAGTATGATGACTGTTAGCCCAATTCTAAGCATGTCTACTCAGAAGTAAGTTCCATTAGCATCAATGAGGCTTAGTCCCAGGAAAGTGTGGATAGGATTGGGCTGTGTGCTAGCAGCCTGCATGATACAACAACAGATTGCAAGATCTGTCATAGTATTGCACAGATTGGGCCATAACATCTGTATACAGCTTACTTCCGAGAATATGTACATAAGATTCCAGCCCTAGTCATTTTTAACAGGTAGTTAACATCTCTATAGAATTGTAACACAGCACAAAAGCTGAATACCACTGTCAATCTGACCTACCGCAGACACCCGTCATAAGTCGACCCCACAGATAAGTCGAGGGTAGGCTTTAAGCCAACAATCATGGAATTTTCTATGACCCTCGGATAAGTCGGGGGTTAAACTTAGGGGGGTGTCTGACTATAGTTTTGTCTGATTTTACCCAAGGCCAGATCCTGAAAAATAACCTACCACTAATTGTTATCTAAGAACTGTAGTCTCTAATTTATTAAAAAATAGTAAAAGATCATAAGATAAATTTTTATTCTTTTTTAAATTCTGGTCTTCACCACCTTTTTGTAAACACTATCAGAGTAAGTGCACTGTAAACTCCATACCAGTAAAACAGTGCTTCCCAACCTGGTGTTCACGTACCCACAGGGACACTCAACAGGACCTTTAGGGGTAATTGAAAAAGAATGAAATAATGGTAGAAAAAGGCAGGCCATGCTCCAGAATCCTCCATCAAGATTGCCTTGCAAGGACCAGCATGGCAGGAAGGGAGGTAGCTAGTTGGCTGTGAAAGCCCCACCAATAGCTAGTTTTTTGGTCATCAATTCATCTATGAACCAGTGATTGAAAACCAGCACAGTAAAAAAGCTGAAACATAATATGGGAAGTGATCAATCACCCAGAATTTCTCAGCACACTTCTCATGCAAAACAGTGCAAAGGCAGAGTCTTCTGTTCTTCAAACAGATGAAAAGAGAAAATATGTGATGAATACATGAAGTCTGGGCTTTCATATGGAGAAGATGAAGGCTTGTATTATTAATTACAAACATTTTGCTAATATGAAGGGTGCAATTTATGGAGATGGGCTGCCAAGGGATATGCAAGTGAAAAAAGTTGGGAACCACTGCAGGAGATCCATGAATCAAATCCTCCTTTAAGGTGAACATGAGGAGAACCATGAATCCAATCCACCTTTAAAGTGTCTGATCTGTTAAGCCAGAAGCTGTACATACAACATACAACCCATAACACATAACTGAGAGTGTGCAGTTCAATTCACAGCAGAGAGATGAGGTATTTGCAACCCTTTTTACTCAGAAGTAGACCCACTGCTTTCCATGGGTATTATTCTTAAGTAAGGGTGCACTGAATTGTAGCCTGGGAAGGAGGGTCCCATGCTGGTATTTCAAAAAACAGACTTGCTTTGCAAGCATTTGCAACCAGGCTGCAGCAGAAGGAAGGAGAATAAAAGGTTAAGCTTGGCTGGAATGTCCCTGGAAAGTAACTACAGCAACTAAGGAGTTGCCTGCCTGAGCTGAGCAACAGCTCAGCTGCAAAACAAACTGTTCAGAGTGGAAAGGCTCTGCTTTCTGATTGCCCCGGAGCTCAGGTGAGGTGAGAATTGGAGCTTGATTATTTGGTGGAATGTTAACGTACTGAGAGAGAGAGAGAGAGAGAGAGAGAGAGATAGATACTCGAATACATGAGTATCTACGGTAAGTCCAATCTAAATTCCATACAGGTATTCTCTCCCCTCTCTTACTCACACACACTCACAGACATCTGATAGAAAAATTTGATTGCATTTGTTTGAAATATAATCTATCCTCTGTCTTTCCAAATGAAATAACAGAACCACAAGTAGTAACGTTCTTTTTCTCCCTCTGATTTGTCATCTGCAGACCGAGCCATTTCAAAAAAGCCAAACACCTTGTTTGCTGGTCACACTGGGCATACAGTGACCATTGTTGTCTCTGTAAATTTTCAGATCCAAACATGCAGACAGAATGTAGACACATGATGCAGACACATCATTAACTACGGTATATTTTTCTCCTTTCCTTCTTCCCTTATTTCATTATTACATAGATAACTGTCACTCATTGCTACACAATAGCACAATTAATGGCAGCTAATTAACCTTAGAGAAAACTTTACACTAGAGATTTACACTTCTTTAAAAAGCTACATTTAAAAAAAAAGTGCTACTGTGCAGAGATGTTAAAACTATAAAAATGACATTGGAAAAATAAGGAATATTGGACTTGAGACTTTCCAGACAAAGATACACTTTCTTAAACTTTCTTTTTGCTGCATTTTCTTTGTTCAGACACTTTTATAACTGACAGCTGCTCAGAGTCTGTCAGCATTCCCACCATGACCTGCTGTTTTCTAGAGAACTGTACTTGCTCGGCAAATTATGCACTCAGGGGAGCAGGGGCAGAGATTTTAAAAAGTCAGTGCCATTTTCACAAATTATATTACACCACAGAGCAAACGTTTTGACCATGCAATGACTAACTGGCTGAGCTCCGCACACAGCGGGCCCCAGGAGTATGCTGAATGGAAATGTGGGTAGACACGCTGTCAATGGTACTTTGTCCTTGGGGTTGAACAGTTTTCCTCCATGGGGACTGGTGTCTGCTGGATCCATACCCTCAACCAATACAATTTATCTGTCTTTATCTATAGGGAATATTCTGGTTCCTGAAGAACAAGATTACCCAACACACTTCAAGTGCAAATTCATATCCACACATGTGGAGAAATTGAACCCTGTGGACAGTGCAACCTCTGGAGATTTATGTTTTAGTGCTGTTATATTTTAATACTTTTAGCATCAGCATATGGGTGACACATAGTCAATGATTAAACCTGAAAAGTTAAGGTTTGCAATTCGTCAGCACACAGAAATGTATGCATAAAACTCACTATTTCAATTGTGGCTTGAGATAAACCAGAATAACAGGTCCTACCACTTTCTGTACTGTGTTCGATCACTGAGGTCTACCACAACTGAGACTGAAGATAATGTAGATTTATACACCATCAGTACAAAAATTATGTTGCACAAAGCTGGTCTGTTTATTGTCTGACATAATAGGACCAAGGATATATGGAGGTTAGTGCAAACTGTGTTCTGACCTCTGGTAGCTCCTGTTGGGGAAACACATTCAGTTTTAAAAGACTTTATTCTGTTTTAAAAAAAAACAAGTGAATATAAAGCACAAAGTTAAATCATTTTGCCTATAGCAGGAAAATGATAATGATTTCGGATTTCCTTCCCTGGAACATCATTCTGAGTTATGGCAGAACATTCTTGGGGCTTCCGGGCATTTTTCTGTTTAAATCAGAACTTCAACATTATCTGAAGATACAGTTTGAAACTTAATTTGTTAGCAAGCACCTTTTTTTTTTTTTTTTTGAAAGTTAAGACTCCATTTCATGGAACACTGATTTCGGCAAGATGTATCTATTTCTCACAACCTGCATTTGTGTTTAACTGTGAGAAAGAAACACATTAAGAAGTGTAAAGATCTAGTCTTTTAAAAAGTCGCTAATGATCTTAAAGATTATTTTAAATACATTATCCAATAATAACAACCTCATATAAAGGAGCACAAGAAAAATATATCTTTCTTCCAGAAAAGCCTGAAGTTAGGCTTTTCTCATGTTTGAGTAATGCTGATCAATTTATCCTATCTTAGAGGCCAGGGCCGCTGAGAGGAATTTTATCAGGGGGTACAAAGTTTCTTTGGTGCTTCTTTGCAAAGGGGAAGGGGTGAAAGAGTGGGGGAAGGTGGTGATGGACAAGTAGAATGGGAACAGCAATGGGGCATCGGCAGATAGATACAGTAATATGGAAAACCAAACACACTCCTAAGCATATATGTCTTGCCAGTAGCTGCAGCTGCATGCTTGTGGTAGTGTCCCCAGCATCCCATGCAGGCAACAAGTCTGAATAGATAGGAAAATGTAAGATCCCAGGAAATTTCTGGGCCCCCTCCTTTGGCTTCGGGGCCCCCTTTTTGACCCTGGGCCCAGGTACAAATTACCCCCTTTACCCCCCTCTCCTAGACCCTGTTAGAGGCTCTCTAGTTTACCCCCAAAACACAATTTAGAACCAAATCATCAACTGAAGCCAAAAAGGGACCCATTCTGAAAGACTGTCAAACCACAGCAGAAGCCAGAGGAAAGGAACGCAATGAGGAAGGGCTGAAAAGCAGCACAGCAACCAGAGGTAGAAACATAGGGCTTAGTAATCCAGAAAAAGCAAATAAGCCATAGAGGGTTTTTACCTTTTCTCCGACACCAGCATCATACCACAACCTCTTTTTGAAACATTAAGGAGAATGTAAAAGCAGCTTATATATGTCGGGTAGGACTATCAGCTCTGACCGAAGCGATTCTCGCTTTTCTTTTTCTTTTCAGCATGATGTAATGTCGGAAATTCCTGGAGCCCCTCTTCTGATCTTCAGAATTGCTGTCAGGAGTCATGCTGACTCCTGGTGACTCCAAGTCAAACCTGGATGACTAACCCTACATGATAGAGGAGAGAGCCAGGCACTCTGGGGGGAAAAAGAAGGCTTGCTGCATTTGTCTCTTAGGTCTTTTATGACTGAAAAAAGCTAACTGAAGGAAGGCTTCCAGCTCCTGCTTCAGTCCCCCTAGACTCTCTTTCATGCAGGCTTCAATTCTCTTGCTTTTCCCTGCTCTTCCCTTCCCAACTTCAGGCAAGAGCAGCAACGAACAGAGAGAAAACCGCTAGTTCAACTGTTGTTTTCTCTCCAAGGAAAAGAGGGGGCTGTTGTGAGGAAAGGCAACACTGGCAGCAGCTCTCAGCATGGTGCCCATGTGACAGAAATTAGGAAGGAAGTTGGTTGTCTGGCTGCAGGTTCTTGTGTTGGAACAAAAGGTCAGTAGATGCAGCAGTTTATGAAAAGATGAACATTTAAACTTGCTCTCATAAGAACATACGAACCGCCCCACTGGATCAGGCCATAGGCCCACCTAGTCCAGCTTCCTGTATCTTATAGCGGCCCACCAAATGCCCCAGGGAGCACACCAGATAACAAGACACCTCATCCTGGTGCCCTCCCTTGCATCTGGTATTCTGACATAGCCCATTTCTAAAATCGAAGGTTGCGCATACACATCATGGCTTGTACCCCGTAATGGATTTTTCCTCCAGAAACTTGTCCAATCCCCTTTTAAAGGCGTCTAGGCTAGACGCCAGCACCACATCCTGTGGCAAGGAGTTCCACAGACCGACCACACGCTGAGGAAAGAAATATTTTCTTTTGTCTGTCCTAACCCGCCCAACACTCAATTTTAGTGAATGTCCCCTGGTTCTGGTATTATGTGAGAGTGTAAAGAGCATCTCCCTATCCACTCTGTCCATCCCCTGCATAATTTTGTATGTCTCAATCATGTCCCCCCTCAGGCGTCTCTTTTCTTGGTTGAAGTGGCCCAAACGCCGTAGCCTTTCCTCATAAGGAAGGTGCCCCAGCCCCGTAATCATCTTAGTCGCTCTCTTTTGCACCTTTTCCATTTCCACTATGTCTTTCTTGAGATGCGGCGACCAGAACTGGACACAATACTCCAGGTGTGGCCTTACCATCGATTTGTACAACGGCATTATAATACTAGCCATTTTGTTCTCAATACCCTTCCTAATGATCCCAAGCATAGAATTGGCCTTCTTCACATTGGGTCGACACTTTCATCGACCTGTCCACCACCACCCCAAGATCTCTCTCCTGATCTGTCACAGACAGCTCAGAACCCATCAGCCTATATGTGAAGTTTTGATTTTTTGCCCCAATGCGCATGACTTTACACTTACTGACATTGAAGCGCATCTGCCATTTTGCTGCCCATTCTGCCAGTCTGGAGAGATCCTTCTGGAGCTCCTCACAATCACTTCTGGTCTTCACCACTTGGAAAAGTTTGGTGTCGTCTGCAAACTTAGCCACTTCACTGCTCAACCCTGTCTCCAGGTCATTTATGAAGAGGTTGAAAAGCACCGGTCCCAAGACAGATCCTTGGGGCACACCGCTTTTCACCTCTCTCCACTGTGAAAATTGCCCATTGACACCCACTCCACTTCCTGGCCTCCAACCAGTTCTCAATCCACGAGAGGACCTGTCCTCTAATTCCCTGACTGTGGAGATTTTTCAGTAGTCTTTGGTGAGGGACCGTGTCGAACGCCTTCTGAAAGTCCAGATATATAATGTCCACGGGTTCTCCCACATCCACATGCCTGTTGACCTTTTCAAAGAATTCTATAAGGTTTGTGAGGCAAGACTTACCCTTACAGAAGCCATGTTGACTCTCCCTCAGCAAGGCCTGTTCATCTGTGTGTTTTGAGATCCTATCTTTGATGAGGCATTCCACCATCTTACCCGGTATGGATGTTAGGCTGACCGGCCTATAGTTTCCCGGGTCCCCTCTCTTTCCCTTTTTAAAAATAGGCGTGATATTTGCTATCCTCCAATCTTCTGGCACCGTGGCCATTTTGAGGGACAAGTTGCATACCTTAGTCAAGAGATCTGCAACTTCATTCTTCAATTCCTTAATAACTCTTGGGTGGATGCCATCAGGGCCCGGTGACTTATTGATCTTTAATTTATCAATGAGGTCTGAAACATCTTCTCTTTTAACCTCCATATGAATTAGTACCTCTCAGTAATACTGGACAGCTGTGTTTCTCAAACTGTGAGCCGGGATACACTTGGTGGGTCACAAGCCAATTTCTGGTGGGTCCCCATTCATTTAAATGTGCATTTTATTTTTAATATATTAGGCTTGATGCTACCATGGTATGTGGCTGCATTTGGGGAAATGTGACAGATGTGTACTTTTAACAGGCTACTTCATATACGCTTTTAACAATGATGGTCAATAGGGCTTGCTCCTGGGTAAGTGCGGATAGGATGTTTGGGGAATTTTTTTTAAAACAGATCACCAACTGCTTGGGAGAGTTGCAAGGTTGGTTTTTTATTTTAAATAAATTTTAAAACATATATTTATTGTAAAATTTTAATTTATGTACTTAATTAATTTGATGTGATTTTGTCATGTGGGGATGTTAAAAATTTTCCTGCTTGATGATGTCACGTCTGGCCATCACATCACTTCCAGGTGAATGACAAGGTTTCCAGTGGGTCCTGACAGATTGTCATTCTAAAATGTGGGTCCCAGTGCTGTACACCATTCTGCTGCACTATCTAAGACAAAAGTAACACCAAACAGGAAAGTGTTAATTAAAGAAATCATTGGAAACAGAAAGCTAAGTGAGATTGCCATGGAGTGTGGGTGGCACTAGTTCCAAGGGAGGTAGACTGATCCTATCCCCCACCACTCCACAGCATGTCACCACATCCATGATGGAAGGGGCAACCAGAAGGCCAACAAGTAAGTAAAAAACATTTGTAGGGGTCTGTCTGGACTCACACCTGCTACATAGCTGGAGAGGAATGGTGTGTGTTCGGCTGTGAAAGAGGGGACAGCAAACTGCTCGGCCGTCCTGCCCCTGAACTGCCCAGGTTCCTCTCCCTCTTCAACTCAAGCCTCCGCTGAACAACCCATGAACCAACCATGTCACTGACCAATGTGCTCCATTGTGGCACCTGGGTGGTTCTGTCAGCAGCTCTGTCTTACAGGACAGTAGTGCAATGTTTTTGCCATTGCTGGGCCTTTTATGGCAGAGGATTGATAGATTCACCCTTGTACAAGGCCCATAGGATTGGGCCAAGGGTGTTGTAGGACTTTGCCGGTTGTTGGGTTATCAACACACATAAAAAGACAAAATGACTCCTCCGACAAACTTTCCTCTTTGAATTTTAACAATCCTTCCTCACCTACTGATAAGAGGTCCTCTGGTGGCTCTGTGTAAGTAGTTTTAAAGGCACAGAATCATAATATACTGCAGGGTTCTTTTGTAATGATATCCAAGATGCTAGTTTCATAAGGTGTTTTGTTGTTGTTGTTTTTTGGGTATGTAGATGCATTCAAACTTGTGAGCCCCCACCCACAGCCTGAACTGTTACCACACAGACACAAGCTTATTGTCTCAGTGTGAACAAAGCAACAGTCCCAAGCAGTACTGTAGCTCATGGCTATGGCACTGAGGTCAAATATCCTTTCACATCATGAGTGCTGGCTAATTTTATTTAGATGATTTATACCATAGTGGTCCAACACCCAGCCTGTGAGTCTCTTTTTGGCAGTTCCATTGCCTCCTCCAAATTCAACAACTTTCTGACCTCCCTGATGTTCCATTCCAGCTTCTTCTTTGGAGAAGTGGAAGCTAGAACAGTGGCATGGGAATTGAAAAGCTCTGCCGCACAAACCTCCACCTCTTGCGCCCTGGGTCTGTCAGATGACCTTGGCAGCTCAGAACACGAAGGTAATTGGCAATGATGTCATCATGTCACCGCCTATTACTTCTGGATCTGCAAAGCTGGGAGTCGCTCAAAGGTCATGCCCCTTCGCCTAAAGCGGAACTGCCTTGATTTATACCCTATGCCATTCCATACTTCTGGGAGCTTATGGCATATTAATTTATTTAGAATATTTACTTCCGTTGTAACAGACTGTAATGTGATGCTTTGATGCCAAGATATTTCGGTAAAAAAGAGCCAGTGATGAATAAAAGCCCAACATAAGCTACAATTATCATCATATGGTGTGGTCAGTCTTAAAATCATGTAATCATGTAGCTTCCAACCTTCTAGAAAATATCATTTTGAAAAATATTAGTCTAATTGTTGATATGGGTTGCCAATCCTGTCAAGGTATGAAAAGATCTAACGTGTCATCCATCAATGGAAGGAAACTTTTCGAGTATCAAAATCATGAAAACTCAAGGAACACTCTTTGGTTTATTTGCTGATACCAACCAAGACTTAATATTATATGAGATTGGGAGCTTTTAAAAGAAGGAAATGCAACACTTTTTTTCTTTAATGTTCTTCTTTTCCCTAAAATAATTAAGAGTTAGGCAGCATCATAATAAAAATGCAACTGCCGTACTAAATTGGCTGCCTGTCTCCTAAACTCACATAACACCTGATCTGAAATCCATTTAATAGCAGAACATTTTCAACCAAGATAGACTGTAATTTTATATAATCAGAGTAACTGTGCTTAAAGCTAAGTCACTCAGTCAATATGATCTTTCAAAGTGACATTTCTGGGGGACACTCACAGGCTGAAAGCTATCTTTTACAGAATTACCATATTGAAAGCAGGTCTACAGTAGCTTTACCATAATCTCCACAATCAAACTGCAGCGCAATGAGACTGTATACTTGCATCATTATTACCATAAATTATTTTACCATACATTTCCATTTATTACATTAAAAAGTAGTCTACCTCTAAGCAGTGTTCTCTCTAAGCTGCGCAACCTAAACCAAGCTTCTCAGAGCTTGGCTTTTTCGCAAGTCCAGCAATGACATACGACTTTGATGCCAAGTGCCTAGTGACACCCTCACTCTACCAGGGAAGGGCTCCGTGCCACTGCATGAACCCCTTAGAGCAGTGGTTACCAAACGTACCTGGGTTGTGGCACTCCTGCAGCATTTTCTTCCCAGCTCAGGTGCGTACCATCGTACTGGACTTCACAAAATCTTGTGAGATCCAAGATGGTGTTGCCCAAATCACACAAAATTTGGGCACCACTCTCTTTGATCTTGTGACAGTTCATGAGAGCCAAGATGGCAGGACTTGGGAGAACAGGTAGGAGGGACCATTGGGGACATCTTGCGGCACCCTTGTGAGTGCACTGTGATGCCCTAAGGTGTCACGTTATATACTTTAGAAACCCCTTCCTTAGAGAAAACACTGACTGCAAGCAGCTTGGAAAGGGATAGCAAACCTCTGAAGAGCGAGGTTCATTCCCCAGACTCTCCAGGTAAGGATGAGGCAAACTCCTGCCTGAAATCCTCAAAAGCTGCTGCCAGTAAGTGTTGACAATACAGAGCTAGATAGATCAATTATCTTACTCCAGGGGTTTACGAAGTGTGGGTCATGACAAGCTTCAAAATGCAGGGGAGTGTGTATTCCATAAATATATATATTATTTTCTGAGAGTCACAACATAAAGTTTCTGAATCCCTAATCTAAAAGAATTTTCCCAGAGATCATCCCAAAGTGGTAAAAATGGGGAAAGGTGGAATTTACTATTGTTGTTATCCTATTTTGGTTTGCATTTGAATGACACTAGATGCTTAAGACCGCAATCCTAACCAACTTTCCAGCACTAAGGGCAATGCAACTCTGAGGTAAGGGAATGAACACTGCTTACCTTGAGGAGGCCTCCGTGACTGCCCCCCAACTGCAGGATGCGGCACATGCCCCACTAGCGAAGCTATGCCAGCGCTGGAAAGTTGGTTAGGATTGCGCCCTAGCTGTAACTTCTCTATGGTGGTTGGCCAGTTTGGACCCTGTCCAAGAGCCCATGTCTATCAGAGGGTCAACTCCCTAAATTCTCCCAGTGCAGATTAATGCTTCAGATCCCCCTCATTCATTGATGAGAAGAATGGGAAAAAACCAGAACCTCCAGCAACTTACTGCCAACACACATGCACTGGAAGATCCAATCCTCAGTTTAGATTTTTGAAATGTCCAAAAACCTGTGTGGGGGAGGAAGATTTATGAAGCAAAAGTCTAATAACCAAGTATACAAATGTATTGACATAGGGTGCAATCCTAACCCCTTATGTCAGTACTTTCCAGCACTGGCACAGCACTGGCCAATGGGACGTGTGTTGCATCCTGCAGTTAGGTGTCACTCAGGGAGGCCTCCTCAAAGTAACAGAATGTTTGTTCTCTTACCTCAGAGCTGCATTGCCCTTATGTCAGGACTGGAAAACACTGAAATAAGGGGTTAGGATTGTGCCCATAAGAACTCAAGGGTGCAGGTACCTTCTTTTCCTCTACCTGTACTCAAGATTATACATCAATTTCCTTTCCAAGCCCTCCAGCTTAGACCCAATAAATTATTGCAAGAAAATATCTAGTGTACAGTTTCTAATAACTACCAGACAGCTTAAAAATGCTTTGGGCAATTTTCAGATAAGATGTCTTCAGTATAAATGATGGCTTATCACAATCACAGTGAAAAATAAGTCACAAAATAAAATCTGATATTAGCAACTACTTTCATTTTGAGCAATGGGGGCTACTCGAAAACTATACTAAAATATCTTGCACTTTTCATTAGTGTAAGTATTTATCATTCAGGGAAGAATAAAATCTGTGTAACACGCTAATATTTGTAAAACCGACGGTCATTTTTTGTCTGCTTTTCAGGCTTTGTTTTTGCTTATTCCTGATCATTCTTCCAGATTTTGCTTATTCCAGTTCTATTGATAATTAAAAATAATAAACTTTTGCAAACACAAAATCAACAGATCAATGGACTGTCAAAGCAGAAAAAGAAAACTTATTGGAATGTAAATATTCATGTAAATATTCATTATGTCACTTCGATACTTTTTTTGTTACTTTATTGTCCATTCACAATCCATTATATGGATTCACAATTGGTTGGACAGCCATACACACTCATTAATGGCTGCTCATAAACCTAGAGAACAGTTCTGAGTGGGGTACTCCAGGGTTCCTTCTCTTAAACATCTTTATCAATGACTGTCTTAGATGAAGGGCTGAAAGATATCACATTTGATAATGAGGCAATGCATGCACACACAAGAAAGGAAAATATTGGTTCTACCTTCAGTCATACAATCTAAATGACAAGACATCCATCCATGCAGAAAGTTAGTAGAGAAAATGTTGAGAAGAAATTCAGTTTGACACAGGCAGAAAGAAGAGGTGAATTGTTAAAAGGCACTGGGCAGCCCGATCCTACTCAAATCTGTCCCTGCCGATGTAGCCATGCCATCTGAGCACACATGGTATCCACGAGAGAGGGTGATTGGAAAGGTCTCCTTGAGGTAAGTTAACATTTGCTTACTTTCACTTAGGGCACAATCCTAACCAACGCTGGAACAGGCAAGCCAGGAGCTTGCACTGTATCCAGCACAGGATTGTGACCAGCAGTGGCTTAGCCAGAGGCAAGAGGAAACTTTTCCCCTTGCTCCTGGATAAGGGCTGCTGGCCGCAATGGGTCTCCTCAGACCCATTGCTGGCCCCAATGGGTCTCCATTGAGGTGGCACAAGTTCGAGGAGAGCGGAGCGGCTTGAAGTCACTCTGTTCTCCCCGGGGATGGGGGATGAGATCCCAGCCCCGCCTCCGGCTCCCCACGCGCCTGCCCCCAAGGCCACCCATCACCCTCTCTCCCCCCGCCCAGGAACGCCTCTCCCTCCCCCTCCCCGCCTCCCCCACACCTACTTGTCACCCTCGCGTTGGCTTATCCAAGCCGACGCAAGGAGCCAGGAGGTAGCCAGTGCAGAAGCCTCTGTCAGCCTCCACAGGCCAGCGCTTCTGGGAGTGCCGGCCTGGCTTCCTCCCACAGAGGCGCAAACGTGTTTTATGGCACATTTGCAACCCTCCCAGGCCAAACTCAAGGTTTGGATTGCGCCCATAGTAAGGTAAGCCTTCACCATCTCTATGGGACTCCTCAGATCTACGCCTGCTGTTTAGTAGGCATAAACCCGAGGCATGTAATGGCAGCGGTAAGGAAGACAAATGGGGATTAGCTGTCAGTGTGTGTGAGTGACGTATGCTGATACCTCCCCCAGTCTGCCTCCATCCTGCCTCATCTCACCCCTGCTAGTGTCACCCCTGCCTTGTTAGGTATGGTGGTGGACCTCCAGTGTTGCTGCTGGGTGCACCAGCACACCTAAAATGACTGCCGTCAAAGGCCATTTTATGACAGTAGAACTGTGTTCCACTGTTGTAAAGCCCTCAGTGCGCTGGCCCAATCCATGATCAGATTGGGCTATTAGTCCAAATGGGGTCAAGCAAACCTATCTCTCTTCAGATGTTCTTCCAAAGGTCATAGAACTCTTCCTTATGCTTCTGCCCCTGATACTTGGAACAGAGTTTTTTTTTTCAGGCAGGAAGAGGAATAAGTAAGTTTCCTGCAGCTGCTCATTCTACTGGAACCGGCTAGCATTAAATTTTGACAGGAGCTGATGAAGAGGGAGGTGAGAAGTCCCAGAATCCCATTGGTGGTATAGTGGTGAGCATAGTTGCCTTCCAAGCAGTTGACCCGGGTCAGGGGAGGGCACCAGGATGAGGTCTCTTGTTATCTGGTGTGCTCCCTGGGGCATTTGGTGGGCCACTGTGAGATACAGGAAGCTGGACTAGATGGGCCTATGGCCTGATCCAGTGGGGCTGTTCTTATGTTCTTATGTTAATCAAATCTCACTATAGCTACACTCATTCTGAAAGAAAGAGTGCTGCTACTACCTTATATGGCTTTTCTCATGTAATGTTTATGACGGTTGCTTATATGCATAAATGTGCATTGGGAACAAAACAGATTGCAAACTGCACCTTGTCAAATTTTGACAGCTTCATATAAAGACAAGGATCAGGGAAAGGTTTAGACGAGTACATTAAGAATTAGCCCCAAACATAACTGATGTTAATAAATTTGAACAGCTAGCTCTGTATAAACCACATTGCAAGTTTACTCCACGACACACTTGATGACTGAGAAATTAATTGAAGTGAGCAGGAAAGGCACCACTTAGGTTTAGAGGTGCAAAATTAAAGTAAATTCAAGCTGTTAATGTCCAGCCCTTTGGAGGAGATATCAAAAAATGGTGCTGTGGTCCTGCTGTTCTTACACAGGAAACTGTTGTACTGAATGAAATACTATCTCTCTGTGCATGGGCATACATACTGCAAGATGTAGCTCCTTCATTTCTCTCACTGCTTCCCACTGTGATAAGACATGAAGGATGAAGGCCTTCTCCATGATACTCTCAAGGATGGGGAACTCAACTAGCACAGTGGAAACCAAAATTGCTCCAAAATTCACTTCACAAATTATTATGGATTGTAAATTAGTGCAAGCAAAAAAAAGCTCATAAATGGGAATTTTCCACACTCCACACTGTCATTCCAAGTGCCTCACTGTAAATTGTTACCAATGTAAGTTGTTTGCTAGGATGCGGATGTGACTTAGAAATTATTTTAAAGCCTAATTCTTTGTTTAGTGGATACTACATCTCAAAAGATAATGGGCACAATCAACTGCAGTGGTGTGAATAGTAGTTTTCTTTAAACCAGTTTGTATATGCCCCACTTGCTGTACCCAAAGCCCTCTTACTCCAAGGAACCACAGTGCATATTTTCCCATAGCCCAGCAGAACAGCTGAGATCCATTCCCCACAACTGAATCACCTGTACAACTGCACCAAGCAGAAACTGATGCTGTACAGTAGAACACAACAGTCTCAGAAATCTGATATGAACATTTTTATCTCTGCATTACCATTCCACCCATGCATCGCTGCTCATAAAACAACATTTATGCTGGGGTGAGGGGGCAGGGAAGAGCCATTCAGTGAATAATGCATGTCAAGACCAACGGCAGAGCTGGCAAAATTAAGACTGCAATCCTATGCACACATACCTGGGAGTAAATCCGATTTAACTCAGTGGAACTTACTTCTGAGTAGATATGCATAGGATTGTGCTGTAAGCCTATTAATTTCGGTGGGCTGAATTAATTTACCCCTTTATTGGACGGGGGTCTTTTCTTTTTGTCTTCTTGTTATAAAGAACAACTCACTGAACCTGTACAATTAATCCGTTATTGTAACACTGAAAACATTTGTCTGTCACTAAATTGCATTGTGCTCACAGGTAGAACCTACATGTTTCCCAGAAAACTATTAACATCACATCACAGATGAAAAGAAATTAATCTACAAACGATTTCAAAAATAGGTAGGACTATTGTATCTGAACTAATGATTCATAAAATCATTTGGAGCTATTAGCCTATAAGGATAAGTGCTGTTAGCGCTTTTATTTCGATGCTTGGCATGGCTCTGTCAATTTAAATTCTACCTGGTGCAGCGTGATGGATTTATGGAAGCTATTGAGGTCCTGTCAGGATTTTCAATTTGAGATTGCTATATACAATTACAAGTGTCATAATATGAAATAACAACGGAAGTCATTTGCAGGAAGGGAAAAATCCTCTTGAGGAGAAAAAATTCTCTTGGTTACATGGACTAAAGAGACAAATCTTTCATATCCTTGGCTTGCAATTCCATTATAGCCCACCTGATAAAAGCAATGTGTTCTTTTTGCTAAGTAAATCTACACTTTATTGAGAATCTTGCATAATGCAGAAAACTCAGGAGGAAGAGGAGATGGAGAAGATGTCACATATGGGGATATTTTAATAGGCAGATGTCACCACCTAAGATCATGTCGCCAGCTGTCACTGCACAGTCTTTCTTGGCTGGACTCTCTTTTATTTTTAGACTTCATCTTAGAAGACCTTAATCAGCAGTTCTCTTTCTCCTGAACCCTTTGTTTGACAGGCACAAAGGCAGAACTTTACAATGTCAAACATATCTTCAGGAATCCCTGTGAGAGAGAGGAATAGTCAAGGAGCTCAGAATTTCAGGTAATGGAAGGATTCCAGTGACAGTAATGCCTGATTTACAGTGAGAAATCTGAAAGCATTTTGGCCTGGGTTGATGAGATGGGTGAGGGAACGAGAAACTGATAACAGAATTCAAATCCTTACACTTACAGATTGTGATACTAAATCCAGCCAGAGGATCAGGATGGAAAATAAGTACCCAAATATTATCTAAATCCTCTGTAGCTGTCTATGAGAGGATTGGAACACAACTCAAAATGTATCACCATGGAAGCTTCTGAATTTCTTTCCCTTTACCATAGAGTACCATCAGTGGTGCTTGACAGAGTAAGATAAGCAGTAAGACCGATTGTAAGTTGGTTACAAGCTAAAATGCAGTGGAGGTGAAGAAAGCAGATTGGACAAGGGGAGGGAAGAAGACAGAGACAAGAAAATAGAAAAAATAATAAGCAGGAGCACAAATGCTCAAAGATGAGAACTCAAAGGTTAAGGTAATGCCCAAACAGAAAAGGCTGGTGTTTGAAAGAACTGAGAGGGATGGCACCATGTTGGATGTTCTGGAAGAAGTTCCAGGCATAAAGGCCAGCAAGGTACAACATGCAAAGTGTTTCAGAGAAGGAACAAATGTTTCACATAGGGATTTTTTTCCCCCATGAAAGGTGCACCAGAGCAACGCATGGCCACCAACCTACTGCTGACTTTTCATTATCCACAGCTACAGGGCTTCATACCCATTTCCTCCCATTTCTCTAGCCACGCAAGATGGTTCCTTTGGCCACGAAAAGAGCTCTATGTCTCATTGAGCACCTGAAGAGCTTCATTTAGAGTGTTCCAAAGTGCCTGCTTTTTTTTTTTTTTTACTGTCAGAGATAGTTTAATATTCCTGTTATCTAACTGAACAATTGACATTCATCCAGAATTGTTGCTTAAATTAGGATAGTATAATACAATAAAATATAATTTTAAAAAAAAAATCCTTCTTTTCACAAATTCTCATATGAAGTATGCTTTTGGAATTGGGCCTTGCTGCCAGCTGAACTGACATTTTGCCACATAAGAAGAGCCCTGCTGGATCAGGCTAAAGGCCAATCTAGTCCAGCTTCCTGTATCTCACAGCAACCCACCAGATGCCTCAGGAAGCACACAAGACAAGAGACCTGCATCCTGGTGCCCTCCCTTGCCCAGTGGTGTCACAAGGGGGTGTGGGGGGTGCGGGCTGCACCGGGTTATGTGCCCTGGGGGATGACGTGCACTGGGGGGGGTGACATGGTAATATCACAGTGGTTAGGAGTAACCCCATCATATTATATACTGTTGGATGTGGAATTTTGAGCGGAATGCAATGCAAGAAACCAGAGTGAAATATCACCTTTCTATAAAAAGTTATGGCCAAAAAACCGGAGAACAAAAAACGCATGGAGCCCTATGGAAAGTGAAACTGAGCCATATCGCATGTTTACTCGCAAATAGGCGCCCTTGCCTTAGTCCGTTGGAAAGGGCAGGCTGAGAGGAATCCAACGACACCAGAATGGTCCTGATCCAATGAATGTAGTACCCAAAAACACCTGAGAAGGAAGTCCTTTCCTCGAAGCAGACGAATGTATTGAGCCCTATGGAAAGCAAAACTAAGCCCCACTGTCGCGTTTACTTGCGAGGAAGCGAACATGCCTTGGCTGGTGGTCAGGCCAGGCAAAGGGGAATTTGAAGCCACCAGAATGGTCCTGATCTGATGGAACTGGAGCTCAACAAATGCTCCAGAAGGCAGCCTCCCCCCTACTAAAAAGGATAAAAACAGAGGCTTCAGCTGATAAGGTGAACTTTTTGAGACTTGCAAAGGCAGGTGGATCCTGACAGTGATCTGGTTTAAACAGATGTTCTTAAATTGAACTGGGCACTGGGTAGGGCTGAAAACCTTTCTGATTTTGGAGGGGGGTGTTATTGCAGGCAGGCTACAGAGGAAATTCACTTGGTGGAACAGGGCTGGCTTCTGCTTATTTAATTATTTGTTTTACTTTATTTATACTTACCTATTTTAATTTGCCTGATGATGTCACTTCCACCATGACATCACTTCTGGTGAGTCTTGGACAGATTGTCATTCTAAAAAGTGGGTCCCAGTGCTAAAAGTTTGAGAACTGCTGCAATAAGGTGTTAGTCAGTTGACACCCTGGGGGGGGGGGATGTGACACCACTAGTGACCAAAATCACTAAAATCACAGTTTGGCGGAATACCATCATGTTATATATCAATCAATGCGTAATTTCGTGCAGAATGTGTTCTATCTTTGTTCTATCAAAAGGTACAGCCAAAAAACTAGTGGGGGTGGAGTGATAGTACATCACCACGCCCACCACCTGGGTTGTTGCTCCGCCCACTGCATGGGGGTGACACGCTGGCATCCTGCACCAGGTGATGCAAACCCTAGTGTCGCCACTGCCCTTGCCTCTGGCATTCTGAGGTACCCTACTTCTAAAATCAGGAGGTTAAACATACACATCATGGCTTGCAACCCGTGATGGACTTTTCCTCCAAAAATTTGTCCAATCCCCTTTTAAAGGCAACTAGGCCAGATTGCCATCACCACATCCTGTGCCAAGGAGTTCCACAGACTAATTACACACTGGGTAAAGAAATATTTTCTTTTGCCTGTCCTTACTTTCCCAACACTCAATTTTAGTGGATGTCCCCTGGTTCTGGTGTTGTGTGAGAGAAAAGAACATCCGTCTATGCACACTATTAATCCCTGCATAATTTTGTACGTCTCAAGCATGTCCCCCCTCAGGCACCTTCTTTCTAGATTGCTGGCGCTGACTGCCAAAAAATGGTCATAAAGTGCACTCCAGCACAGCGCTGAGTAGTGCGCTGCTTGAGTGATGGCAGAAAAGCAAGAGCCTTTCTGCCTACCTCAGCAGTGCCAGAAGAACCTGCTGAAGCAGGTAAGATGGCAGGGGAGCTGAAAGGCAGAGGAGAGCTGAAAGACTGGAATGAGGTGAGGAAGGGGCAAAATTGGGGAGGAACAGGGGATAGGGAGGCTGCAGAAAGGGGTGGATCTGGTGGCAATGGGACACACTGGATCCTATCCCCTCTGACATCAGCCTCTGCACCCCAAAATTGCTGCGCAGGTCCAAAAAGACCCTTTGTGGCATGGGAGGCTTACAGAGGGGGAAGGCACAGCAGATGCCTTTTTGGTGCAGCTCAACAAGGGGGGTGGGTGGATAAGATTGGGCTGTTTGACTACCATATCTGTTCGGGGCATATTGACTACATATGTTCAAAGATGCGAACATGGAATACTCAACAAAAAGCAAGAATGGTTGTGTTCCTTTATCCTTGAACTTCCAAAAATGAAGCAGATGGACGTGCTGAAGAATTTTGAAAAAGCAGGGAATGAAGTGGACAAAGAACAGGAACCAAAATGGCAGTCACTGATTTATTACTGTGCATTTTACTTACAGAAGCACATGCTATAACGAATTAGCAAGTTTTTTTACACACATAGGATTCAGTGGCCACAGTTAAGGGCATCCAATTTTCTCTTGGACTGTAAGTTTTTGCCCTTTTTTTGGTCACAGGAGACTAACATGCAGTAGTAGAATGGACAGGAATAACACCACATTATATCACTGAGTTCAGAGTACCAGCAAAAAATTGTGGACAAAACATTCATCCCTTTTCATGACTGCTATTATAGAGATGTATGAAGTCCTTTCTAAAAATTGCCCCAAAGCTTTCAACATTTTGAAGATGCCTTGATATTCCTATAGTGGTTTCACACAAGCAAGACTACCCTGATTGCCTCAAATTTTGAAGCACAGTTCAGAGACGAGTGAACAGTATGCAAAACGTCATATGCTTAGATATTTTTCTAACGTTACTTCTCTTGACATTCCTACAGATGTTTAATCTGACCACAGCCCTCTACATATGCCTCAAGTTATTTACGTGATACAAGAGGGGTGCTGCCACAAAATGTATCCCCCAAACCTTATGCCCACCAAATTGACTTCTTTCATTTTCTGCTGTTATATTTTTACAACTGCTTCCTAGGGTCCACTGAGCATGCTCAGTCTGCACCCTTGTGGGATGTAACTTTTTAAAATTAATGTATATATTTATTTACTTCTACCTACGCAGGCATTTCCCAAGTTTGTAAAAACAATTACCTTATGGGGGGGGGGGGGGAGAGACACAGAGGATGCCCTGTTCCCAGCAATTTGATAAGCACTCAACCACCTGAATTTTCTGTTACAATATTCAGGGGTGTCCAAACTTTTTGGCAGGAGGGCCACATCATCTCTCTGCCACTGCGTTGGGGGCCAGGGAAAAAAGAGTTAATTTACATTCACATTTGAATAAATTTACATAAATTAATACATTAGAGATGGAACTTATATGAATAAATGAAGCTCTTGCAAAAGCTCATGGCCTATAAAAGGCCTTGCACAAAGCAAGGAGGGCCTTTCCTTTGCTGCCACTGCTGCATCGCAGATGTGAAACAACAAGCAGTGGAGGGAGCCCTCATTGCACAGCAAACACGAGAGGTTGAACAGTTGGCCGTCATGCTGACAGCAGCTGCGTCAGGCCAGCACGGGCTCCAGCAAGTCTCCGGAGGACCAGAGCTCATTGGAGACTGGGGGCTCCCAGCTGAATTGAGAGTCCTCAAGGGCCACAAGTGGCCCCGGGGCTGGGGTTTGGGCACCCCTGCAATATATGATGGAGCAGAACATCTACTGTTCTAGAACTCTGAGGAAAATACTCTGAAAAAAAGCAGAAATGCTTCCCCCCTGTTGTTCATAAATTGTTTTTTTCTTCTGTGTCCGTAGATTACTGTACTTCAAAAAATTACCACAGATTCAGGAAACATTAATATTGCAGTTGATAATGCGAATGTCTTCTAAACTATATATTTGTGAGTAGGGCCTTTGCTGTCTGTTTCAACAAGGAGCTATTATCTCCTCCAGTGTTACTGTGATCCCAACAAACGTATTATTGCCAAGTCTGCTGGGGGCTGGGAATAAGAATAGGCCCTCAGTTTGCCTGTACTTGTCGTAAGAGGCGACTAAACAGC
Source organism: Tiliqua scincoides (assembly GCF_035046505.1). Classification (NCBI taxonomy): domain Eukaryota; kingdom Metazoa; phylum Chordata; class Lepidosauria; order Squamata; family Scincidae; genus Tiliqua; species Tiliqua scincoides. Next base: position 89,798,477 of record NC_089821.1, read on the forward strand.
CACCGGGTAGGTGGGACTCATTAGCCTGGGAAGGCAGCTCATCTGAGAGAAGGAAAACTCTGATCCCAAACCTCCACTGCCTTGTGGCTACATCCAGTTATGGAAAAGGCTTCAGGAGTCAACCTCGAGGCAAAATCAGGAGCCGGATTCCCTGAGGCAGTTCATGGCTGAACACAGTCACGTTCTGGCAACTCCTGCAACGCCGCTGGAACCAACCGTATTGGCTTCTGCCTTTCCATTGGACCAGTTCAGTGACGTGGAGAGGGGGGATTTGCTGCATGGGAAACAGTCTATCCTCCATATCTACTTTACCCAGGCTTTGCGCACTGGAGAGGACACTCTGTTCCAGAACCACTATTCAGAGCGCGATACCATAGTCTTCCGAGACTGAAGGATGCCAGCACTATTATTGCCAAGGTAATATCTCTCTACTAATTGCAAAGGCAACAACCAAGGGTTAATAGTATCATTTTACAGAAACTGGAGACATTAGAGAAATCTGCAACAAGCAGTTTTGTCAGCCTCCTGGTAAGGTTATAAATGACTGGCTTTTTGTCTAGTCACTTGTTAAAGAGGCTAATAGCATACTAAAAATCCGTCTCTTTCATGGACAAATTAAATGTATTCTTTTGCAGTTCACATCAATGTGCTTCCTTCTGCATTTTAAGGCTTATGAAAGGTTTATATGGAACTGATGCAGCCTCTCATTTATTGCACACACTACTTCAATTATCCCCTTTCCACAAATTGAAAGCAAAGACTCTCACTGCTGGCTACAGGCCACTATCAACATGCACTAATTTGGCGGAAAAATGAAAAGTTTCATTCAAAAACAAAACAAAAAAAGAGGGAGGGGAAAAAAAGGCATCTCAGGAAGCCTACTAAAATGCTGGCAATTATGTCTGTCTGATAACACTGCTAAAGAAAAAGCCGCATCTTAAAAGATGAACTGCATGATGCTGCTTTAAAATTTCCCAGGGACCTCATCTCAGTCTGCTAATTGCTGAGAAAATGGTTTTACACAAACTACTGCTGACACTACTCACAGAATGACAAAACTAGCGCATTGCATTAGCAAGAGTCGAAAAGATTTTTGTGCTAAGTGCCCTAGCTTCGTGTCAGGCAAGAGTTTTGTTCAACATGTGTAAATCATGTTTACAATAGTTGTGGATTTCTGTGGGGACATAATGGAGCCTTCACAATCCTCGGCATTACATGCCGTAGAGGGAGTATAACGTCAAGCGCAGACTGGAGTTTTGAGAAGGCGGCATCTCTGTTTGCCTTCAAGTTGTATCATTTAGCATTTTTCATTTTCATTTCATTGTATCATTTTTAGCATTTTTGCTCTGCACCTCTGGCTTTTTGCATTTCCACAACAGACTAGGTTATGGAGGGGGCAGCATTATTCTGATTTTACTGTGAGGAACTTCAGTTGAGCTGGCTGGGAGCCACCCAGAATGCAACACTATCCAACTATAGTGCTTTACTAGTAAGCCTGACCAAGAGATGATCAATGAGATTTTCCATTGAAGCTTCTACTTCTCATTGGTCAGTCCATAATTTATAGAGAAAGAAGTAGACTTCGGGGAGATGGAGATGGCTCAGTGAGCACTAAAAACCACTTCTTGCACAAAATATAGACATGTAGATGCCTCTTTTATACCACACTGAATCTAAAGCATATTTATGTGGCCAGTAAGCACTGAGGAAACTGGGCACAGCATTTCTCCTTTTGCCCTAAAAGACTAGAGCTGTGGTTCCCAAACTGTGAGGTGTGGCTCCAAAGGGAGCCATGGTGTACTCACAAAGGCATCACGGGATGTCCCCAGTGTCCTCTTCTCAAGCACTGCCACCTTGGATTGTGCAAGATTTGCATTGTGTGAGATCTCACATGATTCAAGATGGCAGCGCCCAGGAAGAGGACACTGTGGAAAAATGGTGCTATGACACTGGCAAGTTTGGGAACTGCTGGACTAGAGTAATTGGAGAAATGGCTGATGCTTACATGGCTAAACTGTAAAGACTACTTGTTTTATTCAGCCTTTCTTGTTCAGAGAATGTTAGGATTTCATTTTTAAAACTATAGCATTCTTCTCTCCAGCAGCCAACCTCAAACAATAAAACGAGGTTTACATTAAAACAGACAAGTCTTTCACATGCTTCTTCAGTCTTATGCAGGGTTGCTGACAGAACACTGTATTCAACCTTCCTCCTGGGCTAAAACCTTCTGGTGCCTGTGATAGTGTGCCAAATGCTGTCCTCTCTTACCTGGTGATGTACCAGCCAATGCTTCTCCTACTGCCTGGCCTGGAAAAGAAATAGAGGCACAGAGTAGAAGAAGTGTGGAGCAGAAGGGAATGGTGGAGTAAAGTGCCACTTCCTCTTCAATCTCCTCTTCCTTTTCCAATTCAGGGAGGAGGAAGAAGAGTAAGGTAGTGAATAGTTGGTCTGAGATACCCCATTTCAATCTCAGCTTCAGTCTCATGCATGGGTTGCTCTCACTATGGGGGATATTCATATCCCTCCTCCCTCATTATGGGGGATATGATCCCAGACCATCCCTCTGTGCTCTGGGGGTCCCACCTGCAGCTCCTCTCACCCTCACCTGCTCCTCTCACCCTCACCCATTGCAGATCTAGCCTTCTATTTGAGGAACAGAAATGCCACATTTTTCTTCCTTTATTAGTATTTCCTGTCTGAGACCTACGTTATGATCTATGGTTAGATAGGAAGCACAAGCAACACATCCTGGTTTTGTGCTTTTTGTATGACACCCAAGAGCAGATTCTGCCTTGTTCTCATAATGGAATGAGCAGAACTCACCGAGCCCTCTGTTGGGCACATGTGTGAGTACCCATCCTGGATGTTACAGGTCCAACCCAACCAGTATTAAGCTTCCTATGACTAAAGACCAGTTCACACTTTGCTTTTTTATGTCTGCATGTAAAATTTCTAAAAATATAACATTTAAATCAGGTAACGTATGTACAACATAAATATACACCAGAGAGCTAGGAATGACTGCAAATCTTAGCCAAGAGTATGCTTGATGGCAAACTTAGGTATGCTAAAGTAATGTATGAAATGATTGTCTTTCAAAATTGTGCAGCCCAAACAGTATGAAGAACATGGCTACACATATCAATCAGCATCAAAGGTCTGTTTCTTAATCAGTGGAAAATGTTATCAGTTTTATTTTATTTTCATTGGCTATAGGAATATTTTCCATCTCATCAGATAATTACTTGCTGGGAGCTTTATAGTATTGAGTGGTTATAATGATATTATAAGTATGTGACATGAGGTCAACTCATTTTGTATTATCTGAAAAAAAAAACCCTGAACTAATGCAAAGGGCCCCCCCTCACCCATGCCTATCACTAGAAGTTTAAATGTAAAAATAATTCTGGAGATTCAGAGGCCAAATGGGGAGAAATGTAAACTTTCCCAGGCTTTTCCTTGCCTTTTAGCATCTCGTACTTTGTGCAGTTTGATAGTATACATGACTAAATTTAATACTCAATCATTTTCCCAAATCCAATTTGACTGCCTAACAGGGTTTAATTTACATGATGATACAATTTCTCACACCAGAAAGCATAGTAACCCTTCTTCTTCATAGGTTAATGGTGATCTAGCTTAAAGCCTAAAAGATAATTACAAGGAGTGTGCTTCAGGTGACAAAGTACTTTTGACAATCCCAGACTGTTGATAGCTTTTTAATTATAGCTCTTTCCACCATAAGAAACACTGCACTTTCTTCCAAATAGTTTGAAGGCATTTCTGGAATTTATTTTATTTTTAGTAAATTACATGATGCAGTAATCAATACTTCCAACTGATGAGTCCCCTCCAGTTCCAGTCCCTTTTCCCGTTTTTATTTGAAGGTTAAGATTAAGCTCCGGGTTAATTTTTTTCCTTCCCTTGTAAAATGAAATACAAAAGAACATCAAGCATAGAATACAAACATTTATTGACTTGTTTCATGTCTTTGGTAGTTAGTTGATATTTTGTGACATTTAAAAAATGGAAACTTTGCAGGGTATTTAGGAACAAGCTCTTGCAAGAGAGAAGGTCAGAAACTAAAGAAATCATTGAAGGATGGAGTGGAAGATTATTAACTATGATCAAGGGCAGGGAAAATTCTGGAAAATGACTGTAGGTTTTAAATATTACAGGCCATTTAATCTTTCAGCTTCATACACACATCATGGAGGGGATATTTTGTGTGCTTTTCCTGACTACTGCTATATACATAACCATTGCAGCCATTTTGGATACATACATTCACCCTGATTCAGCAATTTCTTACAGACCAGTACCATGTTGTTGTATGGATCCACTTCCTTGGGCCTTTTTTTTAAGTCAATGGATACACTGAAGGAAGGAAAAGGAAGAAAGGGAAGAAGGAAAATATAAGCCTTCCCTAACTGCAAGGATTTCCCAGATTCATTTCTTAAGAGGAAACAGATCTATATGCTAAATTTTTTGCACATGGATATGTTCTCTCCACTGAAATGTATGAGAAAATCTGCCTTCACAAATGTTCCTTGTGTATGAACAATGTCCATATGATGCTCTGACTAAATGTGGCGTGCTACATTTTCAATGGAAATAGCTATGAGAGCAGTATAGGGAAGCAATGAGAAATAATTCTCCAAACCAACATAATGAACTGAAAACCTCATGCCTGTTTACAGCGGTTAGGAATTATCTGTTATGTCTATAGAGCAGATGTTTCCAAACTGGCGGGTCACGACCCACCAGGGGAACCGGAAGAGGGCCATTCGCCCTTAAGGGAAAGGAGTGCCCTGATGGTGCCACAGCAATCACGGTGCTGCCAGGAGCAAGGGGCTTTCAAACTTACCTGAAGGGCAGGGCTGGCCTACTGCAGGGCCTGAGGGGCTCTCAGCCTCCTCTGTGGGCCTCCACATTGTTGTAAACTGTGCTTATCTCTGATCAGAAGCCATTTCCAGTTTTCATACCATTGCTGTCCCTCTCCCTGCACCCGCAAAGATTTCCCTGGTTCCCAACTCACCTGTAGGAGACTGGGAACCACTGCTATAGAGGATTAGGGGCCCAATTCTATCCAACTTACCAGTGCCGATGCAGCCCACACATAAGCAAACAACCATTCCCGTATCTTGAGGATGTCTCCACAACAGCTCCCTCACTTCAGAATGCAGCTCCACTAGCATGGCTACATCAGTGCTGGAAAACCGGATAGGATTTGGCTCTTATTCCTCAACAGACACTATGCAAAAGTGCTCAAAAAACAACAGATCTAGACAGTGGGGTACAGTATTTGCAGTGAAATGACAGCTTCCTGTTTGCTATGGCCTATGCAGCCCTTATATCCTCTGAGTCAGTATATGGAGGCACAACAAAGTGTTCCAATCACTGCTTTCAACTGTATTAATTTCAACAAGCAGCACTCAAAGGAATATAATTTGCTTACTGTTACCAGCAGTTATTCTACAGCACCAAATAATACATGCTTAAAGATCACTACTTTAAGTTATGTATGTATATTATGTACATATACACCAGGAAAGATTTTGATGCCATCATGATAGTTACACGAGCCCTACTTAAATATTTTACTTTTGGTTTACTTGCAATAGTCCAAAATACGTCAACTGAGAACTAAAAGCATTTCATGGTTTCTACCCCAGCCTATTACCCACAATTCAAGCATCTTCCATTTTATCTTTAAGGAAGTTCAATGACAACCAACTGAAAATGTCACCCAAATACAATACAAATAGGCAGTCTTTTAATTAAGGGTGTACTTTACATTTCAATATTCTCCATTAGATGACCTTTTGATTTTTATTGCAGAATATTTGTCCTTGTTAAGCTCTAGTGAAGAACAGATTATTGTACCACACAGCCATTTACAGCTAAAATACTTAATTCTATCACTTCATAAAAACATAACTTTTTCACCTAGTACTTTTCATACTGAGAGCACAATAAATACAGATGAGTCTCTTTTCCTTTTTATTAACTACTTAGGAAAGTAGTCACAAAATGTCTGCTATTTCTGAACTTGCTAAAATAGGAAAACAGAATGAAATCCACAGTCTGAGCGGGAACTTTTAAGTTAACCAGAAATGAACCTAGGTCTTACTTTGACTTTGGTACTCTACCTGAACTTTAACAGGAGAGGGGGAAAAATATTGGTTTTTTGAAGAAGTCTTTAGCATTGTAAAAATCAATAGCTATTAAAATCTGCTTCATTTAAAAAAAAAAATCATAGCATGAAACATTCCCATTCCTTTTTTCCTTCCTAGTCCTGGTGAAAGTTTCAGTTCATGTTTCTGAACTGAACATGTTCTCAGGCTGCAATCCTATAGACCGGTGGTTCTCACAAATTTAGCACTGGGACCCGCTTTTTAGAATGACAATCTGTCAGAACCCACTAGAAGTGATTTCATGACTGGAAGTGACATCATCAAGTAGGAAAATTGTTAACAATCCTAGGCTGCAATCCTACCCACACTTACCCAGGAGTAAGTCCCATTGACTATAATTGTTAAAAGAATATACATAGTAGCTTGTTAAAAGTACAGGCCTCAAATGCAGTCACATACCATGGCCGCATCAAGTCTAATATATTAAAAATAAAATATTGAAATGAATGGGGACCCACCTGAAATTGGCTCCCGACCCACCTAGTGGGTTCCAACCCACAGTTTGAGAAACACTGCTATACACATTTACTGAGTAAGCCCCAATGAACACAATATGACTTATTTCTAAGTAAACACGCATAGGATTGCACTGTCAGTTTCGTATCTTCTACTTCTTATACATTTCCTGATAGGTGTTCTAGGTAGTCCCTTGGCTTATCTCACCCTTCCTAGGATGATGGTCTGAATATGCCTTGTTTTGTCATAAAACAAAACAAGCCTGGATCTGGTCAGCATCTGAATGGGAGACAGCCTGGGTTCTATGCACACTGATGGGTTCTATGAAAGAAAGGTAAAATAAACTTCAAACAATATCCCCTGTTGTGGCCACAATCCTATGATGTAAATTAGGTGGAGAGGGAGAGACTAGAGCAAGGTTCTCCAATGACATCTATACTGAGGAGAGATATGAAGCCAAGTCACTATCATCTAACACCATTATATCACATTGGTTCTCTGCCGTTTTAGATTCTGTTTAGAATGTGCGTAAGACCCCCAAGCATTTCCTAACCTTTCTCTAATGACATTTCCTTATATTAATGAAGGTAAATGAAACTCAGGCATTTTGCAAACCTAAATGGTCAAATATTCCTTATTTTGAATCAAAAACCTTTCCTGCTCTGAGAAATGTGGTTGGACTTTCCCTTTAGTCATTTTCTATTTATTTTCATTTATTCTCCATGGTTGCCTCTTCCAAAGTCGATACAGTTCCCGTGAACGTTTGCTTCCCTCTTGCACAGCACAACCTCTTTCTAGAATGTTTCTGTGTCTCTGTACAATGCATTTCACTCGGCTGTTCTGACCTGCTGAGAATTCCCTGCTGAAGATCTCAAATTATCTTATCAAACTGCTCCCACTTTGTGACAATTCACTTGGCACACGATCTCACACCATGTCCTCTTCAAAAATTAATCTAAAAGCACACTTGTAAACTATTGGATTTGAAATCCATCTTTTTTCCTGGGAATAAATGGCTGAACTACTCTTACACAGCTGCAAAATGTTTTTGTTTTTTTTCTCTCTATCTCCGGGCAAGCAGGCAGTGATGTATATTGGGAAAATCATTCCGAGCAAGCTGAGCAGCCACTTGAATATCAGTGAAGGGAAATAATTAATCGCAAGAGTTGGATTAAGTTTGTGACAGCAGTGTTACTTTCATTTATTCGAAGCAGCTCCTTGTGCAAATTCCAGAAAAGAGCTCAAGCTGTCTTGGTTGCATTTAGCAAAAAGAACCTGAAGATTTATTCATTTATTCAAGTGCCAGCTGCAAGTTACGCTGAAATGCAGAACACTGTATTGGCTATGGGAAAAGCCAAATTGCCTAGACCCAGATTTGGTGAGAAGCTTCAAACTGATTACTTCAAAGTGATCCCTTAATTTTGTTTAATGCTCAGGCTTTTTATTTGCAGCACAGGATTCAACCCTTACACTGTAGCCCCATGAATCCATACTGGTGTTAAATTTGCCTGGAATGCCAGGATTAACTGGATTGTTAGCATGCTTTGCTGCGGCAATCAGTAGTACACCCCCTCTTCTCAACTCGCTGAAACAGCAACTCTTAAGGTTGGGCTGTTATTGAACCATTTTTGATACAGAGAAGGGGGAGGGCTGTCTTGCAGCCTCTCCACACTTCAGCTGCACTGCCTGCAATGCACAAATCATTACTCACATAATGTAGACTCCAGTGAATGTTCTGTGAGACAACACAGAACTCTGTGGTTTGTAGCTTACAACAAAACATTTGGGGTTCCTTGTTAGGGTTATATTACTGCCAGGGCTGAATGGTCATGGAAGGGCATCATTTTAGACTTCAATAGAGGGACCCAACGCATTCTCGGCATCACCTGGCAGGACAAAGTTCCAAACAACACAGTCCTGGAACAAGCTGGAATCCCTAGCATGTATACACTGCTGAAACAGATGCCTGCGTTGGCTTGGTCATGTCATGAGAATGGGCGATGGTCAGATCCCAAAGATCTCCTCTATGGAGAACATGTGCAGGGAAAGCACCCTACGGGTAGACCACAGCTGCGCTAGAAGGATATCTGCAAGAGGGATCTGAAGGCCTTAGGAGTGGACCTCAACAAGTGGGAAACCCTGGCCTCTGAGCGTTCTGCTTGGAGGCAGGCTGTGCAACATAGCCTTTCCCAGTTTGAAGAGACACTTGGCCAACAGTCTGAGACAAAGAAGGAAGGCCCATAGCCAGGGAGACAGACCAGGGACAGACTGCACTTGCTCCCAGTGTGGAAGGGATTGTCACTCCCGAATTGGCCTTTTCAGCCACACTAGGTGCTGTTCCAGAACCACCATTCAGAGCGCGATACCATAGTCTTTCAAGACTGAAGGTTGCCAACACACACAAGAGGGACCCAAAGATATTTCCGTGGTTTGGAAAGCAAGATTCAAAGACCTGCTTGGGAACACAATCATGATTAAATTGCAAAAAAGTGGTGTACTATAAGAGAGTTCACTGAATGTACTTTTTTACATTGCTTAGTAACAAGAAATAATGACAGTTCCTGAAGAACACTCACATCTGGTTTGAAACACAACAGGAGGAAAGGCTTTCCATGCTGTCCCCTCTAAATTGCAGGTATCCTGCCTGCACAAAAGTGGCTCATTCATTCATAAATGCATGAATGAATTGGTCCAAAATATGGGACAAGGATGAATCTCCATGTGCCTTATGACTTAGCCCTAATGACACTTTGGGATCATTGGTATTCTTTGATTTGCAGATAGAAAACAATTCAATAACTTTTCTTCCAACTTCCTGTTGAATTGATGAATAAAAAGGTCTTTCACAACCTTGTGGTCCCCATTTTTCTCTCTGAATATGTTAGTATGTGCTAAATGGGGTAATTGAAATAAATGCAGTCCACAACCACCAGGCCCTTGCTTTATTTTATTTTCTTTTTCAAAAAAAGCATTTAACAAAAAAAATTTTTTTTAATTTATTAGGTATGTAAAGGATTCAGATAGCCTCACAGTTCTATATCCTGCACTATATTCTGAATTCTTTAATGGGTTAAAGAGAGAGATAAGTGTTATGAGTCCATTCGATCCTTTAAACCAGGTGTGCCCAAACCCCAGCCCTGGGGCCACTTGCGGCCCTCGGGGGCTCCCAATCCCGCCCGCAGGGAGCCCCCAGTCTCCAATGAGCCTCTGGCCCTCTGGAGACTTGCTGGAGCCTGTGTTGGCCTGACACAACTGCTCTCAGTGTGAGGGCAACTGTTCAACCTCTTGCATGAGCGGGTTCCCTCCACAGCTTGCTGTTTCATATCTGTGAAGCAGTGGCAGCGAAGGAAAGGCCAGTCTTGCTTTGTGCAAGACCTTTTATATAGGCCTTGAGCTACTGCAAGACCTTCATTCATTCATATAAATTCCATCTCTAATAAATTCATTTATGTAAATTTATTCAAATTTTAAATGTAAATTAATTCTTTTTTTCCTGACCCCTGACACAGTGTCAGAGAGATGGTGTGGCCCTCCTGCCAAAATGTTTGGACAACCCTGCTTTAAACCTTACTATTTAAAGTGAAAACTGTTGAGATTTTCTATGTCTCCCAGAGGACCGTAAAATGCTATTCTCTTCAATATTATCTTCAGCACTTTTCAAACAACAGGAGCTGTGGTAGTCACAATGGAGATAGCAGTAAGACAGACCTTTAATGGTTCACAGAGATAATTGTCAAATTTTCTTTCCAGTTCCCATTGTCAACAACAGTTTGGGGGTTCTTGGAAACATTACTGTGTAAATTGGACATATTGACAATGGTGCACCTTAGCCTATACTTCCACTTTCGTCAAAATTACAGGGAGAAGACGCACATGAATGCAAATTAAAGGCAGTGAAAAATAAAGCTAACGTTATCATTTAAAAGCAGCTCCAGAAAGGAAGTTTCTTTAGAACTCTTGAGTACTATTCAAAGTTCATGCCAGCTGATGGCATGAGAATTCTGCCATTATCACACTTTTTTCCTTTTCATTTCTCATATCACAAGTAAGGACTAGAAATGGTTTGGAAATTGGATTTGGAAGCTAAGAGACTCATATCATAGAGGAAGCTGAAAGTTTTGATAGCTGAAAGAAGGAAGACAGGCAGCCCAATCCTACCTAACTCCCCATGTGATGATGCAGCTGCGTCAGTGGGGCATGCTATATTCCATGGGGGAGTAAAGGGCTTCAACCTTTGCTTTGGTTGCAATTCCAGTCCAGATTGGGCCTGTCAGCATATGCTGTCTGATCGGGGGGGGGGGGGGAGGCTTCAATTGGCTCCAACTGGAGTTTTTTTTTCTTTCTGGGCACATGAGGCAGTTCTCAGTCTGGACCACATGAAGAGTTGAGTTAAAGACCCCTTTAGCCCCAATTCCGATCTTCTCCACATGCTATTTGAAGGGGGAGGGGGAAACCAAACACACTAGGGTCAGTGATGTAGCTAAGAGCACCTATAGTTTGGCCCTTTGGTTAAGTAAGCATAGTCTCCTCCTTTTACAAGACTGTGTGTATCTTTTTGTGCCATCGAAACACAGAAATTGCTTCACATTTAGCACTCAAATATTTATTTGACATATTCCTAACCTGCGTTTAGATAAATAACCTTTTAAAATCAGACTGCATTTTATCACTGTTCTATTGAAAATAATCATTTTTTACTTGTTTAGTGTGGACAGAACCAGTGATAGAACTCAAACATTCAAAGAGTAGAGAGACATTTATTATGCACTTGACAAAGCTCTTCACCACTTTGTCAACAGCCATTCCAGCCTGTCTGTTCTTGGTCAAGTAAACAATTTTTTTAAAAATGGAGATCAGTGCGGTGCCCTTGACTGACTGGTACTGTATACATGATGGCCGCATCTCCAGCATGCTATAATGATTCTTGATTGACAGTCCTTTGAGTTTAGTGACATTTGGAAAAGGGTACCAACGATCCCTGAGCAAAAGTAAACAACGTAAATGATGACTAGTAGTGAGTTGCTAGAACCACACTGTGTGAGGCAAAAAGACCAGCAATATATACCTTCCTGTTAAAGGAGTTTGAGGTTATCAAGCTAATTGATGTGTTTGTTTTGGGTCAGCCCATTTGGCAAAATAAATCTCTCAAAATCAGCAATAACAACAGCTTTTCATCATCTGTGTGTGCTTAATGAGGATGCCCATAATATCATAACAAATCAGTGGCTATGGAAATATCATTGAACTTAACTGATGTCAAGGATGCTTAGGGCTACAGGATGGTTTCAAAATGTTCTGTATAAACATCTACCAGCAAGTTCTCCTATGCAAGCTCCATTTGCTATGGTGATACTGTGCTGCTCCTATTCATTTTAGTGGTGCTTGTGAAAATAATAAATTCTGCTCATCAAAAGTAACATAAGTCAGGTAGTTAAAAAAAAAATTATTGTCTGAGTGTCCCTAAGCCATGCCCTAAGGGACAGTCTGAGTAAATAACTTGCAAGTAAAACAATTTACTTGGGTGTGTTATCCCAGTTCATTGCTAGAGGTGTTGTTTCCGGTGAGTAAGACAGGATTACAACCTAACAGCCAATCCTGAACTGCCCAGCGCATGGGGCTGCTGTGGCACCAAAAATAACTGCCGCTGCATCCTGCGTGCTCCAAGCAGCCTCCACCGGCTTATCAGGGAAGGGGACTTTCGTGCCCTTCCCCTGGTTAAAGGAAGGAGCCCCACAATGTGGTTACTCGATTCTATGTCGACCCAAAGGTTGGTGTAGAATCAAAAGCCTCTATGTCGGGCTGCTAGTCCAACACGGAGGCTCTGGATCCAGTGGAGTGAAGCTCCGCTGGTCCCACCTCCCTCCCGCCCCACTCCCTCTCCCTGAAACACCTCCTCCCCGCCCTCTCCCCACCCTCTCCCCATCCTCCCTCCACCTCCGCCTGCCCTGGAATGCCTCCTCCCACCTCCCCCCACGCTACCTCTCCACTGCTCAGTGGTCTGCGCAACCACCAAGTGGCTGACCTCGAGTGCTGGCTAGTACTGGGCTAGCACCTGCAGATCATTGGTATTAGGGCCCACAAATGTGGCTTATGGCACATTTGTGCCAGTGTGTGCCAGCGGTGAGCTGGCACACCGAGGTCAGGATTAGGTTCTAAGTCTTTCTGAACACAATGGGCTTACTTCTGAATAAAATAAATAACCATTTTCAAACACTTCTATAAATCATTGCTAATGAATTTCTAGCCCATTACTAAGGAAATCAAGCAATATAAAATCAAGCACCATGAAAGCAGTATGAAAATATTTCTAATGAAAGGCTTAACCCTAGACATTTTAAGCAATGTACTACTGAACCAGACCAGATCAGTATTGTCTACACTGACAGTTTACCCAGGTTTCAGAGAAAAGCCTTTCCCTACCCTACAAGGTAGCGGCGGACCTCCCCAGCACCACACCCAGGGCAAAGGTCTGCAATGGTGCCCCCTGCAGGCTGTTGCAGTCCCCCCCCACGAAAATCCACCCCCCTACTCACCTGAGGCTCACGGAGCCTGCCATGACCTTAGCCCCCACTGGAGAAGCCTCTCTGAGGTTCCTTGACACTATAAACTGTGCTTCCAGAAAACCAGAAGCACAGTTTCCAACTCCTCAGACAGGCTTCCATGAGGTCCTAGAGGCTCATGCCTGGGGCATTTGCCCCATCAGACCTAATGGTAGGTCTGCAACTGCTACAAGGAGATGTCAAGGACCTTGTGAATGCAAAGTGGATACTCGAACATTGAGCTTCAGCCCTTTTAGAAGATTTTGGTCAATCAAAAGTCAATTCCTCAGACAGAATATTTATCATGAACGAGGCTCCAGGTGTAATGAGTCTCAATTGGAAGAAAGCACCACAGTTGACGGTCAGCTATCAAGGACTGCTTCAGATACTATATTTTTCTTTCTTATATTGTAAAGACAAGAGCAAACACTCACTTGCCACATACATCCCTTTAATATAAGTAAAGACTGCATGGGTTCAAATATGTGCATTCTGTCAACCTCCAATATATGCAGCACAGACCTTTCCTGTCACAGGCAGGGTGAGCAGATACAATGGAGGAGAGAGTGCCTATACCTTTAACCATTGTATGGTAGAGGCCATTTTGGCAGATGCAGCTTTTTAAACCCTTCCTGCTGAGCTGCACCTCCCCAAATTCGCTCTTCTATACAGTGGTTAAAGGTATAGGCACTCTCTCCTCCATTGTATCTGGCCACCCTGGTCACAGGGCTTCACTTCTATGTACAACTGTAGTCATGTGTGAGGACTGAATAGAATTCTCAGTACCTTGCAAAGCTACCAAGCAGCTTTCAGGAAACCTAAGACAACGGAGTCCTGCACTTTTCAGGTATCCAGAGAGAGAGAGAGAGAGAGAGAGAGCTTTGTGTCTGGAGAGGAGCCTATGTATGTACAAGCATACCACACAGGCACATTATGTATGCAACAGTCTGCAAGGTACTATATAGTAGTTCGTTGTGGGCTGTAGTTGTGTAACACATCAGCCAAATTGAGTAACTAATCTGACTAAATAAGAACATAAGCAAAGCTATGCTGGATTAGACTAAAAACCTGTCTAGTTCAGAACTCTGTTTTCCACAGTGACCCACTGGCTGCTTCTGGGAAGCCCACAAGGAGGAAAATAAGTTATATTACTCTTCAACCATTGCTCCCCTGCACCTGGTATTCAGAGGCACACTGCCATTGAATGTGGTGGTAGCACAAACCATCATCACTAGTAGCCATTAGTAGGCCTGTCCTCCACAAAGCTGTCCAATCTCCTTTTAAAGCCTTCCAAACTAGTGGAAGGCTTTAAAATCCTTACCACATTTTGTGGCTGCAGGTTCCACAGCCTAATTATGTGCTGTGTGACAATGTACCTCCTTCTGTTCATCCTAAATTTCCGACCAATCAGATTAATTGGATGCCCCCTGATTCTAGTATTGTGGATAGTATACTATGGATAGAAGGAAACGTCTCTCTATCCATAGGTAGGCCTCATTGCTAGCTAAGGATTAACCAGCTAAAGTACAATGGCATGGTTGCATTGTGTGTGCGTGTATATAGGTTTAGTGACAAGCAATCAGTTCCCTCTGCTCACTAACACCATGGAGAGTGATATGTACAGGTCAATTCTTTGAATGCCTATCCAGTCGATAGCATTGATCCAAAGGAGCCAGGAGCTACTTAGTTCATCACTTGATGCTGAGCTATTTTTTCCAGGTGTTATTTGCTAAAGCTGTAGGTTTTGTTAAAATGCAAGCGGCACACTGGGAGAAATAAAACATGTACAGATTGGCACATCAACTGTAAGATTGTGCAAAAGCATTTTATTGTAGGGCAGTTCTTGAAATGCAAACAAAAAATATCGCCATCAATAGAAGGCTGAAAAGCAGGTGCACAATTGGCTCATGGTTTTGCTTTCCACCATGTGGTGCCTCATCTGAAGTAGGACCTCACCAATTTGACCCAAAGAAAGGTGCATGGATAGAAGTGGAGCATGCTTTGTTTCCATTTTCAGAATATGCAACATATATATCTTTTGAACCATTCATACACCTGCTTATCCGCTCCCTAATAATATACAAAGGAGTTCCCAATTTCAGAGGAAGTGAAGACCACAGAGTTGGCCTATGCCTGCATGCCTTTTCATTTGTTCCCCTGACTCAACATGAGAACCAGGGTGAGAGCCAGGGTGGTGTAGTGGTTTGGGAAGTGGACTTAGATCTGGATGATCGAGGTTCAAATCCCCCCTCAGCCACAAAGCTTCCTGGGTGACCTTGGGCCAGTCACTTTCTCTCAGCCTCACCTACCTCACAGGGTTGTTGTGAGAACAAGAAAGAGGGGAGGAGCAGCTGTGTAAACCGCCCTGAGCTCTTTGGAGGAAGGGCGGTATAAAAAAAAATGTAAATGTGATGAGAAAGAGAGGGTTGAAAAAGAACGCACAGCTTGGACAGAACTGCAAAATACCACTTTTCAATGTCCATCTTTACCCCATACATACACACCAAACTGCTATAAGTGTAGAGTGGTGGTTGTCAATTAATCAGTGTAGCAACAGAAGGAATGAATGATTTCAGGTCCAGCCTATGAGACTTTGCCTGTTGCTGTGAATGAAAGAGACCCAAGGCAGCATGGGATTGGGGAGCATTGGCATCTCCAGCACTGGAGACATAAACAGTCCAATGGCTGTCTGTTCTCTGTAGCAAGCAGGACTGCAGTGGGGCCCTCCCTTCCATTAGTACATGTTCCTGTGGTGAACAAGGAAAGCATTCCCACTTGGCTTGAAGGGGGTCTGCTTTTTCCAGTGTCAATAAGTTGCAAGAGCCTATGTCTCCTTCATAGGGCAAATGTCTCCCTTTGATAGCCTGAACCAGAATGTAAAGGCAGGTCATTGTTACGCTGCATTGTTGCCGAGGATAAAAGACACAGCACAATAAAAGTCAATGAGCCTGACTTACACAAGGCTGACACCAGTTTCATCTCTAAGGGCTCATGATTGACCGAGGCAATCTGAGGTTCTGATAGCATAAACCTCAACAGTCCACTAGGAATATTTGCTCTCCATTTCATATCTGCCACAAAAAGCTTTAAACTTGTTTGCTGAATGTCACTGTTTCAGTTCATCAACTCACAATGCGGAGACCAAACTCTGTTCTGTGGGGACATATTTCTCCGAACCCTCCCTGCCCCCTTTGAACAAGCATAAACAGGATGTGCTAACAGGCTGTGAAATTACTACCCCGGGGTTTTTTTTTTTCTGAGATAAAACTTTTGCATGAAATCTTTTTTGAGTTTCCAACCCCAATGCAAATATTTACAGAGAGATCAATTGTCATTTGCCGCCTTAAAAAGAATCCAATCAAAAAAAACACTTATCTTTTCTTTCTCTTTTCTAGGAGGTCACAAAAGTTATTAAAAATAATATACAGAACACTGCAGTGACAGCTGTCAAAGCAGCTGCATAAAACAAATGTGTTTTCCCAATTTCTACCCAGAGGGGAAACAAATAACAATGGGAATTCCCTATGAAGAAATAAACTGATCTATCAAAATATCACATTAAAGTTGTACCTAGTGTGCTGGCAAGAGATTACAGATGGTCCACAAAGATTCTGCTAAGGAGCACAGAAGAGTTATCAGGGGTAAATTGTTTAAGCAAATAAAACAATTGGAAATTACATATGATTCTGTGTCTGTCTACAGCTGAAAATACCGCCAGCCGTTGTTTTGCTCCTTCAGGTGCGCTTTTTGCCAAAGTGAGGCTGTCAGTGACAGACTGTTTTAACTGCCTGCAATTCAGCTTCCCTTGTCCATCCCTGCACATGTCCTAGCGACAGCAGAACCCTCATTAACTCACATGTTATGTGTTCATGTTCAAGCTTGTTATGGGCACATCTTGCCATCGCCATCTGCACATCTTGTCAAATTAGTGTGGGAATGTCAATACTACTGAGGCATGTGAATGGCAAAATTGTGTGTCTGTGTGTGTGTGCGTGTGAGTGTTGAAGGAGGTAGGGGTGTAGGAAGACACTGCTTCAAAAGAATAAACCATTCCCAAGAATTAGAATTGAATCCTCAATACCCAAGATGCAGACAAAGAGATTGACAGGTTTTTTTCTGGATCATGTAGTCCAGAATAATCATCATGCTTTGATAATGACTAGTGCAAACCAAAATCTCCGGTTTATGCCTGAAAATGCTCTGAAATACAAATACACATTCTAAGCATATTTACTCTGCAGTGTGGCAGTCAGTGGGAGTTATCTCTTGTAGGGGGATTTTGCATCACAGACTTATAACTCCTAAAGAACTTGTGTGAACCAGCTCACCTTATCTGCTTTTGTATGGTATTCTACGTCTTCATTTGCATTTGCCAGTTTCTTGACACTCAGGGCCCAATCCTATCCAATTTTCCAGTGCTGGTGCAGCTGTGCCAATGGGTGTGCACTGCTACCTGTGGTGGGGAGGCAGTAACGGAAGCCTCCGCAAGGTAAGGGAATGCTTGTCCCGTTATCTAGGGGCTGCAATGTGGTTGCACTGGTGCTGGAAAGTTGAATAGGATTGGACCCTTAGTGTTCTACACATTGTATACATATTCCAGAACTGTACAGTAGGTTCCATATAATCCCCAGCAGACTTTGCTGAGGAAGCTTGGTTTCAGGCAAACTGTAAATAATAATTGTTAAGAAAGATAACCTCATGAATCTATTTACCTGACAGAACAGAACAGCATCTCTCATCCTTCAGGTACTGTGCAGACAGCAATCAGTGTTTCTATCTTTCCCCTGGCACAAACCTTCCCTCCAGCTTCTAAATGGCTGATGATGATTAATATTAGATTTAAGGGAGAGCTTAAGGCACACGGATGCAGCCTGAGCTCCACAAGTGAGATTCCCTGCATCCTTACTCTGTATTGATTGATTAGCTTGGCACTCTCCATCATCCTGGAGACTCCCTCCACCCCATGTGTGGGAATTCATGGGCATCTAGAGCTGTCTTCATCAATACTTTTGTTGATGAGAGTTCTTAGAAGGAAAAAAAAAAAAGGTAAGAAATCCACAGGAGGCAGGCTAATTGATTTTCTTTGTAAACAAATAAGCAATTAAAGAACTGACCACATGCTTCTGCCAGTGTGGAGTTAATGACTGCCTAAAAAGGGAAGCATTTAATGTATTGGCTTAACTTTTAAAATTGTGCACGAAATGTAGCCAGAGGTTGCAATGTGATGCATATATGAGTCATTAGAAAGGACTATTGGTTCATATTCATACTTAGGCTGAATGCATGTTTCAGATGGTGATGTTATGTTCTTTGTTAAAGAAACTGCATAGTGTTGCCATTGTAATTACTGCCAAAGGTGCTTTAAACTGTGAATAGTTATCAACTGGTTTAAAATGTGATCTGAACTGCATTCAGGTTATGATACTGTGGCAGTGCTAATAAATGAAACTCTGAGAGAGAGAGAGAGAGAGAGAGAGAGAGAGGAGTTTTTGTGGCTACAGAAAGGAAATCAGAATATTAACATAGAAGAGGCGATTATGGTTATATGTTCCTGAGATCTTGCTCTCCTTTGCACAACTTCAGTTCAAACAAACCACAGCATGTGTTCAGTTTTCACCTGAAATGGTACCCTGTGAGCTCTTATGTAGCCATAAATCCCTTTCTGTAATGAAAGTTTATCTTATCTCTGAGCACCATTGGCATTAAGTCTGGAGTCTTCTCTGTTCCTTACTGAGCACTGCCCCAGGCTGGAAATGAGGCTGAAATCCACCTGTCTTCCTGAAGGCAAGTGATTCTTTTGTATCTCCTCTGAATAGGTTCTACTGCCATAGTAAATCAACAAGAAATGAATTCCCTATTATTGCTCTCAACATTGCTTTTTATCTCCCTCCCCTTTTCAGTTTCCAAGAGGTTCAGTTATTTGTCTTAAAACTTCCAGCATCAAGAATTTCATGCTGTTGTACTACATTCTTCTATAATTTCAAATTCAGATGGTTCTTTCAAAATATAATTCATTTATGGTGGCAGGAGATAGGATTGAGCTGTTAAAACAGTTAAAACAAAAACAAAAAATACAGTTACTTTATCATTGACCATGAAAGCAAAAAATACAGATGTTGGTAAAATTAACCATTTTGAGAACAATTATACTGTAAATAAATAAGTGCATTCCTAGATGTTCATTCCTTAAAAGTGCATTCCTTAAAAGGTATTTTAATTTTTAAAAATGGGTTCATTTGACTATGGAATGAGAGAAGAACATCTTCAAGCAAACTCTGGTTGAAGGAGTTGATTCATAAAAATATCCTGCTCCATGCTCTAATTCAGGGGCGACACACATAAGGCCCGTGGGCCAAATGCAGCCCCCAGAAGCAATGAATCTGGACCCCATTATAATTGGACTCTCGCAGTTTGATGATCGGGCTTTCTCATATCTTGAAAATATGAACAAGATTTGTTTATTTTCTCTTCTGTCATTTGCAGCTATTGAGTTTCTATGTAAGAACAAAGTGCTTATTTCTTGCCATCTTCTTCTTAATGATGTCACTTTCTGCTTAATGATGTCACTTCCAGCCCTTAGCAGGCAGCAGAATGCTTACATCAGCCCTCTGTATGAAACAAGTTTGACACCCTTGATCTAAGCGATCTGACTGATACAGAAGCAGGAAGACACACAAAGAGAACAGGGAAGAAATCATCTGCTATAACAACCGGTACTCTAAAGAATTGGTGGAGCATAGAAATAAATTAATGATAACTTCAAACAACAGTAAATACAAGGGCTAGTATATTATTTATTCAGGTATTTGTAGCCTGCTTCATATCAAGTGCAAGGCAACCAAGGATCTAAGCAACATAAAAATCAATTAACATTCCAGCATTAAAACGTCATTATTGTCCCAAAGCCAAACGATCCATCCTCACTAAAGCAAGTAATTAGAGGTCAAAGATGTTCAATCTGCTATAAGAACCTGATAGAGATCTCTGGCTTAGCTCCAGATTCTTTTGTTCTTTCCCACCTATACCACTTTTCCCATATGGTTTCTCATCCCAGTTTTCTCATCCCAGTCTTGGAATCAGAATCAGTAGCATGTGTTTTCTTGGAACTGGAATGCAACTGTGCACTAACTCCATGTCTTATTACTACGTCTAATTTTGTCAGCTAAATTACTTCTAAACTGCCTCTTACAGCCCAATCCTAAGCTCCAGCATTGCCGCATATCGCAACGCTGAAATGGCAGCCGCTATATCCCATGGAGCCAGAGCAGCCACTGGAGTCTCCTTGGGTAGAGCCCCACTGGCACCAATGGGTTTCTTTGGATCTTCGCCTGCTATCTAGTGGGTGCAGAACCAAGCGGGCCTGTGTTGGGTGGCCTGGCTCAGAAGGGGGCACTGAATTCAGCAGCAGTCCATACTGCCATTCCTGCCCCCCTCCTGGGCCCAATCAGACTGATGGCCCTCCCTCCACACACCCGCTTCCACCCTCCCCCCACCTTCCCCATGCCCCCATAAGCCTCCCCACTGGCTGGTGGAGATCCCACCAGCATTGTCTCCAGTCCCATGTTGTCCCGCACTTAGACTCAGTACCAACTGGCAGTAGCTGGTGCTGAGTGTCTCCTGCTGGCTGAAGTGCCTTATGGAACTTTTATGACACGCAGCACCAGCGGTGCAAGTGCACTGCCAGTGCAACGGCGAATTGGATCAAGCCCTTCATCATTGTTGCTTCAATAGAAAGCAAGTAGCCCTCAACGTTCAGGGAGAAGAGTGTATTTTGGGTGGAGCTAGAATTCCTCACTCAGTTTTGTCATTCTGTTTGTACTGTGCGAAGATAGAGGCGACAGTTCTGCAATTTGGTAAGTAGGGATTGTAAACAGGGATGAAGAATCAGATAAATTTACCAGTGACCGCAGGCATATTCCCATTTGCTGACTGGTTCCATGTTTCCTTCCCAGAAGGTTCCAGAGAGAGAAGGAAGCACTGTACTCAATCTTTAATAGAATAGAATAATCTGATAGTTTCATGATGATGCCATGTCAGGACATGATATTGTCATGAAACAATGCTTCCTGTCCTCAACTCTGGAAATTGATGGGGTGGAAATTAGGCTGATCAGCAAAAAGGAATATGAATGCCACTGCCTTCCATTCCACAAAACATGAAGTGGTGAAAAGCTATGTATGAAGAGAAGTTTCATGTTGCCCTCATCCTAAAGTGCCAACTTTCCACCCCAATAGCTCTGAAAACAGCATTACAGCCCAATCTGCACTAGGACTGCTTCACCTTTTATGAAAGCAGAACCCGGTTTTACACAGTTTCCACTGTCGTAAATGACCATGCGGCTGTATGCACAGCATGTAGCCAGAATGCATTTTGTGTCTGCCACCACAAACAGCAGTTGTGCCAGAGGTCCACTGTCACTGCTGGCTGCCTTGGGCAGTGAAGGTAAGGTGGCAATGGGGGCAAAGAGTGGCTAGGATGGGTGGAACAGGGCAACAATGAATGGGGGAGTTTCCGTGTAGGAAAAGGGGTGAGCAAGAGGTAGATTGGGAGAGGGAGGATCTTAGCAGCACCAGCATTCCCTATCCTCTTATGTTCCTTGAACTTGTGCCAGCAGGTGTAAATCCGATGATGTCCAATGGGCTAGCAGAGGCTTGCTCCTGGGTAAGAGAATGAAAGTTTCCTTACCTTGAAGAGACTTCTGAGACTACCTGCCCTGCAGGATACAAAACACACTCCTTTGGCAGCAGGGAAATTAGGGCTCAATTCTAAACATCCTCAGCATTGGCGCTGAGCTGCAGTGCTGGCACTGGGTGTTGCAGACATGCTGGAAGGCATGTCCGTGGCCTCCAGAGAGGAGGGGCCACCACTGCTGGGCCAGCACCGATCAGCGCTGAACCTCAGAACTGCGTGGAGAGCTGGCTGGCACTGCAGCAGTGCAGGCCAGTGGTAAGTAGTTTTGGGTGGGGGGAGGTGGGGGAGTGGGAGGAGCGGGGTGGGGGAGTGCAGGATGGCGAGGAACCAGGGCAGGAGAGGGGTGGGACTGGGGGAGCAGAGCTTTGCCAGATTGTATCCTCCAGGTCTGGCTGCAAAGTTTGACAAGGAGTCTCTCAAATCTGCACCAGTGCAGACTTAAGAAGCCCCGTTGTGGGGCCGGGTCTTCCCCCGAGGAGACCTCCAATGGCCTCAGCAGTGCTGCTAGTTGCAACAGTAGCCATTTTGACACTGCTGCACCTGGTGGAGCTGCCTGCTTCAGGATTGGGCTGCCTGATGGGATTGAGGCCTTCATGCCAGGTTCTAGCATTTAAAGCCACTAGAGAGCTGCACTGTAGCTTCCACAGATGGAAGGCACTATGCAGCAAAGGCTGCATCTCATAGTTTTAAGGGAATGGGGGGGGGGAGTAGAACAATGATGGCAGCAGGGAAAGTGAAGGGTTGGGGTGTACCCCAGTGACAAAAGCATTTCCCTCTCTTATGTTGACTTAAGGACACTATTTTTAATACTTACCTTTCACTACTAAACAAGGCTCTGTAATACAGCATAAAATACTTCATTCAAGTGAAATTTAACAACTTTTTTTCAGACAGAAGCTGTAAACAGGATTAAACACTCCCTCATTACTGTTTCTGTAGCCTTAAGTGATCTTTTCTGATATATAAACTGCCAATTATTGATAAAAACATATACCATTCTATCGCTCCTAACATAAGACTATATCCCCCTTTAGACAATTGTTCGCTACTGCTTACTATGCAAAAATCAATTTTCATCGATCCATTCAGCAGCTCAGGCATTGTTTTCAACAAAAGGTAAAATATGTTGAGCCACGTTGGGTACTAAAGGATTTTTCTCAGTTAGTAGTCCTGTCCAAAGGCACAGTTTAGGCTGGAAAATTCATGCTGTTTTGGGAATATAAATACAGGTTCAAATTTTCAGACATTTAAATTAATTTCAAATTTTCAGACATTTAAATTAATAGATCAAGGCAAGGAAAAAGTTGCTAATGTAATTTGTATTTGTGAATTTGTAAATTGTATTTGTGAAAAAATGCCTGTCCTAATTACAATACTAAGGGAGTCCAAGTTGTGGGTGCAAATATAGACACTGGCTCTCTCATTCATTGCGTCATTCATGTGTTACAAACATAACAGCCCAATCCTATCCCCCGCCAAGCTATCCATGAGGCAGCACCAATGTAGTGCACACACTGCAAGTTGTGGTGAAGCTCAACCAGAAGGCCAACCAGAGGTAAGTAAAAATATGTTTTCTGACCTTTGGGTAGGCCTCCTGGCCGCATATGAGTCTCCCTGGACCCACTACGTATGTAGTTGGCATAAGTCCAAGAAATGGAAAGGGGCAGGATGGACTAGAAAAGAAGGGATAGCATCTTTGCCACTGGGATCCACACCCTCTGTTCCCTGAACTGCCCCTGGTTCCTTCCACTCTTCATCCATGACACCCCACCCCCTCCGCTAATTTACCCAGGCTCTGCAATGGCAGGTGAGTGGAGCTGTGGTGGCTTTGCAGTAGGAGCTTCTAATGGCCCTGATTTTCACTGGGCCTTTTACGACAGCATATTGGGAGATAAATTGTCATAAAAGGTCCATCGAATTGGGCCAGAAGGTTCATTTGCAGCAGATAGAAGATGGAGCAGTCTGAAACAGGACTTTTGTTTTGCATCCTGAAAACCCAGAACATAAAGCCTTTTGATTTCAAGGCTGAAAAACATTTACAAACTAGAAAAGTGTGTATTTGGTTGGTTGCTTCATAAAGATATCTGTAAAATATTTTACATAGTGCTTCATTTTGTACATATCACAATATACGTACAAAGGACATGATAGGAAAATAACTTTTAAGGGGAAACGTTCAAGATACTTCAAAGACAGCTCAGTAATAACCCAAATCAAAGGAGCATAGCAGACAAAGTTTTACATAAGAACATAAGAACAGCCCCACTGGATCAGGCCATAGGCCTATCTAGTCCAGCTTCCTGTATCTCACAGCAGCTCCACCAAATGCCCCAGGGAGCACACCAAATAACAAGAGACCTAATTCTGGCGCCCTCCCTTGCATCTGACATAGCCCATTTCTAAAATCAGGAGGTGGTACATGCACATCATGACTTGTAACCCGTAATGGATTTTTCCTCCAGAAACTTGTCCAATCCCCTTTTAAAGGCGTCCAGGCCAGATGCCATCACCACATCCTGTACACGTTCATATTATTCCCAGTATTGGCTTGTGTAGATTTCCACTGGGCTGGAACCAAGACCTTTTAGCACCTGAGGCAATATGCCTAGTGTTGTCCCCACCAGTTGCCATCTAGGCCACCCCTTCTCTCACTCCCTATATTCCAAAAGGGAGAATGGAGTGGAATAGGAAATGTGGAAGTTAGGAAAGTGATGCCCTTCTAGCTCACCAGTCTCCTCTCCTCCTCTGCTTCACTCCTCTCTCACTT
This sequence comes from Tiliqua scincoides, assembly GCF_035046505.1. Lineage (NCBI taxonomy): Eukaryota > Metazoa > Chordata > Lepidosauria > Squamata > Scincidae > Tiliqua > Tiliqua scincoides. The sequence goes on from NC_089821.1 coordinate 89,823,127, forward strand.
TTTAGAATCCAGAAGTATGGCAAAGAACAGTGAAGGTGGGTGGGTGGGTAGGTAGGCACCTTATCCTGCCTGAGGTCTGCTGCCTGAGGTCACCATCTCAGTTGGTGTCATAGATGGACCAACCCTGAATTTATACTATCTATAAAAAATATTCCAGTGTTCAAATATTATATCTTAAAGTACTCTAGAGCTAGAAAGGAGTATTACAAGGTTCAAGAAGAAACTGAATTCTTCATTACCCGCACGGTAGCATCCTCTTATATTTAGGATCTTTCTACATTCTATATGTAGGAGCATCCTATATATGCTCCTACAAGAAAACGTAACACAGCTACGAACCCCCCATAAGCCCTGGTCTACCAGTGATGTGCAGTGAGGTCCACGCCTGGGGAGGTCTCCCCCTTCCTCCCTCCTTAAGCTCAGTCTCTGAAACACTCTCCTCCCCCCCTCACGGAAATCTCTCTCTCTCTCTCTCTCTCTCTCTCTCTCTCTCTCTCTCTCTCTCTCTCTCTCTCTGGAAATAACTTTTTTTTAAAAAACTCACCTCTTCTTCCCCCATTGGAAGCTAGGGAAAGCTCAGCACAAGCCCCCTGAAGCAACAGAAACACTGCTCTCCTTGTGCTATACAGTGTGGTCATTTGCACAAGCTCCCTGCTTTTTTCAATGCCTTTTTTAAACAAACAAACAAACAAAACAAAACAAACAAACAAATAAATTCTTTTTTTGGTTTCCTTTTTTAAAAGTCTGGTAAACCTAGGTGGGTCCTGATAGAATGTTATTTTAAAAAGTGGGTCCTGATGCTAAACGTTTGGAAATCACTGCAGTAGAATAATGTGGTAGAAAATTGAGGCTATATAAAAATTGATTGTTTCAGGATGTAAATGGGGAGGGGGTGCCATTTCTTCTTTGCTGTCCCATGTACCAAATACACATAAAAAGGTATACTGCGATGTACTGGGTTATCTATTAGGCAGATTTAAGGAGGGGGGGACAAATTTCCATTTGATCTCCCCCTCCCCTTAATCTGCTTTAAGAGACCGTTTCTATTGTCCTCTTTATTAATACTAGTTTTGCCTTAGTATTGCATCAAAGAAGAAATTTGTAGATTGAAAAATCATGGTTATTTTCTTCAGCTTTGCTACCTGAGCATCAAAGAAATCTACTGATTGGTCTGAAACCTCTGCATTTACTATTAGTCATATAGAACTATAGCAGCCTTGCTTTTGACCAGAAAGGAAGGTCAAACTATTGTGTGCAAAAACAACCAGACCCTCCAGTTCCTATATTACTTAAAGTGTCTGTTCTATGTTTAGTTTTCCCAAGTGATCACTTTTGGAAATTCTGTCAGTTAAGATGCTGATCCTGTGACATTTTCAGATGCCTTCACAAACACTCAAGGGAAAACATAAATGCCGGTACTGTTTCTGCCAGAACGCTTCAGGAATTTTTATATTCTTTTTTTTTTTTTAAACAACCCTTTATTTCTGTCTCTCTCCTGCCCTACCCCAAAGGCTCAAGACAAGTAACAACATATGTTAAAATCATGCTGTTTTATAAGCATGGTTGGTGTGAACACTTTGGGGAGATTTACCCAAACAAAATCAGGAAAGAAGAAATCTTTCACTGTAATTCCATTTTGGTTTCTTCTGCAGATTTCTCTAGTGAATAAAATCAAAGTTTCTGCACTCTCAGAGACAGAAAAGACAAATACTACAGAAAGCCCATAAATAATCTATGTCATTGCATTTTGAGTGATCTCTCAGGATATTCCCTGCCTTCTGGGACACTAGAGGCATTTAAGAGCTACTAATATTGTTGGAATTCTATGTTATCTTTACAGCTCCCAAATGAACTTTTATCTTGTGCTACATGAAAGAGCTGGAAGCACACACACACACACACACACACACACACACACACACACACACACACACACACACACACAGAGCCCTCTCAACTGCTTAAAAATACAATGGCTTTTTCTCCTATTTGGGGGGGGTGTATTCTTTGAAGGTGGGGGGAATAAAACTTATGGAACACTAGAAAAGCTCTGTCAAAATGAGAGTGGCATTGGTTTTGCATACTTTTTAATTTTTCCTAGAGCAAGGTATCCTGTGAAAACCAAAATGGGGACTGCAAGTCCAATAGAGCAAATGCTGATGCAAGTGAAGAGTGAGCGGGGGAGGACATTTTCTCAAAATGTCTTCTCTTCCCAGAAAGTCCCCCACCCATACATTCGTTTTCCATACTTTAAGGAGACTTAAAGTCTCCTTAAAGGAGCCTACTTCAAAATAAGTATCTATCAGGGCTCTGTAGGATCATATCACAGATGGGAGACTGCAGCAAGCTCATAGTTCAGAGCAGTTTAAATCAGAGGAGCCAGAGACAGGTACAGTACATGGTCACAGTCAGGTAGATGGTTAGATTCAAAAATGCAGCAACAGAGGCAAGGGGAGGCAGAAGAGTCAGTGTGATTACCCAGAGCTAACCAAGTGTTTGCTGAGGGTAATCACACTTGTGCCTCCCCTTGCCTCTATTGTTACATTTTTGAATCTAACCATCTACCTGACTGTGACCATGTACTGTCTGTACCTGTCTCTGGCTCCTCCTCTGGCTCTGAGGAACTAGGGCTGAAGCAGCTGTCATACTAACCCATTCATGCTGCTTTTTGCTCCCCAGATCACCTTCTCTGGCTGGGCTGATGAACCCTAGACAGTTATCTGGGATCAGGAGAATACCTACATCTGCCTGTGAGTTGCAATGTTGGCACAGGGAGTAATAAGGTGTCTGGGCTCTATTGCTAAAGTTGCTGGTTCAGGTCTCCTGCTGCCATACAGCAGTTTGGGTTTATCACTTCAGTAAGAAGGAAAGGGCATGATTCTTCACCTTTTCTTACTCATGCAGCTTGTGATTTCAATACCATGAGGAGTATTTTTAACTCTAGTTATTAGCACTACATACCTGACACAGTCATCCCTAGGAATACTTTTTATTAAAAAAAAAATGTAAAGGAACAGATCTGATCACTCAGCTGTATTGTCTCATATATTTTGTCCCAGGGAAGCCCTAGAAGCAATTGCTTTATCATGTTGAAGGATGCAGAGGATTTCATTGCTCAAATTGGATGGATGTTGGCAACCTTCAGTCTCAAAAGACTATGGTATCGCGCTCTGAATGGTGGTTCTGGAACAGCGTCTAGTGTGGCTGAAAAGGCCGATTCGGGAGTGACAATCCCTTCCACACTGGGAGCAAGTGCAGTCTGTCCCTGGTCTGTCTCCCTGGCTATGGGCCTTCCTTCTTTGCCTCTTTGCAGAATCCATATTCTTCCATTTTGCCATTGACATTGCCATTGAATAGTTTTTAAAGAACTATTCTACTCAAAGGCACGGATCCACCCCAGATTTAGCTCTGCTTCAAATGCTGATCTGTGCCTGAAATCTCACAAAACCTGCTGGTCATGAGCAAAAACCAGTTAGAGAACATCTGTGCTGTTTGTTCATAGATGTTTTAGCATAAAACACCTGTGAACACTGTCTATGAATTATCTGGCTAGAAACTTGACATTACAAATTAACTACATTGTGTTTTGTGGATTGTCATTCCATTTCCAGTTTTTTTTAAAGACCTTGAAAAATTGATCATCCTAATCCTATAAAAAGGGTTCTTTATTAACATAAATCTATTGCATTTAAGCATTGGCTTCGACAATAAAACATTACATCTTGACATAGGGAATATTTATGAGGCACTGGAGAGCCTTTTGACAATGAGAAATCAATTCTTTTCCAGATTTCTCGGAATCATCAGATAAATAAAATATATTGAAATTTAAAAAAAAAAACCCGCAGGCTGTGACAAGCACCAAAAAACAAACAAATGTAAATATGAAGTAAAGTAACTGCATCCTAAAACAAGAATGTATCATAAATTTTAAAGCAATCAGAAAAGGCCACTGAGATGAAATGACTTATGTAAAAGGAGCCTGAAGGAGCTGGAGATGTTTAGTTTGAAAAGACTATAAGTGTTTAGTTTGAAACGACTATAAAGGTGACATGTAGCGTTAACCATTTTCAAAATTTTAATGGGGATTAATCCAATTAGGGAAATGTTTTTTTCATAAAATATTATTCTCTTCCTCCATTCCCAATGAAAAATTGTGGTCCTTTTAGGTGATTTTTTAGAAAGTGGGTTCTCTTTCATGAGAGAATATTGCACACATTAAGGCAACCTACATCCCTGCACCATTTGTGGCATTCAGTTGGTGGCAGTGAGACCCCATTGCAGGCTTTTCCTAATCCCGAACGGCTGCAACAGTCTTCTTCAATTCTTTTTTTCTTATCAAAAGTGATACTGTTGCATAGAAAGCAGTGTGGTAACATTATGGAGGCTGAATAAAGATAATGGACAGTGCAGTCATATCCAAGATTGGGCTATCGTACATAGCCATTTATGACAGTGGAACAGAATTCCACTATTGTAAAATGGCTGCCAATGGAACACAAGAGATGGCAGTGCTCACCAGATGTGCTGGAGCAGGGGAGGCAGCAGCAGGACTGGGGAGGTAGTGAAACTGGGTGGGGTGGGGATCCTATCCTCTCTTTCTTGAGCCTCCCCAACCCCTTTCTCTTCTTGGACTTGCACCAGCTAAAGAGCTGGTGCAGGTTCAAGGAGACCCATTGTGGATTAAGAAGTCCCATTCAACAGGTCTTAGATACAACCACTTTTTTTTCTAGATAAGGGCCAAAAAATTTATGGTTAGGGTGATACAGAAGGGCTACAGAATGGTACCATGTTTTGTATGCAATGGAAACCATAGGAGAACCATATAGGGATGTCAGTGAAAGAATAGGCTATAAGTGAAATTAATAAACCAATAACTCATATATTAAACATCATGAGAACTAATCTAGCTACAAGACCAGTTAATCCATGAGTAACTTTGTTAAGTGGTCTAGAGGTTTTCAAAACAAGCCTGGATGTGTAATCCATCATTGGTTTAGGTATGCAGAAGCAGCCCAACTGGGACTGCTGCCTGATATAACCTGGCCTCTTCCCCTGATGCTACACCCACTCAAAAAACTCATAAAGAAAAATGTAACCACCTAACTCTCTCCTCCTTGTGTGATCCTCTTCTATAAAACAGGAACTACAAAACAGAAAGTGCAGGTCATGTTGGGAACTCCCAAAATGTCCCACACTTACAATTTTATTTAACAGACTGCAAGGAAGGATTGAGACAACTAGCTAAGGAAGCAGATCACTGCTGCCCATGTGCTTGTTTTGGGCCTGAGCAGTAGTGATCTGCTTCCCTACCCCCCTCACCCTCATTCCTTCCTTGCACAATCCCATTAAGTTTAAAGTGTGCATTACTTTTTAAGCTAAAGGGACTGTGCAAGGAAGGAATGAGGTAAGTGGACAGGAAAGTGTATCAGTGTAAATTTGTCTGCAGCAGGCTGAAGAGAAGTTGTGGCAGACTTGCGGGGAGGTCACCCCAAGTCTGCCGCTCCCCCATCACCTGCCATTCAACACATTGTCTGCTTCACTGATGGACCGGCCCAAATCTAAGATTCTGTAAATCTACAAAAGGCAATCTATTCTGAAAGGGATACAGGGAACACTTTTCTGCAATGTTGTATAGTTTTTCAGTTGAATGATTTAAGCAATGGCCTTTCTGAAAATAACAGAAAGCATTGGCCTTTCTGAAAAGCATTTTACAAATTATGGGCATGGACAAGGCATGACAACAAAAAATCAATGAGAGTGTGTTCTGTGGACCATAGTAGCCCAAAACTAGAGTTGCTACAAATCCTCATGGAATTTTCAAAGGATGGGAAGTGGCTCTTCAGGGTCTCAAGTAGAAGCCTTTTCTATTCTTGCTGTCACTGAAAATTATTAAATACAAACCACATACTCCACAGATGGTTTTAAATTCCATCTTTAAGAGCCCCTCAGCAGACCACCAATGTCTTTTCTTGGAGGTCCGTTCTGTTGCTTCTTTAAAAATCTAACCTAACCAAAAATAAAAATAAAAAAATAAACAGAGGGTCCTTGGTGCAATGTTTATTGAAAACAGGCACTTCAGTTTCCCATCTGGTCCTTGAGTTAATAATTTGTTGATATAAAGTTTTTATTAATTTTTCAAAAGAAAAATTGATCCCAAATGAAGGCCTCAAGGATCTAAAGACCACAGTAGAATATATTAGACTTGCAACTATTAATCATGGGAGGAATGTTAAAGAAAACAAACAGCTAAACAGAACACTTTGTATTTTATGTTGGTTTAATTCTAATAAATGTTTCAGAGTTCTTGTTTTGTGCATATACCATCTGTTGAAAATGTTATTTTAAAAGGCAGTATTAGCTATGTCTGATAATACATTAAACAATAAATGTCATATAAACGATAGTTACAGTCCAATCCAAACAAAATCCACGCTCTGCTGACGCAGCCACACCAAGGAGGTGTGCACTGCATCCAACAGTGGGGGGGGGGCAGTTGGAGAGGTCACCTTAGGGTAAGTGACCTAACTTGCCCGTAGGAAAGGTTCCACTGCCCCTATAGGATACCCTGGGTCTGTGCCAGTGATTTTTCTGCAACAGGACCAAAGTGTGTAAAAGCAATGGAGAGGGAGAAGTACAGGTTGAGTCTCATTATTCTGGGTTCTGTTCCCAGAACTCAATTTTTGGATGACAAAAATTGCACTAAAGTAAATCAATTTTAAAAAGAAGTCCCCTTGCTCAGGGATTTAAAAACAGACTTGCTGACCTTTGTGATGTTAAGACAGAGTCATTATGCAAACAATCTATCAATCAGTCTCTCTCCAGGCAAGCCATTGACCTCTCCCTTCACCCAGAGCAAAGTGGTATTTCTTTCAGGTGCTCAGGTGGAAGGGAGGGGTTGCTTTGTCTTGGAGTGAAGCCTGGAGAGAGAATGACTGAAGGATTGTCAGCTAGCTGCTCTCTCTCTCTCTCTTTAACAAGCCTATTGTTAAAAGACTGTTTTCTTTTAATTTAAAGGGCCCTTCTCATCACATTGAGATAGAAAAATCTGTGGAATCTGTGAATAATTAGGTTATACCTCTAATCCCTTGCACGACTGTCTCTCTACAATAGTAAGAAAAACAGTTTTTAAAATCTGTGATTTTAAAGGGATGCATTTTTCCCAATCTCCACGAATCAATGACATTCCTTCTCATTAGCAGTGACCATTCGTGTTAAGTCAAATCCGTGTATAAAAATCCATGTATAACAAGGTTGAACCTGTATAGGATTCGACCACGTTTGTTCCACTAAATGTGCCTCCCCCTACTTCATTCTGCCCCCTTCCTGCCCAGAAACTCTGCTGTATTGACCCCTCCTACCCCTGTTCCTTTACCACCAGTGCCCACTGCCACCTTACCTTGGGGCATAGTGGCCTGGCCCGTGTTTGCTGTCCATGATTGCACTGGCAGCTTCACTATGCTGGCTGGTGGCGCAACAGCGTCATGTGATTTCTGACAGAATCCAGGCACATCATGCCTGGGTTTTGAAAAGGTGAAAATGGGGGAAAATCTAGCTCCTCCTCCCAGCAGCTCACTGCCCACTTGCTCTGCCATCTCTCCCCAGGCTCCCTCCCATATTAATATCGTATTGGTTCCCTGCTGTATCATAATAACACCTACAGTGCAATTCTATCTTGTGCTGGAACACGCAAGCCAGGAGGCTTGTGCTGTATCCAGCACAATATAGGGCTGCAAAGTGGCTCAGCCGAAGGTAAGGGAAAACTCTTCCAATTACCCCCGGGTAAACCACTGCAGCCCCTATGGGTCTCCTCAGACTTATGTCACCTCCTGACTGCTCCATAACTGCTGGGTCCCAGCCCCGCATCCCACTCCCCACCCATCCCCCCAGGACCACCGTCTGCCTGCCCTCCCGCCACCCTGGAATGCCTCCCTCCTTCCTCCTCCCGCCTACCCCAGAGCCTTGCATAGGCAGAGCTATGGTTACTGATTCCATTAGAAAAAAATTTAGTTGATTTTTTTGATAAATTAAAATTTTGATAAAGATCAATAAGTCTCCGGGCCCTGATGGCATCTACCCAAGAGTTATTAAGGAATTGAAGAATGAAGTTGCAGATCTCTTGACTAAGGTATGCAGCTTGTCCCTCAAAATGGCCATGGTGCCAGAAGATTGGAAGATAGCAAATGTCACGCCTATCTTTAAAAAGGGAAAGAGAGGGGACCCAGGAAACTATAGGCCGGTCAGCCTAACATCCATACTGGGTAAGATGGTGGAATGCCTCATCAAAGATAGGATCTCAAAACACATAGACGAACAGGCCTTGCTGAGGGAGAATCAGCATGGCTTCTGTAAGGGTAAGTCTTGCCTCACGAACCTTATAGAATTCTTTGAAAAGGTCAACAGGCATGTGGATGTGGGAGAACCCATGGACATTATATATCTGGACTTTCAGAAGGCGTTCGACACGGTCCTTCACCAAAGGCTGCTGAAAAAAACTCCACAGTCAGGGAATTAGAGGACAGGTCCTCTCATGGATTGAGAACTGGTTGGAGGCCAGGAAGCAGAGAGTGGGTGTCAATGGGCAATTTTCACAATGGAGAGAGGTGAAAAGCGGTGTGCCCAGGGATCTGTCCTGGGACCGGTGCTTTTCAACCTCTTCATAAATGACCTGGAGACAGGGTTGAGCAGTGAGGTGGCTAAGTTTGCAGACGACACCAAACTTTTCTGAGTGGTGAAGACCAGAAGTGATTGTGAGGAGCTCCAGAAGGATCTCTCCAGACTGGCAGAATGGGCAGCAAAATGGCAGATGCGCTTCAATGTCAGTAAGTGTAAAGTCATGCATATTGGGGCAAAAAATCAAAACTTTAGATATAGGCTGATGGGTTCTGAGCTGTCTGTGACAGATCAGGAGAGAGATCTTGGAGTGGTGGTGGACAGGTCAATGAAAGTGTCGACCCAATGTGCGGCGGCAGTGAAGAAGGCCAATTCTATGCTTGGGATCATTAGGAAGGGTATTGAGAACAAAACGGCTAATATTATAATGCCGTTGTACAAATCTATGGTAAGGCCACACCTGGAGTATTGTGTCCAGTTCTGGTCTCTGCATCTCAAAAAAGACATAGTGGAAATGGAAAAGGTGCAAAAGAGAGCGACTAAGATGATTACGGGGCTGGGGCACCTTCCTTATGAGGAAAGGCTACGGCGTTTGGGCCTCTTCAGCCTAGAAAAGAGACGCTTGAGGGGGGACATGATTGAGACATACAAAATTATGCAGGGGATGGACAGAGTGGATAGGGAGATGCTCTTTACACTCTCACATAATACCAGAACCAGGGGACATCCACTAAAATTGAGTGTTGGACGGGTTAGGACACACAAAAGGAAATATTTCTTTACTCAGCGTGTGGTCGGTCTGTGGAACTCCTTGCCACAGGATGTGGTGCTGGCGTCTAGCCTAGATGCCTTTAAAAGGGGATTGGACAAGTTTCTGGAGGAAAAATCCATTATGGGGTACAAGCCATGATGTGTATGCGCAACCTCCTGATTGTAGAAATGGGTTATGTCAGAATGCCAGATGCAAGGGAGGGCACCAGGATGAGGTCTCTTGTTATCTGGTGTGCTCCCTGGGGCATTTGGTGGGCTGCTGTGAGATACAGGAAGCTGGACTAGATGGGCCTATGGCCTGATCCAGTGGGGCTGTTCTTATGTTCTTATGTTCTTAGTTTTGATTGGGCTGCCCATTGTGCAGTTTTTAAAAACAACATCTCAAAAGTTCACTGTAATTTAAACAACTCAAAACGTATTGAAATAATAATGGACTTCCTTTTATGTAAGCTTAGATACAAGTTTGAAAAGGAACAATGACAGTGAAAAGTTAATGGATCAGGTGAAGAACAAACAACAGACTCATGATTAAAATAATCTCCCTGTTACATTATTCTTCTCATTTTTTTATGCCTCAATCTGGCATTAAAAACAATGCAGTTTTTGCAGATGGGCCACCTCCTTAACCATCTGTGCATGACCTCAGGACAGGACTCAGGCTGGCATGGTTGAACAGACTCCTACTGAAGGAAGAGGATCCCTTTTAAGCACACTGCAGTCTATCTCTTTGGAGGAGATAATCCTCCTAAATATGCAGGGTTGATTGCTTCGAGGCGTGAGTGTAAGGCGAAGATTAAGACTTCCCACTGCTTTGGCAACAAAACATTCAGGCCATGTCCATGCATTGATCAGCTTGGACATAACAACAAGCAGGGAAATTGCTCTGAATGTTAGAAGAAGGAAGGTGGGATGTGCTTTATATATTTTGAGTATCTATTTAATGAAGTGAAAATACGGCATCCTTTCATCCCATATTCCATATCGGAGAATGAGAGGAATTTCTGACATGAAATGTGAATGTACTCAGAGTATCACTCTGTACGTTAAATCAATGTTCTTTTGGGGCCTGTGGTTTCTCCTTTTGTTTTGGGCTATTTGGCTGTCTGTCTCGGTGCTCAGTAATGCAGTTTCGCCTTTGCACAGATTCCAATGAATTAACCGATGCAAATGAGAAGTAGCCTTGAGACAAATGGCAGATCCTATTCTGCTTTCTTGTGCGGATGCAACTTCTGTGTCTTCAGTTATGTTGCTACTGATTTTTCACTCCAGATTTGCATGAGGTTAATTGTGGAAAGAATCAGGCCTTGTGGGAGAAGTAACAAAATTATCTTGTCTTCTAAATCTGAATTAGAAACAATAAGTCTGCAAAACCGCACAGAGATTCAGCACTGACAAATGCTGTGGGTCAAATTTTAAACTAAATAGAGCCCTCTAGCTGTCGTTCTTGGGGCTTAAACTAAAGGACTCATTGACAGTTCAGTGCTGTAAATTGTAGCTGGCCAGGTGCATGCATCCTTCACAACATGTCCCATGCCACATAATCATCCTAAAGTAAAATATGTATCTCAGAAGAATCATGAAATGCTGGTAAAGTTTTTTTTTTTTTTCTTCCAATAAAAATGTGACCTTTGCTTTAAGTATATATATCTATTTTTTATGGCCTGGCATCTGCCAAGTCATATCTCTGCTACGCAGAGAGAAACATTTTTTTTTTTCTGACAGGAAAAATATGAACATTTTGATAAAGTGAAATAAATATTTTCACAAGTTGTGGATTTTCTCAAGTTAAATGCACACATTAAAAAGAGAAGAGGTACCTTCTGGATACCATTTTTAGCACATTTCATGGAAAGGGCTGTGGCTCAGTGGGAGTGTTGCTAGTTGAACTTCCCAGGTTCAAGCTCTGGTATCTCTAATAAAAAAGGTTCTCAGTAGGACTAAGGAAGTTTCTGCATGAGACACTAGGATTTGGGAAGCTTCTACTAGTCAGAATAGACATTGCTGAGATACAGCAAAGTTCTGGTTGAATATGAGATGAAGTGTTATCACAATATTTCCATTTTAGATTTTAAAAAAACAAGGTTTTCCATAATTCCCATTATTTACCTTTTTGCCAGTATATGGCCAACCTATCCTATCGAAACCATTTCACAGTCATTTTAATCTCCACTTCCGCAAATGGCATGTCCCACAGTGAGATGAGACTTGAAATGAGATGAGATTTGAAGTGAGGAAGCTCTCTCCAGGCTCTGACTTCCACAAAATAAAGAAAACAATTCACGCTGCAAGAATATTGTATGCCAAATACTGGAAAGTTCCAGGGATACCTGCACTGGAAGAATAGTGGCCAAAGGTATTGGATCTGGCAGAAATGGATGAACTTGCAATTCTTCTTAAAGACAAGTCAGTAGAAACCTTTATGGACAATTGGAAACCATTCATGGACTTCCTGCGTATCAAGGGGAAAATGTGCCAAATAACCTATGGATTTGATGATTAGATTTATTTATTTATTTATTTATTTATTTATTTATTTATTTATTTATTTTCTTGGATTTGTAATCCAACTTTCTCCCAGGAGGGCACCCAAGATGGCTAAGGGATAAGGGATTTAATTTTTTCCCCCTCATTTTTCTTTGGTGTTGAAAATATATTTTTCAATAAGTAGTAGACTGTTTAAAATCTGATAGCTAATATGCTGTATGATTTTGCAGTACAACAAAGAAATGTAGATCGAGATCTCCACACTTGCCACACAACTTGCAATATCTTTACTTTTTAATTTTTCTTTTTACTTGTTTTTAATAAGAGAGAGAGAGAGAGAGAGAGAGAGAGAGAGAGAGAGAGAGAGAGAGAGAGAGAGAGAGAGAGAGACCAATTTACTTGGGCACCCAGTGGGACTGTTGCTGCTGGAAACACAGAATACATGGGCGCTGTTCCACATGGCAAGCAATTCAAGTGGTTCATATGTGGTTTTAATCAGGTTTTTATCCTGATTCAATCAACACCTGAAAATGACGCTCAATCATTTTACATTACAGAGGGAAGGCAAATCTCATGAATCCATCTGATCCACAACAATAGGCATGATATTTCCATGTAGGTCATCATTTGGGTTAAGAACATAAGGTAGGCCCAAATGTGCAGCAAGTGGCCTGAAAAAATTGCAGCTATGTGTGTGGAATGCTGAAGTCATTGCACTGACTGCATTGTTGCATTGGCTCAGTTGCAAAGTGCTTGAGCACATAGGGATCAGCAGCCACTCTGCTTTCTCAATAGCAACTGTGCCAGAGAAGTGTATGATATGGACATTTAATGGAGTTGGGGAGTCACCACCTAACCTTACTACCAATTAAAGAAGATAAGAATGAAGGTTGCTGGGCACACAAGAGGTTACTGCAGACAGGTGTCATAAAAACAACCGTGATGAAGGAGGAAATGAAGTGGCTACTATATGCAGTTTCATCATTAGGCTAAAACAAATGTCATTTCTATGATATCCATCCATTTGCCCACAGCTTTTCCCTGATGTGATGTCTGACCAGCACAATAATGTCCTGCTTTCTTGGAGAATCCTAAAGGAACAGTGTAATGTGAGACAACTAACTGTTTAATGAACAGAACTGTCATTCATTGTTGAACAGGTAGGCCATCTTTAAAATTATGTCCCTCAAATTTCAGAATATAGAATGTTTCTTGTTGCAGAATGACTTTAAAAAAAATGCACGCACACATTCCAGGCCCATCATTATAGTGAAATCCCCGAGTTTAAGAGATGTTTTGACATTGATTTCAGCAGAGTACTGTCACTTTCAGCGAGAGTGGTTCTTAATGTTGAAAGGAAAGCCATATTCATTTTGGTCAGAAAGGCAAAATAGCTGCTAGCTCTAGATGCACACTGTAAGAGAAGCCAATGTTGCATTTCTTTATTTATCAAATTTGGCATGAGGAAGAAGGAGCTGGTGCATTATGGCTGAAAGCTCTTCAAGAGTCCCAAGTCTCTGCTTGCTCTCAACCCCATAGTAAACTGGGGGGGGGGCATTATTATGTAAAATGAAAGCTTAACTAAATAATCTAAACTAAGACTGCAGTGCTGTGCACATTTACCTGGGAATAAGCCCCAGTAAGCCCCTACACCCCCATGTAACATTTCAGAGTTAATTTACAGTATATACATACATATACATGTGGGAGGGGGAGTATAGTACTGTAAGCTGAATAAAGTCTGTAGCCCTAGAGATGAAATAAAATCCAGCACAAAACTTGAATTCTTAAAACAGCCTCAATCTGTGTAGGATTGAGTTACTGAACAGAAAAAACCCACTGATAATGTTCTTCATTTGAGGAAAGCTACATGTTTCAATAACATGCGGGTGTGGCAGCTAGCTGTCTTCACTGTGGATATAAAGTAACAGTCTCTTTTTTATTGTAATCATGCCTGCGGTTTTATTACTATAATTGGTACTCCCACAGCTATATGTAGCCCCATTGTCTGGAGTGCTCCTCTGAATACTTATGTTGAAATACAAGTGTTTTATTATTTCCTCTCGGAGAGATGAGGCAAACCGTGGCAAGCACTTAAAAAGTTGAATGTTTTCTTTTTCAATGAGATTCGACTGAGAGCATCTATGTGAAAGCTCTCCCTGCAGGGAACAATGTATCTGAAACACACTTTTCCTTGACTCCCTACTGGATCTCACAAATCCATCTCAACCAGGAGTCCCATTTTCATGCAGCCTGGTATATAAAGCTATTTTGTTGGGGGACTCATGGCTGATCCTTAGCAGCTGGTAGGTCACCAAACCTTTATTATGACTTTTTTTTAAAACCTCAAATCTGAATTCACTAATTATATTGTTAAAACGTGTGTCTGCTTAAAAGCCAAAATACAAAACAATGTTCTCTGAATTTTTAAACAGCATCATTATTTGGAGTAGTGAGTGCCTTGTGTTTTTATGTGGACAATCTCCCATAAGACACTGATTTATTTAAAAACATATAATTTTGAATGTTCAATTCTCTTACAGATAAAGCTTCATATATGCCTCAGTTATCCACATTTTCTAATCATAAAATTGTTATTTTATATTACTCTGTTAATATCAGACCCCTGAGGGCTTACTGGAGTTGCTCGATAACTTTTTTCTTCATTTTAATTGTCCTGAATATATTTAGCATTCATTTTGCTTCCTGATATCACAAACTATAGCGTTTGATGAGTTGTTGAGAAAATAGACTATACACCCAATTCTGAGATTAGAGTCTGACAAAGAAACTGAAAGGAGTAGTAAAGTTCTTCCTGCATCTCTGATGGGAAACCTTCACCCACCTCACTTGTGATCATGCATTTCTTCCCTGAGTATTGTCTAATCATTGGAAGCACATTTGCACCAAACATTCTTCTAGAAATAGTTATGGATGAGACAGATGTGGCACACAAATTCTAATGTCACATTACATGCCCAAACTGGGTCCTTGGGCCCAATCCAATCCAATCCAAATCCAGTGTCCCACTGTCATAAAAGGCCCTGAGATGGTGTGCAAAGTGTTCTGCCACCAGAAAGCAGTAGCTGCACTGGGGTGGATGGTGCTCAGGCAGGTATGTTGGTGTTTCATGGACAAAAAAAAAAAAAAGCAGTTATGGGGCATGGAGAGGGAATACTTTAGTGGATTGGGACAGGACAGAGGGCAGGGACGGCTGGAGGGGTAGATCTCAGCAGGACCTGTTTCAACCCACCCCACCCCATTTCTCTCCTCAGACTTACACCTATATAGCTATATAGCAACCATAGTTCTGAGATCAATACAGCATTAGAGAGCCTACATGGTGGGTAAGGGAAAAATATTTTTCCTCGGCTGTCGCAGGCCTCCTGCTCGCCCACCCACTTCTATGCAGTTACAGCATCAGCACTAACAGTGGGGGGCAGGATTGGGCTATTAGAATGTTCTACTGTACTTGTTGAATCCAGGTTGCAGGGTACTGCCTTCTAGAAGTTACATGCATCCCTTCGCCCCATTTATCTTCTATTCATCTATCATGTCTGTTCACGAATCCATCATTCCTAGATCATTTGGATTCATTCATTTTTGTAGGTTCATCGTGGTGCAGCCCAGTAATCAGCAGTGCACCGTTAAAGTGGGATACTGTTAGTCATTCATCAAAAGTTCAAGAAATGCTAGAAAAGACTTGAAGGCATAACATTAAAAGCATGCAATAAAGTACAGTTTCTTAACAGACTTATAAGTGTTGGAAAATATGCCATAAAAATGTTGCTTTTTTATAATAAAAAAAATCTGATTTAGATAGTCACCATTACAAATGAGCAATAAGATATTACAGTTCCTACACTTTGAAAGACATAAAAATTGTAATTTAATGATTACATGCTACCTTTGATCTCTGGAAGCATCCCTCTGGTATGGGATGAAAGACAGAATAAAGTCCTAAATGCAAGGTCTCCTGTCAGCCACTTCAGCACTTAATTTACTGTACCTCCAGGAGATCGGCAGTGAAATTCTAAGGCATATTTCAGGCTGTAGCAATTTGCTTATAAATTACCTTGACTCATATACTTCCCATCAGTCCACACACTTGACTTTTATCAACACACTTAGTAATTCAACATCCAAATTACGTCTATGTACATTTCTACTCTTTGCCACTTTTTATACCAAAAAGTTAAACCAATGCTAGAGTTAACTAGAATTAAGGCCCAGATCCAAAATGATGAGTGTTAAGTTTCCTAATGTACAGCTGTTACTGAAAACCCCCTTTTCTCAGAGGTATTCCCAAATTTTCCCCTGGGGGCTGGGGATAAGAATAGGCCCTCAGTTTGGCTGTACTTGTCGTAAGAGGCGACTAAACAACCACCGGGTAGATGGGACTCGTCAGCCTGGGAAGGCAGCTCATCTAAGAGAAGGAAAACTCTGATCCCAAACCTCCACTGCCTTGTGGCTACATCCAGTTATAGAAAAGGCTTCAGGAGTCAACCTTGAGGCAAAATCCGGAGCCGGAGTCCCTGAGGCAGTTCATGGCTGAACACAGCCACGTTCTGGCAACTCCTGCGACGCCGCTGGAACCAACCGTATTGGCCTCTGCCTTTCCATTGGACCATTTCAGCAACGTGGAGAGGGGGGATTTGTTGCATGGGTAACAGCCTATCCTCCATACCTACTTTACCCAGGCTTCGCGCACTGGAGAGGACAGTTTGTTCCAGAACCACCATTCAGAGCGTGACACCATGGTCTTCCAAGACTGAAGGATGCCAACACACATTCCCAAATTCAGGTGAAACTTAGCAGCTTCTAACCTGGAATGCTGAAGAAGAAAAAATTGAGAAAAGTTGCTGTTCTTCCCAAAGGCCCAAGCCTTTGAATGTGCCAGTCTGCAATTGAGTGTTAGACTTGGAACAGGAAGAGAACATTTCAAATCATGAAGCTTACGGAATGGCGCTGGGCCAGACACTAACCCCAGTCAACCCTCTATCACAGGACTGTTGGGAGGATATAGTGGGATAGCTGCCCACCACGCACACCCTGAGCTCTGTGGGGAAAGAGCGGAATACAAATGAGAAAATAAATAACACACAATAAAAGAGGGGTCTTTGAACTGAAGCCCAGGTATGGAAACAAAGGGCTTTTATATTGCTGCATAGGACTGCTAGGAGGTATGGAAGCATTACAGCATTTTCATGCAAATTTCATCCAACTAGGTTAATTTTCTTTGTAAGTAAAATGCTCTCTCAGGTTCGTGATTCATTTTGCGAACCAGGATGGCTGAACCAGTTTCCCAACCATGATCCAGATTGTTTAAAAAATAAGCTTGGAAGAGGACCTTCTTCTCTGGGAAGAAAGAAAAAAAAACACAACCCCATTATCCTTCATATGTAGTTTTCATCACCAGAGGGGAAAAAAATCCTATTTGTTCCTTTTAAACTACCTCTGGGGAAGTTAGGCAAGGTTATGTAAGTGGCTGTACTTTTATAAGTCATCTGCAGCAGGGGTTATCACAGTTCTTGAGCTTGCTGAGTGAGGAGGAAAAAGCCTCATCTTTCTCACTTTTATGATTTATCAATAATAAATGTTGTCCTGAGGGTCAGCGCATGATGGCCTTGATTGAATTACTGAGTGCTTTTACATGTCTTGAATGGCAGAGAAAGGAGGCTACAGGAAGTTAACTTTTTTTTCCTCTCCCTCTGTGATGTATTCCAAGATGATTGTGACAAATAGTGCATTTGAATGTGGAGAAAAGGTTTCCTCCTCTGCGTCAGACAGCAGCCCAATAAAACTTTGAAGCTGCCAGAATAGCAATGAATGATACCCAGAGACATGGTCTTTGGATGAAAGACATGTCATTTTAGCTATTAAGTCTAACATTTGAGTTCTAGGTATTTCAAGGACCATTAGCATAATCATCGATGGCGAGATTTTTCAAATGGCATTTTGTAGCAATGTAAGGTCGGAATAAACAATGCAATCAACTGGATGAATAAGTCATAAGAGGAGAGTCCTCCATAGCTGTTCCTATGGCAACTACTCTGGCAGTCTTTTGCAACAAAATGTTATGCACATTCCAGACAGCCCACCCAAAACCTAGCTTGATACTCACCCAAATTTCTATTCTAACACTTGAAATTCCCCATAGTGGTATTATTCTGGTCGTACACAAATGTCAAAAATGAAGAGCAATGAAATGTTGCTTGCCATCCTTACAAAAAACCAGCCATCCCTTGGGCACCCAGCCATTTAAAGGAGGTTACTGTCCTCACTTCTCCCTCATTTTCCAGCTTCTCATTTGTCTAAAAGTAACTGCCCAAAGCCAAATCTGGCCTACATGTGTCATGTTATGGTTCTGTGAGGAAGTCCAAAGTTATCTCTTCACAAATACACCCTGGCCAGTTCTATATCCCATGCCAGAGCAGGAATGTCCACCTGCTTGTGGAATTCTCTAGTCCAGTGGGTCTCAAACTTTTCGCACAGGGACCCACTTTTTAGAATGAGAATCTGTCAGGACCCACCGGAAGAGATGTCATGATTGGAAGTGACATCATCAAACAGGAAAATTTTTAACAATCCTAGGTTACAATCCTACCCACACTTACTCACGAGTAAGTCCCATTGACTATCATTGTTAAAAGCATATACATAGTAGCCTGTTAAAAGTACAGATCTGTAACATTTCCCCAAACGCAGTCACATACCATGGTAGCATCAAGTCTAATGTATTAAAAATAAAGTATTTAACTGAATGAGGACCCACCTGAAATTGGCTTGTGACCCACCTAGTGGGTCCTGACCCACAGTTTGAGAAACACTGCTCTAGTCCACTTCTGAAAAGAAAACATTGACCAAGGAGGGGTATGAGCAGAGGTGAACACCCACCACTTGGTTCTTTCTGCTTAACTACATCTTACATCATACCTCTGTGATATGGGGACTTGGGGTTTACTCTCTGATACAACCATAATGTAAGTCTAGCATTGTCTTTGGATACAGTAACAAACACAGGACACTCATAGTCCAAGCCTATCCTTCTCCTCCACTGATGCAGTTTGTGGGAGGAGGACAGATTGGGAGGCTTGGAAGAGATAAGGGGATATATTTAAGATGACATAGATAAGGAGGACATAGATAAGGGGGCAGGAGGTCTGGTCTAGAGGGTAGAGCCTCATTAGCCCAAAGATAACATCTGAAGTTTGCCGGTTTGAGGTCACCGGCATCTTTAGACCTTGAAGCAGCTGACAAGCTCAGCTGAATTATTACACCTGCTCTTTGATGTGAGCGAAGAAGTGTCTTGGCTGCCCTTCAAGTAAGAGATGAAGGAGCTGCTTGTCAGCCTGCGTGGGAGGCAACTGGAGGTCAAAAGTGATACCAGACTGTGAAGGAGTCATTTGAAATGTTGTGCGGTTCTTGAAAGACAGAACCTTTCTGTTATTGTAAAAATCTCCTTGGGCATTTAGAGATAGCCTGCCCATGTGAACCACCTTGACTAAAGTCAGAAGAGTAATCTGATGACCAGAAATGTGGTATATAAATACCAGTATCATCATCATCGTCGTCGTCATCATCATCATCATCATTTCCCTTTTCCTTCCTGCAAGCCTCCCACTCGCCAATGGATCTCCTTGGACCTGCACTATGTCTTTAGCTGGCACAAGTCATAGGACAGAAAGCAGGTGTGTCAACACGCAAGGAAGTGGATAGCATCTGGTGCAAGTCACCTGCACTGGAAGCCTTCCCCTTCAACCTTCCACCTCCTGCCCCCATTCTGCCCTACTCTGCCCTCTCCCTTGCCCAATTTCGTCCCACCATTGACTCACCATTGTCGGCAGGCACTCCTGCATCCTCCAGCATGCAGTGGGCCTCTGTGGCCTCCCCAGTAGTACTCCAGCAGTGCATGGCTTCACATGCTTCTGGAGTGGTTTTTTATGACTGCCATAAGGCAGTCTCCTCTAGTTCTGCCAGTGGATAAACCTGATAGGATTGGGTAGATAGATGGAATGAAGCGGTCTCTCAGTTCGCACTCAGCCCAGTGATATCAATATGATGCAGAGTTTTAAAAATCCCTTAATTCAAAGTGAATAGCAAGATAGTGGATGCGACTTGCACAATGGGGACTGGGCTCTCATGCTGCAAGGGTAGGGGAGAATGCCTGGCCTGGGCTGTACTAAGGCGTCAGGGCTCTCCAAGCAGGCTCAGGTGCCTTACGCTCTGTGGCACCAAGATAATTCACAGGAAGGACTGGTGGCCGTAGCCTTGTGGCCCTACAGCACCCTGAAATAGTGTCAGGAATGAAAATTGCAGTCAAACAACCTGGAAGATTACAGTGATCTAGGACAGTGATCTAGCCAAGATGGTCCCTGGTTGGCAACCTTCAGTCTCGAAAGACTATGGTATAAGCCTACAGCACCTGGTATTCCCAGGCAGTCTCCCATCCAAGTACTAACCAGGCCTGACCCTGATTAGCTTCTGAGATCAAACAAGATCAGGTATTGGCTCCATATGAAAACTATTCTATGCATCACTCCCAAGCTTACTGTTTCACTGAAAAAGGGCTAAATGGAATCTTTTCACCTTGTTTTCCTCTTTATCTGACCACCAGCCCATATTCGACTATGTAATCTGCTCCTGGCACATCAATCCTTGTTTTCACT
The DNA here is from genome assembly GCF_035046505.1 of Tiliqua scincoides. Taxonomy (NCBI): domain Eukaryota; kingdom Metazoa; phylum Chordata; class Lepidosauria; order Squamata; family Scincidae; genus Tiliqua; species Tiliqua scincoides. The sequence continues at coordinate 89,843,664 of NC_089821.1, forward strand.
CCAGAACCTGACCAACAACCCACTTTAGATCATGACATTTGCTGCTGACCATTTGGGGTGTTCTCAGCTTGCTCTTCATTGACCATGTCATTCTCCCCAAATGTGGGGCTCTGACAGTGGGTATAGCAGATGCAGGCTTCAAATCAGTCACATGGATTTCCATAACACTGAGGTATGCCAGGGTCAAAAACATTTTGCCAGCAGATTCAGTCTAAATGAGCTTAATTTTGGCCTTGTTTTGAATCTGAGTGTAATTTGAAATTACTCTGTTCCAGTCTAAGACTACAGATCTTATTCATCACAGAACAGTGGGAGTAATGCTGCATGTTGGCCATATTGGTGAACCAAGTAGAAACTAGTCTTAATTACAAGCAGCAACCAGTCAGGTGTCAACATTAAAAGAAATGGAGGGATTGAAAAGCCAAATCTCAAGACAGCAGGGTGTGAAGCAATGAGGTGGATAATACGGCAGTAAGGATGAAGAATATTAATGGAATGAATGAGCTGCTGCACTCTGTTATACAAATGCCTATGTTCTGACAACGTGATGTATGTATTATATGGTCTATACAACAAAATAGGTCTCCAAAGTAATTTATATGCAGATCAAGTATGTATTTGTGTAAGATATTAAACTTAATTGCTAGATAGACGAAGCAGGTATAAGAATCCATTATAAAAGATGTTTTAATCAAGTAACATATAGAGTATGATTCATTCACTGTGCAATTATGCTTTTCGAGGGCATACATGTGGTAGTTTGCATAGAGGAAATTCACTCATCTCGAACAGGTCCAGTCTCCAGCAGCTCCCATTACTTTTGATGTGGATTTAAAAGCCAGGTCCTTTCTTGAAAGTTGCTCAAATGAGATCCAATCTCTTTCAAAAAACCTGGCAACAATAAGTCTTAGATGTGCCAATTGTGAAGCACTCATAAACATATATTTCCTCCTTTCCATGTGTTTTGAACCAAAATAGGCATTAGAGAGTTAGGCAATAAATGGTCATATTTAGACATTTTATGAAAACCTTTCAGGTTTAATGGGTTCAGAAAAGAAGTGCCATTTTGAAGGTAATTGGAGTGAGCCTGTTGGGATAGTCATTTCACTCGCATATTCGAGCACATTCAGGATAGGCTATATCCATTGACTCCAGAGTCTGAGTGGTCAAGATAGTGGTGCACAAGGCAAAGAAGAGGGTCTCATGCTAGTTTCTTGGGCTGTTCATTAGTGACATGTTCCTTAAAGAGACTACAGTCAGCACCCTTTTCTTCCTCTATTTCTCTGCACTGTATGTGCCCCCCTCCTCTTGTAGTCTTCAGCATCCTGCTTTTGCTTTTGTTACTGTTTCCTAATGCAACCTAGACCTTACTGCATTGCCGTTATTATGACAGCCAGTGTGATTCAATGGCCTTAGTGCTGGACTAGGATTAGGGAAATGTGGGTTCAAATCTCCATTCAACAATGAAGCTCACAAGGTAACTTTGGATCAGTCACTTTCGCTCAGTCTAATGTACGTCAGTGAGCCTATAGTGTGGCTCAAGTGGGTGGGAAAGATGCATCCAGCCTTGAGCTTCTTGGGAAAGGGCAGGATAAAAATGTGAGAAAGACATACTTGCCCAGCTCTTAACAGTTCAGTGTGTCACATCATGGAGATAAGACTAAAATGTCTCTCTCTAGTCCTAGTTTTATAACATTTGGGATATTTATGAATAAGTGTATGTGTGATTTTCAAACCAACATATAAAATGGTACACTCCATGGATAATACTATTGTTTGGCTGAACTATAGACCAGCTCTGCATTTTTATGTTCACAGGGGGTCATTCGCTGCCATAATTACAGCTAATACTGGCACCAGGTTGCTAGGAGGTGCGGGGGGGTGTGTACAAAAGGGGTGACACCACTACTCACCCAAATTTTTTAAATCTTGGTATCTTTGAATAATACCATCATGTTATATATCAAATGATGTGTAGTTTCATGCAGAATACAATGAAACAAACTGCACTGAAATATCTCTCTATCAAATTTTATAGCCAAAACACCAGTGGGGGCGGGGTGATGGCATATCACCCTGCCCACAGCTTGGGGCATTGCCCCACCCACTGCATTGGAGGAGGTCCGTCACAGGAGTGATGCACTCGCCTCCTGCATGTGATGCAAACCCTACTGACCCCGGAGGCCCTGGGGCAAAGCTGGAGGCCCCAGGGCAAAGCTTATAAGAACATAAGAACAGCCCCACTGGATCAGGCCATAGGCCCATCTAGTCCAGTTTCCTGTATCTCACAGCGGCCCACCAAATACCCCAGGGAACACACCAGATAAGAGACCTCATTCTGGTGCCCTCCCTTGCATCTGGCATTCTGACATAACCCATTTCTAAAATCAGGAGGTTGCGCATACACATCATGGCTTGTACCCCATAATGGATTTTTCCTCCAGAAACTTGTCCAATCCCGTTTTAAAGGCTGCCCCTCTCAGTTTACAATTGGAGGCAGTTCTTCTGTCCCATCAAGTAATGGGAAGATACCCTGTTGGGTTGGAGTAATTTTCATTTGAAGATGGGGGCACCGAGTGCAAGAATAGCAGCAGTCTCATGGCTAACTCACACCACTGCTGCACCGTGACTGGGCATTCAGGGATCAACCTGGAGATGTGGTCTCTAATGGGTGTGACTCCTCAACCAGTGCCCTTCCTTGCTGTCTCCTACTTGCAATACCCACGAGCATCTTGCAGCCTTCCCTGTTACAATATACACTTATGGACACACACCATAAGTCATTAGCCAACTTGCTTTTTGTCAACCAAGACCATCAGCAAGACTGAGATACACATCACACCTGTAATCTTGGCTTTCATGTCTTTGAATGTTGTAGAATGGAGGGGGGTGTATTGTAGTTGGTATTCTGAGTTACACTGCAGCACTTTAAAGTTAACTACTTTAAAACCCTGGTTCCCAACTCATTGCTATGCATAATTAGCATACATTACACGAGTAGCCTAGCCACTTTAATTGTACTTCTTAATGGTAGTCTCCTCCTCATTATTCAACAACCCTTCATTGGTCCCTCAATGTTGCATGGTAATTTTTCGTACTATTGTTTCTTCATATTTTAAAGTGAGGACCGTGCACAGAGAAGTCCCATGAAGCCCAGAAGTGGCATAATTATCTTTGCATGACTGAGCTATAGAAAAATGGCATCCACTAAATTAACATAGGCCATAACACTGTTTTCCAGAGAATCATGGCTGTATTGGCAGCACCTTTGATGCAAATGGCAAGCCTGATCTCTAGAACGCACAGTTTGGTTGTGGAGATGGTAAATGATGTCATTTGCCCCTTGCCACAGTGCAGTCCTTGGAGCTGTGCTTCATATACCCAGAGGGGACTGCAGAATCTACATTCCATTCCAGAATGTTGACAGAATGCATCTAGCTTCTGTTCCACCATGTTCCATTCATCACTACACTTCACAGTGGTTAGAGACAAATCATCATACACCACGTATTCACATACTACATTATACATATGTAACCACTAGGTAACCTGGCGTGTACTGTACTGCCAAGTACTAAAGAGAAGTTTTACTATACATGAGAGATAGATGTATATTAAAATAATTCTGCCGTATCTCTCAGAGACATGTATTTATATCTTCGTATCAGTTCTGTATGTGCTTATGCTCTCATTCAAATTGAATTCTTTTCTTAAAAATACTTTTTTTGCATTTTATTTTTTTCCCTACTTTTCATGTCTAAAGTGATTTAGTTAATGAATGTTTAAATGGTCAAATGCTCTTTAGTACCACTGCAAATTTGATCAAAAATTACTACCAATATATAACTCTTCTAAAGAGCAGCTGGTAATTGAACTGTAGACAGCCTAAACCACATAATCATAATTAGTAACGTTAGCAAGAGAATGCAAATCTCATTGAAATCAAGACACCTGGTTGTTTCCCCTGGTATCTTTAATGCTACTTTATATTCTCTTGATTGCTCTTGATTGCCCTTGTGAGTCTACTGTTTGTGTCTTCCCCATTCTGATTAATTACCCTTCTATGATATATTACCTTACTTTTTAGCCAAGAGCCGACTGTTCTTACACATACTTTCCCTGCTGAGAGTTAACAGTTTCTTCTAACACAGAGGACACCAAGTACAGTCAAGACGGTTCATTTAGATACAGCACCAGCTCCCAGTTTTGAGAGTCCTTGGGCAAAATCATGTCCGTTGGCCCCCTTGAAATAAGAGAAGTGCCTCCCAGCATTCCCATCACTTCTACTGGCCTGGCACCGAGAGGAGGTGAGCAAACAGAGCTAGAGCCAGGTTATTGGAAGTCATGGGGCAAAGCCTTGCAGGGGCTCCCCCTCCCCAAGTTTACTGGCCATGGCAGTGACAGTGGCTCCTTCCATCCTACCCAATGGCAAATGGGGAGAATGTTTGTGGTGAATGACCAGTATCGGCGTATGTGTGAGGAAGTCAGCCTGGCTGAGTAGGCCCTCTGTTGTGTATGAACCCTTGGCCAGCACCCAACCTGACTGACCTCTGATACCATCCCTGTGAATGGGTACATGGTGGCAACTACTGTTCCTCGTCTCTCTTCTTTAGGCATTTTCACTTACAAGTTTTGCTGTTTTCTCTTTCCTGTGCCCACCCCTCTTTTCTAAGACAAAATATACTAGTTTATTGGCTCCCTACCTTCCCAACACAATGGCAGCAAACCGTATGGTCCCTGTTTACTAAAGAGAAGAATCAGAACTCCTTCCCCAAGCCCATGCTGAGTTGTGCTCCTAATGTTAGCATGCTGCCTGCCCAGAGGAGGCTCCCTTGGGATCAAAGCAGTTCCTAAGAAGAAAGCTGTTTACACCTTCATTGTCTCACTGAGTCAGGATTTTGCCTTGGGCTTTTAGCTTGACTTGGAGTGACTTCTCCAAACTCTGCCAGTTCACATAGATAAGAGCTCACTGCTAGCCCAGATATCCCCTTCTTTTACACCAAATAAACAGCATGAATAAAAAGGGGGACTGATGATACCTGTCCCATCCAGCCCCAAGTAATTTGACCTAAAGCAGGACTACTTTCTTTCCATTACCTAGGGTTTAGATATCACTCTGTTGCCCAATCCTATTCTCCCCCCTCCAAAATGGCTACCACTGTATCCTATGGGGTGTTTGTGTGTGGGGGGCAGTTGCAGAGGTCTCCTTGGCTAAGGGAATAATTGTTCCCTTACCTGGAAGTAAGCCTCTGTAGTGTGAGGGGTTCTACTTGGAGCTGCACTAGCTAAATAGCCGAGGCTGATCTGTATGGACCCATGCCATGGGAATTGGGTCTGAGAAGGGGGTTAGGATTCAGTGTCCACTGTTGCCACTGAACCCACCCTCTTCATGGACCCAATCCGCCCACCACCACTTGCCTGTCCTATTTTTCCCCCTCCCTACCCCATCTTCACACACCCCATCCCACCTCTCCCGCTGACTTACATGTTTCAGTGGACCGCAGGAGAGCTGATGATGTTCTTTCCTGGCAGCATGCTGAGTAGCACACAGCTGGAGCAGTTTTTATGACTGGAGCCAACTGCTTTGTGGCAGTCAGCACCAGCAGAGAAGAACCATCACCAGTGGGTGGCAAGCATAGGATTGGGCCATTAGAATTAAGGTTTTGACAGTACTATCCCCAAAATACTGGATTTCTGAATGAATTGTTTGCATTTTCTTGATACCTGGAATCCCAACCAAATTAAAAATTAAGTTGTGCAACCCTTTTAAAAATACTGTTAACCTTTTGGAGCCAGTAGGGGAAAACAAACAGAAATGGTATGGAATGTTTGCTGCCAATACCACATTTCAGATTCCACCCTTCTTGCCCCTGCTTTAGCAGCAAAACTGATTATTCTGCTGCAGCCAGCAAATAACCTCAATTAGAATTGAAGTAACATTTACTCCTATAACCGGGATTTTATCTCCCCTTGGCTGAAATGACCTTTGAGAATCTAAAGTAAAACTTTTAATTAAAAATGTGAGTAGCTTTTTCGCTTGCTTGTAAAAGAGAAACTTCTTGTGTGCCATTTCATTGTTTCTGAAGTGCAAAAGCTTACAACAGGTTCTAAAATATTCATTGTTTTGTATGGGTAATATGAATTCACATATAAGTTTAAATCTTGACTTTAGCTCACATTTTTCACATAAAAATATGCCTGCATGAAAGGTCCATTTCTTTGTTGCCACAATGCTTTATGAATAAAGCCAGTGATGGCATTCCCATTTGGTAAGTATGTATATAAAGCATTGGGTTCATTATGACAAATGGATTAATGAGTGAAACACGCTGGTTTGTACTTGACATGCAATAAACTGTGCTGTTGGAGAATAGCATTTCTTTGCATAAATCATTTATTTGCTTATGAACTGCATTGGTTTGAAGTTAAGTGGAAGTGGAAGTTAAAAATATATATAGGCATCTCTTGGCCTTGATTCATAGTGCATAACTCCCAAAGAAGTTAATAACTTTTCTCTGCGAATATGGGCATTTTCATTTTATAAGCATGAATTATGGAAATGCAAAACAGCCCTGGAATACCTTTTATGCGGATACTTCATAGCAGGGTAAACAGATGGTCCTCCTCTCAAGGCACATCCCTTCTTTTTAAGGACAGTTCCATATTCATCTGTAGCCTAGTACTACAAACAATGATTTACCGCACAGAGCTATGCTTGTCTACTCAGGCCCATTGAGTTCAATGAACCTTGCTGCAAGATAAGTATGCACAGAATTGTAGGTTATCTTTTATTTTAAAAATATGACAAATCCAATGAAATCCATGAAATCCATCCTGCTGGTGCCAGTGCAGGCCTCAGCACGCACTGGAGCAGGTAAGTTCTATGCCAGAGGGGAGGCACAGGAGCAGATTGGGTCCGGAGAGGGGGTGCAATTGACAGCACTGGTGCACGCTGAATCCTATCCCCCTTTCCAGTTGACATGGATCCATGTGGGCTTGCATCAGTGATTTAGCAGGCAGAGGTCCAAGTAGTCCTGTTGCTACAGCTGGGGGTAAAGGGACAAATGCCCCTTACCTTGAGGAGACTCCAGACTGCAAAATTCCCCCACAGGATACAGTACAATCCATTCCGGTTCTGCTGCATTGGCATGGAGGACCTGAAATCGAAAGGAGGTTCCAATCGCCTTGTTCCCTTCCCTCAAGGGGCCCAAACTCCCCCACAGTGGATGCTATGTTGGCATCAATGTGTAGGCATTTGCAGTGGATTGGGCTATATGTGCCTGAAAATTCCAGGCTGAAATTTTTAGAAATTCAGTTGTCAGTGTCACCACACTGACACCATACACACCCTTTGAGTGAATCTACTGAAATATGACACACAAAAATACTCTGTGGACAAGGCTAGATATGTTTACTATTTTTTTTTTTCAAAAATCAATGGAAAATAAAGGAGTTGCAGCAACCCAAAAAAACTGGACCACACAATGCTATTAAAAGGCAAGAATGCCCATGCTAAAAATGCTATTAACAGTCAATTAGCATGAAAGAAGCAGTGTTTGTGCCTGTTAGTATTGCCTTAACTTAGTATTTAAACTCCAATATGAATAAGTCTTACATGTTCCCATTTAATAGTGATTTTCTTGGGAAAGCCTGAAAATTTTCTGAAATTATCAAGGGAAATTTGCTATAATCTCTGTTGCATTTCCTGTGATTTTGGTACAACCCAGGCAGACAACAAAATTATTATAAACTCCGATCTCTAATACTGTTTTTATGGATAACTCCTGAACCTCTGCATCTATCTATCTGAAACTTTGTAAGGATCTTACTCAGTGGTGTCACTAATTATCTGTGAGTTTCAGGTTGACTGTCCATAAAAAGAAGTAGCGGGAACTGCAGAAACCGTTTTAAGTTATCAAGCTTCAATTACCTTTAAAATGAAAATTCCAGTGCCTATGTGGATAAAATTTTGTAGGCTTAGAGCCCTCATTTAGGACTTCTATCCCCATTTCATCCAATTCTGACAGAAAATAAACAAGGTACACTGAAATGAATTTTACCCAGTGGGATCAGTGGGAAATGATTTAAAACCTAATCAAACTTGAAACGAAGCAACCATCCACATCAGGCACAAAACGAAGCACGTTGTTGATCCATGCCAACAAAATGAAGCAGGCTACCAAAGGAAGCACTGAAGTGAGATCAATAACATTTTTTTTTGCTCATCCCTCATCCACTCTATTGCTTCATTTTGCTGCATGTGTAGAACGAGCCTAAATCAAGAAACAATCCTGTACTTTTAAATAGAAGGTTCAGCAATTCCTGCCACCACAATGCAGATGCCCCTCCACAGATTTATAAAAACTACAGGAAGAGTAGAACATATTTTATTAAAAACACAGCCAGATTGTCAAGTAATTATCATCCAATGAGCCAGGTTTAATGCTGGCATCAGTGTCTGCCATTTCAATTTACTGATGTTCCATCTGCTAATAATGGTACCATCATTTGCCAAATATATTTTAAGTGGGGTGCCAAAGGTCTATGATAGAATCCCCCTCCCAGGAATTTCTTTGTCACAGTGTTATATACACATTCTGGTAAATTGGGGAACCCCACAGTGTGGGACAATTTATGTAGAGGCCAAATATTAATACAGTGTTTGAGACTACAGGCCAACTGAAAAGTGAACACTTAGCATCTCTCATCAGGCAATAATCTCTGAAAATACACGGAATGTCAAGGTTTGAAATAAAACACGGCAGTCTTTTGATCCCTGTTGACTATACTGCATCCTACACGTATGCTAAACAGCTTAGTATATTCTCATTTGTAGAATACATACTTCTTTCTCATGAATGCTTCTAGACAAGGTTAAACTATATGTTTTATGAAACAATTCCCTAGGAAGCCCATTCATGCTTGTCAGCGTAAGAGTAACAGCCCAATCCTAAGCGCTTGTTATGCCTCTTCTTCCAGGGCTCAATCCGCCTTCACGGGTCCACAATATCACCAGCATAGGGTTGAGTAGATTTGGAGAGCTGCCAAGGGCTTCTCTCAGGGCAAGGGAATAAATATTCTCTTACCCCAGTTTTGACTCTAGAGGTCAAAACTCCCCTGCCAGATAGAGCAGGCGCTTTGTTGGCACCACTGCATCACCGCACAGGGAATTATAGAGGATTGGGCTGCATGCCAGGGAACCTGACTGTACTGTGGCTTTCTACAGTACAACTTCAGCCACTCAACACACCAAGATATTCCTCAATATCCCAAATCCTCACAAACCCTGAACAATCACATCATTATACTGGGTGTCTCAAAAAAATAAAAAAATAAAAATGTAAACACACATTTTAATGAGCTCTAATTCATACATTCTTCACTACAGAAAATCCGCAATACTTAAACATCAAAGCAAAGCAATTGAAGAGATGTGTGGAACCATCTCAGTCGGTGGATGACTGCAGATTCCTTAGTCAACGATGGCAGTGGTGTAGAGACTCTAATGGGAAACATTTTGAGTACTTTGTCCAATTCATTAACTAATATTAATGACTAATTAATTAATGACATTAACTAATATTAATTATTAAACTAACTAATTAACAACATTAACTAATATTAATATTAACTGGTTCAAGAAACAGCTTCTGTGTACATCATACGTGGTATACGTGCGGATTATAGGATTGCAAGATATGTTTGAATAAATGTGTGTACAGTTTCTTGAGATGCCCTGTATCGCATAGGCCCAAACTAGATGTTACACAGAACGTGTCATGTGGATCAGTACTGGATTTTTTTTTCTTTCTCTCTTCCAATCCCCCCCTCCCCCCCAAAAAAAACCACATACAGGAATGCAAAACAGGGCAGAACAGGAGAAGGAGAGGGAGCTTTACCTTGTTCACTGCAGTTCTGAGCCTGATCAGGCTCACCTGCTTTTAAATTTTAAAAAAGCTTCCATGGAGGAAGGACATGAGGAAAATGAGAAGACAAGGGAGAAATAGCAATTTGCCTCCTTGCTCCCATTTCATTTCATTTTTGGTAACAGGAAAATAGTTCTTGTCCTCTCCTTGCTTGTCTTCCAACTTCACTTCCCTCCCCTTTCCCTGAGAAGAGAGAAGATGAATGCAACCAATGCTTTTGCCAATCTTGCATATTCCCTGTCTCCTACTGGGAGAAGGGCAACTATTAACATCTGGGAAGAGTTGTCTGTGTCTCAAAAAAGTACATTTTAACACAGTGGTACTAGTTTTTTTTTTGTGTTTTTTTTTTTTCCTGTTCCTTCCCTACATGATTTCAGACCTACTCAGTGCTTTTTTTTGTGAAAAAAGGTGCAGGAACTCACAACTTGTTAATCTTTTATTTATTTATTTATTTATTTATTTATAAACCATTTTTTATTGGAGAAATAAAATATTTTTATGTACTTCTCCCCCTAAAGATGAACTTACTTCTGAGTAGACATGCATAGGATTGGGCTGTCAATCTCCACATCCCCTTCCCCCTAGCTACTTTTTCTACACATGGGGAAAAATACTGTACAATTGCACTTGTAGCGTGTAGTATGTAGTGTGGCACTACTTTGAGGAGAGGAAGCAGTGAATGGATTCCAAAAAATGGCTTACATGAGTTCCATGTAGTAAAATTACTCTAAGCAACTGTGGGAGTAAGAACAAAAAAGGAATTCTTACACGACAGGGGTCCTTAGGTGCACATAGAAACAGCTACGTTTGCAAACAAGCGATTAAATATGATTTAATTCAGGTATCAGAATAGTCTGTGTCTTTGGGAAGGTGCTTGGCATGCAATTGTATGTTCTCTGCTGCCCTGAGCAGCTGCTGTGCATTGCTGGAGAGGAGCTGCAAACGCTGGCTGGCAGAGGGCATGCTTGTGGGGGAAGGACGAGGAAGATCTCTGGCAAGGCTGGACAGCACGTTGTACACACGTAGAATCCCTTTTCACCTGCCCTTAGCATGTGAAAACGGGTGCAGATATATATCTCTGCCAGGATTAAGAGCCCAATCCTAGATATGTCTACTCTGAAGTAAGTCTCATTCTAGTCAATGGAGCTTACTCCCAGGAAAGTGCCTAGGATTGCAGCCTAAGAGCCCAATCCTATGCATGTCTACTCAGAAGTCCACTTTAGTGAATGGGGCTTACTGTGGATAGGATGGCAGCCTTAGAGTCCAATCCTGTGCCTGTCTACTCTGCCTCTGTTTTGCTCCCCCCCTCCTGGAATGCCTCCAAAGGGGAGGGGCCCCTGCTAAAAGGTGCCGGAACTCCGTCCCCCCGCGTTCCATTAGAAAAAAGCCCTGGACCTACCGCCTTTGATTGTGTGTATGCTGGGCCTCCGACAAAATGGAAAACTTCCTGCCAAAATGGTCTGTGATACACCTTTGTTGTACTTGGAAAGGTTAAGACAGTTTTGATCTTTTCCATTTTTCAATGTCTTAAGAAAATTTACTAAAGGATTTCTAGAGCAAGTCTGATCTAAGACAATGAACTGAGGTATTACCACATAATTTTCTGCACAATCAAAATCACATTTTGCCCAGAAAGTAGGTAAAAGTGGTAACAAAAAACATTTGGGGAAAAAAAAAGTTTTTCCTGTCTGTCCTTGAGAATAGAAGAGACATGTCCTGTAGACAAAAGAGTAAAAGAGATATCCCCTGAAGAGAAAAATTCCTTGTGGTTCTCACTACAGGATCTGACACAACTTGATTTCCTTCTCTGTGCAAGCCTATGAGCTGGATTTATTCAGGACTAACCAGAACATAAGAATTTGCATCATGCATGTGTGTTCATAAAAAAAAAAAAAAAATTGGGAAAAATATTCAGCTGCTGTTCCAAATGCAGGATTGCCTCACATACTTAGGAGCATTAATTCTATTTAAGATTTGTCAGCTTCAGTAAAACTTTCTTGACAACAACAGTCATTCACTCAGGGACATTTGTCACCTCAAAAATACAATTTAAACTTATTATCAAATCATTTAGTTCTGAATCCCTAGAGAAAAAAAAACAGAAAACCCCTTTTTTGGAGATGTAAAATAGGAATATGTAAGGCAGGGGTGCTCAAACTTTCAACTTTAGGGATGCTGGACCTTTAACAAGTGTATAGAAGCGAGAATTTCAGCAGGTGCAGCTTGTCATCTGTGGGATGACAAGTTGCACCTGCTGCAATTCTCTCTTCTATACACTTGTTAAAGGTCCAGCATCCCTAAAGTTGAAAGTTGGAGCACCCCTGATGTAAGGTATGTAAATTTTACATAAAAGTCTCTCCTTTGATTTAAAATCCAATCATTTTATGTGCTGATTGGAGGTGTATGTTATGAGGTCAGAATCTGGAGTTTGGTTTATCTAAATACGATTACCTTGGGGAGGTGAGCAGCAGATCAAAGTGCTGATTTAGATATTCAGAACATGCACAGGGGATAGAGTACTTTCTCTAGCTGCTCTCAAAAGCAGTAGGGGATGGTATGTTTTAATGTTTCCTCTCATGCCCCCAACCCCCTGTTCCTTCAGCCTTGAAAACATTCTAATTGGCTTACCTTTGGTTCAGGGGGACAAGTGCCACAAGGTACATGCATTTCTGAACTCAAGCTGCTAGCAAGGCCCCTGCAATTGTGTCAAGACTCCAGGGAAGACCGCTCCTTCTTTTCTTTGTCCCCAAAGTCAACCAATGGCCTAGACTCTGTCCCCCCCCCCACATGGCTCCAAAGGGGAGGGGAGGAGCTGCTTGCACGCTGCAGGGAGGCTCCCTGCAAATTTTAGTGCGCCACCCCCTCTAGCTACACCAGTATGCCTGTCACCTGGGCCCAGCCCTGGTGGCAGGGCTCTCCTCAGGAGCAAGGATCTCCTCAAGAGTAAGCAGCAAGTACTGCCTGGATTGGGCCCCCAGGCAGAGCATTTTCCAGGGAGTAGGGCCTGAGAACTCACAGAGCAATTCAAAGGCTCCAGGCTGAAGGGGCAAGTAGAAGTTCCTTCCTCTCTGCTGGCTCCTCCTGGCCTTGTGACCTGAGAATCTACAGCTGCCTATTGCTCTCTGTTGTTCTAAGGCAGTGATTTTCAACCAGTGTGCCGTGGCACACTGGTATGCCATGAGCCATCCACAGATGCACCATAAGACTTTGAATTTATTTATTAATTCATTAAATAAATATTATTTATTAATAGGCCCATTGAGGGATGTGACCCCCCCCCCCATCAGCAGCATGGTGTGCCATCAATTGTCAAAAGACAGATGGTGTGCCTTGACAATTTTAGTGCTTTGGTAGTGTGCCATGAGATCTAAAGGTTGAAAATCGCTGTTCTAAGGTGCATGAAGGCGACACACATACACAGCCTTGATTGCCCCACTGCTGTGGGAACTGGATGGGGGCAGAGTGGGGACTGAGGGTCTTAAAAAAACCCTTAAGATTTTCTTGCATACCTTGGGGAACCCTCAAGAGGAATCTCACTGCAGTTCTCTTTCCAGGGCCGTTTTGGGTACCTGGCATATCTGCACACAAAACTATCTGCACAGCCACATTGCTAATGGGGTAGTGATGGCAAATTAATATTCTTTCATCTGATTAAAATTCTGGCTCCTCTTTGAGCATGATAATAATGACATTTGTGTTCTAAGGAGAGTGGCAGGTGCAGAAAATGAGAAGCCAGATCACTTAATGCCTAGTTAATGTCTTTAAATGAGGCATTTATTTCTTTTAATGGCTGGTTATTTGTTGCAGAAATAGGGAGAGTACCACTGACTCCAGTGTATTACTACTAGAACCAATACCTCTAGCCTGAAGCCAAAATATCTCAGCCAAAATCAATGTGTTTTAACTCTGAACAATAAAACTACATCTGAGACAGTATGTTGTTATTAAAACCAATACATGCCCCCTAAAAACCAATACATTTTTACTGAAGCCAATTGAGAGCCACTGAAGTGACTTGAAACCCAGTTTATTAAAGAAATATTGTTAGTGTTTCTTTGCTGCACAGTGTAGCTCACAGTGGAAATCTGATAGAAAATGTGAAGATATTTGGACAGTGCCAGAGAAGAAATATCTCTTTTCAGTTGTACAGATGTCACTGTTATTGTGTACCTGGATGAGTTTATTTTGCTCATTACAAGTCAGGAAAATGCTCATCATGCAGGTTGGTAATATAACCAGGAAACAGGCTGGTTATTTATTTATTTGTTTGTTTGTGTATTTATTTAAATCAGGGATCTCCAAACTTTTTGGCCTGAGGGCCACATCAAATATCTGGCACGGTGTCAAGGCCTGGAAAAATAAGTCAATTTTAAATATAAAATTTAAATAAATACATTAGAGACAGAACTTAGATGAGTAAATAAATGGGCTCAAAGTTCCAGGATTCCTCCAAGCACCAACAAACATCACAGAAATAAAGTACAGACTCAAATGGGCTCCCATTCCCCCACCCCACAAGCAGCTTACTTACATGTACATGAGTAAATATCTCAGAATCAGCACATCACAGGAAATGACCAGAGCTTGTTCTGAGGGCCAGGGAGGTAACCCTCAGAAAGCCTTCTAAAGCCTTCAGAGGGTCCAAAAACTGCACTTCCAGCTTTTCAGAAAAAAACAGGAAGAGAGGTTTTTAGGCATTCTGAGGACCAGGGAGTCTGCACGCGTCCTCCCTGGCCCTCAGAACACCCTCCCAGCTGCATTTGGTTGAGTGGGAAGGTAATAGGGAATCAGAGGCTTGCCGTGGGACAAATAGAGGCTCGCTGCGGGCCGCATCTGTTTCCTTGGCCAGGGTTTGGAGACCCCTGATTTAAATGATACCCTCCTTTTTCTCCAAAGAACAAAAAACAATTTACAGCACCTTAAAACCAGCAATAAAGGCAGCAATGATAAAATATCCTTAAAATATTTTTAAAAGGCTAGACTAGACTTCCAGCCCAATTCTATTGGGTTGTCCTGCCAGTGGAATAGTGTTCTACTGATGGAAGGAGGAGGGTGCCAGCAGAACATCACTTGGTTGGCAACCTTCAGTCTCGAAAGACTATGGTATAAGCCTACAGCACCCGGTATTCCTAGGCGGTCTCCCATCCAAGTACGAACCAGGCCTGACCCTGCTTAGCTTCCAAGATCAGATGAGATCAGGCATGCGCAGGGTAACAGTTGGTCTCACTCCAAGTGCTCCCCATCCTGGGATACAGTGAGTACTCCATTGGCATGCCTTCATCAGCAGGGGAGGGGGATTAGGTAGGATTGGGTTGTTCATTTATTATTTTTAACAGATTCATGCCTATCAAAGTATCTATATATCGTGGTGGATGCTGAGTGCAATTAGAACTTGTAATATGCATATATTAGGAAACCAGACATCATGTGACTTGTATGTATAAGTTTGTATATTTGATAATTTTAAAAGGGGAGGAAAACACAAAAAGCAGCATAAAAAATCAACACGAATCACTGAAAGCCTACTGACAGGACTTTTAAGTTGTGCCAAAATATTGGCAGGAAGGGCACTAACTGTGTCACATGTGGCAAAGAATCCCATAGAGTGGGGGCCACCAGAGAGAAAGCACTACCAACTGAATACAGTGGAACCGGTAGGAAGGCCTCCTGTTCAGATGATTTTGGGACATGCAGAGTCATGTGAGAAAGGTTTGTCTTCAGAGTTCTTTGGTCCTATTAAAGCTTTAAAGATCAAACAAAGTTGATCTTTCAAGGGTGAAAAAGACATCGGAGTGGCACAGTGAAAAGAAGGGATGATCTTCTCAGTTCCAGTGGGGGCACTCATTGGACCTTTTGAATTCACCATGGCTGTGAAAGAAGGTTCCAAATTTGTGCTGGCCTCAAATTCATTGAGCTAAAAGAAAGCATTTACTGAGAGACATGGGATACTGAGGCAGCTGTACCAACATACAATCTAACATGGCTGCAATTAGGATGGGCCAGTAGGTTTCAGGCACTAGTTAACAAAACATTTCTGTCTGCTTTATTGAGAAAACATGAAAGCCCAAATGAGCTCAAGTTGTAATTATGAATTTCATGCCTTTCTTTTTCCAATGACTTTTTCTCTAGGTATCATTTCTACCCAAATGAATTATTCCTGTGTAAACATATTATCCATCTTTCAGTCCATTTCAATTAACTGTATTCATACTCTGCTCTCTATTAATGATCATTGCAAAGCCAAAGTGAAAATCCAATATTGTCTAATGAAGTACAATTACCTTATAAATCTAAAATTATTACAAATAAAATCACCAGTGTCACTATTTTTGTTCCCCTGACAAAAACAACTTTATTGTGTTGTGATTTTGTGTTGTGTTGTGCTTACACCATCCTCCTGTGGAATCCTAGTACATCATGGTCCACTCTGGCAAAAGCTTCTTGAAATAATGCCAACTTCATAAAATTAATGAAGTGGACTTTGAAAGCAGATGCTATAATGTGCACCTTCAAGACATCACAAGATCCTTTGTTCAGGTAGAAAATAAATTTTCCTCAACTGAATGTTCAAAAGCCCTCCTAGACCTACATTTCACTGAAGTCGTAAACCTGAGTCTGGATTACAGTATATCACTTCAGGCTGTAGCCTTGTAGTATGGAATGACCTTACACTGATGGCACAATCCTACGCACAGCCTCTTGCAATCTGTTGCCATAAGTCCTGTCACAGTGGTGCAAAAAGTATAATACTATTATATACTATGGAGTTGCTGACACAAATGGCCAAAAGCTTCACACATCTGCCAGCAGATCCCAGACATGGTAGAACCTAGACCAAAGGTCCTCAATCTGTGAGGTGCAGCTTCTGGGGTGGCATGGCAAATGCACAGGGATATTGCGGGATGCCCACTGACTGGCAGCAAAACCACGAAAGAATGCTACAGACAGTAGGAGGAGGTTCAGCTTGATTTGCTGAGCTTCTGCATGGTTTTTTTGCATGCTTATAATTCACCCGCCATTAGCCTCTTACCACTGTTTGTAGCATGGCATCACAGTCTCTTAACCCGTAAGTAAATGGTGATGACATCATTACCAATTACTTCTGGGAGCCGTATGCTGCGTTTGCAGTGCGAGGTGGCGTAACAGGCTGGGGAACTTCGGGAAGTGCTGGCCTGGACTTTAGATGACCACTTCCATTAGAACTAAGTTAGACACCTCTGGAATTATGGGTCATGTCAGGAGATGTGATTTCTTTGGCTGTTGAGAAGTGAATTGTGCTTTGGGTGTAGAAGTAAGAAGAATGGAAATGTAGCACCAGTCAACATTCAGACCAAACAACATTCAGACTGGTGGGAGTTGCAACCTCCTAGCAAGAACAGCTGCAGAGGGAAGATCAACCTGGCCCTTGGATTTAAATGGCTGATCAAAACTCACCTCTTCTTCAAACTGATCTTTGCCATTTCCTTTTCTTCCTTTCCCCTTGTGTGTGTTTTAATTTTTAAATTGAAGTCCTAACAACATGGCCTACTGTAAACATCAGAGCTTTAGGAAGTATTATTAAGAAATATTTAGGAAATGTTATGAAAATTGCTGTTAGTGTGAAGGCAGGATTGAGGGTCAAACTATTGGAATGTGGAAAATTCATATTCAGAGCTCCCAATGGCTTTGTTCTCAAAAAGGAGCCACAGAGTTGTGAGGGAGAAGGGAGCAGGTGCAGTCCTTTGAACCTGCACTAATTCATCAACTTTAATTGCCTAACTCAAACCAATGATGTTAGAGCCCAATCCTAAACCCTTTAGTGCTGGAAGTACGAACATGCTGCTGGCTCTGGGTGTCGCAAATGTGCCATCAGGCACAGCCTTGACACCCTGTGCCGAGTTAGCACTGGCTCCGGCCCAGCGTCAGTTCGCACTGAGCCCAGGGCCATCCGGACACTGCCCAGAGCCAGGTAAGAGCTCTGCTCCATCAGATCCTGAATTCCATGTTGGGCCAGAAGGCCCAACACAAAGTCTCTCAAGTCTGTGCTGGCAAAATATTTGGCACAGAGTTGAGAAGCCCCATTGCGGGGCTGGGGGGGGGGAAGGGGCTGCAGCCGACGACGGCACCGCCCTTGGGATTCGGTTGTTAGTCATGACCAGAAAAATTTACAGGCACAATTTTTATACCCTTAAGTTCTCTACTGCGCAGCTAAAAGCAACTTCAGGAGAGATTTGGGTTGGGAGAGAAAGATGTGGGAAGAACGAGACTGATGTGCCTTGCTCTCACCACATCCCTGAGTCAAATCTGCCTCCCTGTGACATTTCATTTGAGAATGGAAAAGAGGTTTCAACCTCCAAACACAAAGCTCCCATATCACTTCTAATTTGACCATAAGCCCTGTACTTTTCTTTTTGGAATGCTACCTTGGGAACCGATGTGTTTGTAAGGCAGAATATAAAAAATACATCTAAGGATGCATTCAACAGTTAAGGCATTCATTCCAGCTCATGCACAGACTTTCTTTCAAATCCAATTCTCCATTTGTTCAACAGGAATCATAATCACCTACCTGAAACTGCTGTGTTGTCTCGATGACAGAAATATAGTTGTCAGAGCAATTTGCATAACTGATGATGATGATGATAATGTGTTAGATACCCATAATAACTTGGAATGCTGTACAGAAAGAATTTTTAAAGGCCACACTAAAAAGTGTAAAGGAAAATGATGAATATAATATGATAATAAAATACAGCACACTAGTATATATGCATATTGCCCACAAAATTGTCTGTTCTAATCTTTTCATAGTCTGGCTTCAGCTTCAGGGAAAAAAAGTCCTGCTATGAGCAAAGAATTTAGTACTTCAGGCTTTGTAAGAAGGCTAACAGTCATTTCTTACTTAAATTCATATCACATATGCAGCATTCATATTCCCTGCTGATTTGAGCATGAATGGAGTGTTTTAAAAAAAAACCCAGCAAGGAATTTGATTTTATGACTTTAATTTATATTGTTTAATTGGTTTGCTTTAGCAGTTTGTTGCTACTGACTGGGGACCATGAGTAAACAAAGATCTTGGCTTCAAGAGGTGAATGTGCAAAATTATCGTGATCAAATCAACAGATAGTTATAAATGAGCAAAGAGCTTAGGAGTGAAATGGACAAAAAAAATGTTCTGTCAAAGAGAACTGTTGATGAATCACTCCTGCTGGTCACCATGTTCTGCTGAACAATGCGTGTGTAACAAGGAGTCTTTGAGCAGGTAAAGATGGTTCACTGCCGTTAACTAGTCAAACTGACTCAACGCTCTGTTCTATAGTCAACGGGGCACTGAATGAAGGGCTGCCTGTTCCATTGCAGTGAGACAGTATACTGGGAAGAAGCTGCTGTGCTAATGGTTCTCAAACTCTTTGCCTTTTGTTACAGAATACACGAATATACGAAGAAGCCACAGTTGCTTCCATAGCATGAAAATGTCCAATAAGTTAAGAAAATAAACCACTGCCTTTCTGCTGCATTCAAACTATTCCGGCCTCACAAGGCTAGAGTAGCCACATTTAAGAAATAGTGTTCATGGTTTATTAAAATGTTTAAGGGCCCAATCCTATCCAATTTTCCAGCCCCACCACAGCTGCAATGCAGCCCCAAGATAAGGCAACAAATGTTCCCATACCTTAAGGAGGCCTCTGTTATTCCTTCCTCACCATAGGATGCAGTGCATGCCCCATTGGAATAGCTGCACCAGCACTGGAAAATTGGATAGGATTGGGCCCTAAGCTTTCTGTCTCTGCTCCAATGCTGATAAAAAATGTCCTCGCCTTCCTCTATTTTTTTTCCTGTGAAGGAACTTGCTATTCACATACATCATAGTTTCCCTCCCAGGGTACGCAGAGGCTAGGGTGGGACTGCAGTGTGGAGGGAAAGGGTTAAAGCCCCCCCCCACAAAAACACCACATATACATCACATCACATATACACCATAGTCTCAATCCAAATCAGGAGCTCTTGTGCCAGCTAGTTAACATGCACACACATGGGAAGGCAAAATAGGTCTTTGCTAAAATCAGTAGCTGTGTGATATCTCACCACTCAGCCTTTCAGACCAAGAATTCTTAGATCAAAAATTCAGGCATCTGAACTGCCCAGTCTGGGATTGCAGTAGTGCAAAGGGTAAAGGTCTGGATTGGGGTTAAAACAGCCTTACAGATATTATGGCTGAATCCAACAGTCTTTTCTGGAGGCATGTCATATATTCTTGTTTCAAAATGTTTCTTTTCAGTTTTTTCTTCATATCTAGGCTTAGCAAAAGGTTTTGACTTCAGGGACTTCTACTGGAATATGAATGTGAGAGAGCTGCATAGATCTGGAGTGGAGGAAACCTTCAGAGGACTGTAGGCAAAATCCTTAGATTCATACTTTTCTGTCTTTTAGGGAGGGGGGGAATGTAACCAAATAAGGATTCTCTTTCCTTTTCGACTTCAAAGATCACATGAACATTGTAGCTTCCTACTTCTATTCAAATTGTTTGGCTTTTCCTACACCTGTCTGTAAAACCAGTGGTGTAGCTAGAGGGAGTGCAAAGCACTAAATTTTTCAGGCGCCTGAACATGCTGTACAAGCGTCACCTCCCCCCTTTGGAGCCATTCTGGGCAGTGGGAGCAAAACCTTCAGCACTGGAATGGCTCTGGGCTGATTGCATGATGTGTTCAGGCACCTGCAAAAATTAGTGCTTTGTACCCCCTCTAGATATGCCACTGTGTATACAGACAGGCATAGGAAGATCCAAACAAGTACAAGTACACCACTGTGTATAACAAACAAGTATGCCTCTGCTATAACAACTACATTTGGGAGGGGTGACTTACTTTTCCTTTAGCATGCCATAATGATCTGTCACAGAGCATTATCTGCTTCTTCCCCAATATTTTCATTAGACCCATTCCATCTGCTGTGCATATAGTAATCTTTGCAACTAAAAACAAAAAAAAGTGTTCAGTTCAATCTTCTGCATATTTCTTGGGTAAGTAAGTTCAGTGGGACTTCCTTACAAATAAGAGGATTGCAGCCTTCATGAATGGCTGTCTTAACATGGAAACCGGCCTGGAAACATTTAGACAAGAAACCCCATTTATCCTACTTTCCCTCGGCTAGAGAAGCTTCCTTCCCCACCTTTGTCGTATCATTAAATATCCCCTGTCTGAAGATTGCCTGGCGCCCCACAGGTCAATCAATTGTAAGGAACAAGATACATTCACTTCCTGAAGGCAAACAAAGAGGGAAATTTTTATTTGCCCAGAGAACCTGATGGTTATATAATTCTTTCATTTACTGTCTTACTCAGTGAATAATGACTTTGAGAATATCTTGCAAGGATCAGTTTTACATCTATATTAGTTTCTACATTCCTGCTAATTTAGAAACTCATCAATCACACAATTCCCTTACAGACAAAATCTACATAATAGCAGATTTAACTTCAGATTTCTGTAGCCCAGGCCAAGATGCAAATGGAAGTAGGTATTGCACTTAACCCTGTAGCTGCATTCGGTGCTGAAGGTGAATTCACAAAACCATTCCCTTGTAAATGAACAAGACTACCAGCAGAAGTGTGGTGCAGAGCCCTACCCTACCACCAAATCACTCGCTTGATCACAAATTTTCAGCTATGGCACAATCCCATTTATAGAAGACAATGGAGGCTGACAAACCAATCCACCTGGTGGTGCAGCTGCAGTGAAAATGAGTGTGCTGCATCCAGTGGGGGTGGGGTGGGGTGGGGGGGTTGAAAGGTTTCGAACGGGAAGCAATGATTCTCCTCGGACCAGTGCTTGTGATTTCAATGGCCCATGTTCAAGGAGCGAAAGGGAATGCTGCTTATAGAGGAGATCAATGCCAGATCCACCCCTCCTGCAGTGTCTTTGCCCCATTCCTCCCTGTTCCTTAGCCAGTTTTGCCTCCTCCCCACCCTGTTCCACCCTTCCTCGCCCTTTTTCTGTTTCCCAGGCCATCTTACTTGCCTTGGCTGGTTCCTCTGGGATCCACTGACGGGATGGGAAGGCTCCGGCTTCCCGTTGGCATTCCTGCAGAGCACACTGCTAGAACACCCTCTACAGCTGATTTACAGTTATCACTGCCAGAGGAATGCATGTTTCAGTGGTGGCTGGGCCCTGTAGGATTGGGCTGTAAGTGATGGGTATATTCACCATAATTAAAAAAAAAAAAAATAGTGCAAGGCAGATGTGGGATGTGAGTTCAAATGTCCTGACTATTTTGTCTTCTGAACATTATCACTTTTGGGGTAATATTTGCTGTCACTTCATTTTACTACTCATTGTCTTGCCTGGACTTTTCATGATAGAGAAGACCAAAGGAAGAACACCTTCAATCAGCTTCCCATAGCGATGTGGCATTCACTCATCTTCAGACAATGCATAACAGCAATCTTAACAGCAATCTATATGGGCAGTTGGAAGTACATTCTGTAAAATCTTTCTGCATGCTAGCACTGTTGGCAGCTAAGGGCCTAAAAATCCCACCTTTTTTCCAAGATTTTAAACAATTGCACTGGTTGAGCAAGTGCAGTTTGATCTTGAAGGATAAGTGTGGGACCTTGGTATCCACTGATTTGGCTTAACACTGATACCGAGGTTCACCTTTAAATGCTTTGTAAAGGAAAAAACGCACCAAAATCCAATTTCCTTCCTTAAATAAATACAATTTCATTCCGTTAGATTCCATTAGATCTAGTGGCTGAATGCGGTATAGCATCTATGCAAATGCATTCTGGGGTGACAACAGAAGAGCAAGAAACCTGGAAGTGGGTCTTTAAAGCTATTTTTCTGCTGATTTGTTATCCACTATCCACTGATTTTTTTAATCCACTATCGGTTCTGGAACGGAACCCCAGTGGATAATGAGGCACAACCTGTATTTTTGTCCCTTCCAAAATTATCAGTTTTGGTACACTGGTCAGTGAGTAAGGAGCAACTCAGGGTATGAAGTCTACTACTTGATTAACCCATTTTTGCCTGGCCCACAGGTGTACACATTTGATCCCTGTTGTATATATGCAATGTTGGGCAGAAATGGTCTAAATCAGAGACCTTGGAATTGCATAGCCTAAAACAAAGCCTACTTTATGTGAGTGTGGATGATCTGATTCTAAAAAGAGTTTCTCTTGCTGGTCACATAAAAGCTATGTGAGGGGGGAGTGATCAATCAAGATCAGGACCTTGGTGGGGGCTATAGGTTAAAGTCACCCCCCCCCCATGGCTGCAGGTCTGATCTGGATTGGGACTTCTTGTAAATGCTGTTTAACAAAGAAAAACAAAGCATGCTGCTGCCTAACATTAGCTTAAAGGAAAATGCAGTTTGGCCCTCAGCAATTAAGGTATGTTGCTCTTGAGATCCAAAGAATGAGTCAGTATTTTGACATACCAAATCAGCTTACAAACGTATGCCTTCCAGCTTCAGCTGCCTTGAGCTATATTCTCCAGCTTTGTTCTTGCAGACACACAAACACCCAGATGGGTTTCTCCCTTGAATTCCTTACATCCATCTTTTGTTCTTATAAGAGCCAACACATTTTTCTGCATAAACTAAACAGATCAACAGAATTATCATATTTTAGGATAGGGTAACAAGCAAATGGTGCTTCTAAATATCAAGATTTGGAGGTTTCCCCCCTTCAAAGTACATGTATAAGCTTTGAAGATCATGTGAATAAACTCAAGTCACACATGGTAGGGAATATATTTAAAATGTGTACTCTTTAACAACTTTTTTTTAAAAAATTGCACTGATGGAGCATGAGTTCCACCAGCACAATGCCCAGATAGGATTGGACCATAAAGGGCCAATCCTATCCTCTTCTGGCCAGGAGGTGAAAGCGAGGAAAAATTTTACTTACCTCTCTGGCTGCTTCTTGGCCCATATGGGCCTATTCAGATCTATGCCAGTTCTTTTTCTGGCAGAGGTCTCTTAGGTTGAAGAGGGCATGTCAGGCCCGGGATTGGGGGATAGGTTCAGTGGCCACTAGTGCCACTGAGATCCAACCTGTCCTGCCCTTGGCCCAATCCCTGCCCCAATTTTCCCCATCACCACCACAACCATACAAATAGCTGGTCTGCACAGTGTCATTGCTGGTGTTTGACCTTCTGGCCCTTGCACTGGTGGCAGTCCTCCATAGATGGGCAGAAGAGCTGCTGCACCAGTGGATCTCATGGTCTGCCAGTGTAACATGAGGATAGGATGCAAGGCTAAATCCTGGCCCCCTAATCATTTAAACTGTGAAGGGGTAAAAAAGCAGTCTGCCAGACTCTCCACTTACCTGATAGCTTCATGGACCTGGTGGGCAAGAGCACTCAACCATCAACTGTGATTTGGGAATTGGTTGCCACCTGGTTGAGATTCTCTTGCTCAGTGGCTGACCAAGACCACTGAACAAGCAATCCGTATATAGGATTGCTGCCTAGCAGGGAAAGCGATGTTGTAATATAGTTCCAAAGAGATTTTCCCTTGAACTATTTCAAATAGCTTGAATTTTGGATTCAAAATCTGGATTCAGAATTAACATTTTAATTAAAGAGAACTTAGTATTTGAGTTGGAACAGTTCAATTAAAACCAACACAGATACAAATGAACACAACTTTGTTAAGTTCAAATTCTTTCGCCTCTAAGAAAAATGATATGACTTTGGATTTCTGAGCATCCTCAATCATACTAATTTGATACACATATCTAGTAATGGTAAAATATATGTCAAAAATATTTTTTTTTAATCAAACTGTATAATTACTATGAAATTCCTCCATTTATGCTGCATTTATACATGTTGAAGTTGACACTGACTATTCTGTCCGCTAAGAGAGGGGCTATAGCTGAATGGAAGAGCTTCTGCTTTGACTGAAGAAGGCCTCAGGTTGAGGCAGGACAGCGACATTCCTTTCTGAAATGCTGTCAGGGACACATGGTGAGAGGAGTGAGGGAAGGAAGACCCACCCTGTCATAGTCCATGAAAGAGATCTGCAGCCTCCCCTCTGATTTCACATGCAGAAATCATAATACACACAGAGTCGGAAAGTGGGTAGAACACAGGCACAATTACAGTGGAGTCTGCAGCTCTTTTCCATGAACTATGACAAGGAGAGTTTGCCTCCCCTTCCTCCCCTCAACACACATCCCTGAATCCTGGAGAGCTACTGACAATCAACCTTAACAATACTGAGCTAAATAACTAAACCAATGGTCTAACTCAATATATTGTGGCTTCCTGTGCTTCTCTGCTTTAATTTAGGTTGGTGCTCAAACCGTAAATCATATAGCACATAATATCATCATGGTATTGGTCGATATTAGCTCAGCAGCCTTTGCTACAAAGATTAATGCTACAAAGATTGACTCTTTGCTACAAAGAGTCATTTTTTTTAAGGTTGCAGTCTTTATCTCCAGAAGACTGTATCAACTGTTGTGTAACTTCTAGTTTATCTTTTCAATACATTTTATGGAAGGGACAGGATAATCCCTTTTCCACCATCTTGCTCTGAGTAATGTCAGTCTACAATAAAATATTTGCGCTTCTACCGAAGATCTTGATACATCCCTCACTTCTCAGGAAGGGAAGACAGTTGTGGACAAGTCCAGTCTGCCCATCCAAGGGCAGAATCTGCGCTGATATTTTCTAGTAGCACAATGGTAATCAACTTTCAAGACATACAAAAAGGGTGGCCAAACTTGTGTCACATAATAGCCACATATGATAAACTTCAGGTGTTTGAGAGCTGCAATATTTAAGAAGCATTTTAATTCTTAAATATATTTACTCCCTGTGAATAATAAACTTACATTTTAAACCAGTGGACTCTCAGTTTACACCTGGCAAATAATTATAAAGCTTGAAAATTTTATTTACATTTTATATTGTGATTCAAAAAGGAGTTCAGTCAACATATTTCTGTGAGCCGCACATTGTATGTCAAAGACCTGCACGTACTCATAAGTCACTATTTGGCCACTCCTGGTATGTAACAATGATTCAAGTCTGCACAAATCACAACAGCTTGGGCAGTCCAATCCTATGCCCCAAGGCTGCCATGTGGAACAGTGACGCTGAAATGGCAGTCACTGTGTCCTGTGGGGCTGAAGTAGCTGCTGAAGTCTCCTTGGCGTAAGGGAACAAACCCTAAGGGATCAAAAAGCCCTGGCAGCCCCAATGGGTCTCCTAGGAGCTGCACCAGTTCAAGAGCTAGCACAGAACCAAGGATGCCCACATAGGGCTCCACAGCTCAGAAGAGGATATAGGATTCTGTGGCAGATGCCGTCTCCACCCCCACCTAAGCCTGATCCTCTCTCTGGCCTTCCCTCCACCCACTTCCACTCTCTCCTGCCCTTCCCTGCCTAGAAATGTCTTTCTACCGCCTGGCAGGGATACTTACCAGTGACAGGTCCTTCCATAAGAACAGCCCCACTGGATCAGGCCATAGGCCCATCTAGTCTAGCTTCCTGTATCTCACAGCGGCCCACCAAATGCCCCAGGGAGCACACCAGATAACAAGAGACCTCATCCTGGTGCCCTCACTTGCATCTGGCATTCTGACATAACCCATTTCTAAAATCAGGAGGTTGCGCATACACATCATGGCTTGTACCCCATAATGGATTTTTCCTCCAGAAACTCGTCCAATCCCCTTTTAAAGGCGTCTAGGCTAGACACCAGCACCACATCCTGTGGCAAGGAGTTCCACAGACCGACCACACGCTGAGTAAAGAAATATTTTCTTTTGTCTGTCCTAACCCGCCCAACACTCAATTTTAGTGGATGTCCCCTGGTTCTGGTATTATGTGAGAGTGTAAAGAGCATCTCCCTATCCACTCTGTCCATCCCCTGCATAATTTTGTATGTCTCAATCATGTCCCCCCTCAGGCATCTCTTTTCTAGGCTGAAGAGGCCCAAACGCCATAGCCTTTCCTCATAAGGAAGGTGCCCCAGCCCCGTAATCATCTTAGTCGCTCTTTTGCACCTTTTCCATTTCCACTATGTCTTTTTTGAGATGTGGCCACCAGAACTGGACACAATACTCCAGGTGTGGCCTTACCATAGATTTGTACAACGGCATTATAATATTAGCCGTTTTGTTCTCAATACCCTTCCTAATGATCCCAAGCATAGAATTGGCCTTCTTCACTGCTGCTGCACATTGGGTCGATACTTTCATCGACCTGTCCACCACCACCTCAAGATCTCTCTCTCTTCCAGCCAAGCACTGACTGGCAGTGGCCTCAACGTCAGCACAGTAGGCTCACCACCATGCTGGAGTGCTTTACAGCACTTTTGCGATGGCTGTTGCTAGCAGTAGCCAAGGAATGCTGGTGCTGTGGCCCATAGGATGGGGCCCTTAGTATGCTTGTTTAATCTGGAGATTAAGGGAGAGGCCACAGGCTGACAGAACACGTGCTTTCATACAAGAAGTCTCAGATTCAGTCCCAGGCATCACCAACTTCAGGATTATGTAGCAGAAAGACCCTTGGTTGAGATCCTGGAGAGCTGCTGCAGTCTAAAAAGACAGTTCTGGACTAGATAGCTTGATGGTACAGCTTACCACAAAGTAGCTTTATACAGTTAGTACCCATTCTCAATATGTGTCTTTACAAGGTGAAATTCCAGCATTTTTGTGGAATGAGTCTATGTAACTGATTTGCATTGCTAGGCAGGCATCTTTCCTCACCCCACCTCACCCCAGCACCGTCTTGGAGCCATTTAGTTATTTGATTTTTCTCTGTAAACCGCTTTGTGAACTCTTAGTTGAAAAGCGGTATATAAATACTGTTAATAATAATAATAATAATAATAATAATAATAATAATAATAATAATAATAATAATAATAATAATAATCTTTCGAGGGCTCAGACTTATTGTGTAGGTTTCAATTTCCATATAGTCTTCCAATTAAATATAAAGCAAAATCTTGCTCTGAAGTAACTGATCATTGTTATTACTTCTCCATGGAAATATCCACCATCAAAGGGGACTGCAAAATGATGTTAAAAACCCAAAGGAACAAACATGGAACTTGTTACGTAATTTCCAATGGTTATATTTTGGTAAGATATACTTACATTTCAGAAGTTACACTTCTGGCATTTGAAGCAAAGTTGCTATGGTGACAACCTCATTAAACACTACTTTTGGGAAAGGTAACCTGCATTCACAGTGTTAGAAAGATGTCATTTATAATAACACTTAATGCAGTAAAAAGTCAAAGAACAGTAGACTTGTGTGAAAGAGAGATCCTAATTTAAATTGTGAGAATAAATGAAAGGTAACTCCATGCTCTGCTGTATTAATCAGTTCTATAAAATGTAACCCAACCAAGAATGGTCATTCCATATTTCCTTGAACTTCTCAATTCTATCTGAATTTTGATCTATGTAAGGTAATATTTGGCTTCCTGCTTCTTTTCCCATCTTTATCTTCCATTTTCCTCTACCACTACCTTTCAAAGTTAGTCACTATGGTCATGAATATAAAAAGTCAAAATGTCTCACATGCCTTTTGTAATTCTGCAAGTTTTGCTTCAAGTATGCTCTTAGTTTCTCATAAATTCCCAGTTAGAACTGAGCAAGTAGTTTCTCATTGGGTGGTCCTTTAAACCACCTAATGGTTTAAAAAGCCTTGCCTTAGGGCAAGAACCATATGCAGAGTTCTAATGCCTTTTTCTTAACATTTGCAACATTCTGTTTGATTCTGCACTCAGGTGAGCCACAGATCTGAGAAGCCACCAGCCATCACAGGTTTATGAATCGCGCAGACTCTGAGTTAAGTCATTTCTGCTCCTGGACAAGTTGTTTATGGTGACTGGTGCACCATAGATAGTGCACTTTGTTCCAGTTGAACAAAGATGACTTCTAGTTGTGGTGTTGCAAAATCTGGGGTGCCTCTGTGTGCTTTGGGCTGCTGATGCATATAGTTGCAGGCTGTGGGCATGCATCAATGGCTCCTGGATGTTGTGCTGGTGAAGATAAGGAGATGGGTGGGGCAGGTCAAGGGTAGGTGGAAGATCAAAGTAGATCTGGGCAGGAGATGGTATAGAGTGTAAGGCAGTGGAGGTACTGGGGGAGAAGGGGAGCAAAATTACTAGGCACCAAGCCTGTTGAGCCTGTGGGGGCTGCACTGTCACACCCACTATGGCACCACCTTCACCTGCCATGCCACCACTACCACCTCCACTTGCCCTTCAGAGCTGTTTTGGGGGCAGGTGAAGCCCCCGCGCTGTGTCTGTGGATGCTCTGAAGGCCATCTGAGGCTTCTGCAGCACTCTTAAACAGAACTTCTGGTTTTCATTGGAGAACCGGAAGTATAGTTAATGGCACTGCAGAAGCCTCAGAAGGCTTTCGGGAACGTCATGCAAGACTCTGTTATGACTGGTTAAGTATCTGGGGGGTGGCATGTTGTGGTCCTCTGCCTCAGAGTGGCACAGGGACCGGGTCCACAACTGGTGGAAGGGGGTGGAACTTAGTGGCAGTCATGCATTTTGGATCCTATCCCTGTTTCCCAGCCCATCACACCCATACCTCTCCCCTGACCTGGTTGGCAATCTTCAGTCTCGAAAGACTATGGTATAAGCCTACAGCACCTGGTATTCCCAGGCGGTCTCCCATCCAAGTACTAACCAGGCCTGACCCTGCTTAGCTTCTGAGATCAGACGAGATCAGGCATGTGCAGGGTATGCCAGTGAAATCATTATGTGTGAGGAGTTCATTCTGTTCACTGGGACTCTCAAGTAAATGTGAGAACCTCCTCACCCCAGCAATGTCTTTTCTAGTGGCTGTCTGCTGGCATTCTTTTGCATCTTTTTAGATTGGGAGCCCTTCTGGGACCAGGAGCCATTCGTTATTTGATTTTTTTCTGTAACCATTTTGTGAACTTTTCGTTGAAAAGTGATATAGAAATACTGTTGTAATAATAATAATAATAATAATAATAATAATAATAATAATAATGATGATGATGATGATGATGATGATGATGATGATGATGATGATGATGATGATTTCAGTCTGATTTAGAGAAGCTGTGAAAGAGTTTAGCCAGGGAAATCAGTCATCTCCAGCCCTAGTAGCCTTATGTAAGGTTTTCAGGCCCCAGGCAGGGAATAAGATCCAGGGGCAGCTTCTGCTACCACCCCTGCCCCCCTCCTGGGCCTGCCCATCTCCAAACCCTCCCCCTACCCAGTTTTGCCCCTCCTCACTTCCCCCATCCCCCTGTTCCGCTGGAGCAGTGGGGCCGGTTCCTCTCCTGCTGGTGCTAGTGCCCACCTGCACAGGCCTCAGTGCTATTGGTAACTACTCTTGGCCATCACAAGTGCTTTATGGCACTTTTACAGCAGCCGTCTCTTGGGCAGCATGTGCAAGAGTAGTGCTTGGGAGAGCAGGATCAGGCTGCAAGTCTCCTTTGGGTCTCTGGTAATTCAAACACAGTCACAGGTCCCACTTGGATGTTACTAAGAGGCTCTGCCAGCTACAGCAGTGGTCACACAGGTCCAGCTAGAACAATTCATGAGTAAGCCATTTACTAAGAAGGTTACTTCCTAAGCCACTCAGCTATTCATTGCACACTTCCAATCTTTCAGTAAACCAACTTGCAACATCCCCTGAAACTGGTGTGACAGCAAAGACTTTCATTATTCCGACTGAAGAGTCTCCTGCCTCCCCAATCAGATATGCAGTATGTTCAGGAAACAAACTGAATATCTTGATCTCCCCAAAGGAACAGCTGCTCAATTGCAAAGTTAGCCAAGGGCTCAGCTGCCTCTGAAATCAGATTGGTCATATTCATAATGTTGAACAGTGGTCATTCAATGACTGAAGTGTATTCTGATTTCATTATTTTAAAATCTACGACTTAATAACTTGAACTGAGAGACGTAATGCATGAGTACAATACATTCTAGAAGTAAGTTTAAGTTTTATAATAAGTGGGGATAATTGGGGATGAAAAATGAAAGAAAACGGCATGGCTTAGTAAATGAGTAATTAACCTTTCAACTCTAGAACTACAGATGGAATCCTGACCAGAGTGACTGAAACAGCTTTAATGGTTGTTAAAGAGTGTAATAAAATTAATTTGATTTATTTCTTTTCCTTCCTTTTCAATCCCCTTACTTGGAGTCCCACTTACAAGGACATTCCACCTTACCATCAACCCATTTCTCACTAATGCATCATCCAAAAGGATTAATCTTTTTTCTTTCCTTCTCTTAAACACTACAATTATCATCTCAATAGCTCTATCTAGACGAAGGAATTGAGGTATTAAGTGGCATACCCATATGGCCATTAGAGCCCTACTACTGAGAGCAGAGTAGTAAGGCGGCAGGTTTGCATTTTTATTGCTTTCACTTTGTGTCAGAAATTTAGTCTGCCTACAAAAATGTTGTAAAAACAAAGTCTAAGGAAATTGATTTATGAAGTAATCTCATGCTACTCAGAAGTAATCCTCACTGTGGGTTTACTCTCCACACTCCAATAAACATGTCTAGGACTATTGTCCTATATGGCATCCCAACAAGTGCTTCTGCCAAGGGGAGTGCCCTCTGGGAGTGGAAGTCCTCTGTGGTTATGGCTTCCTTCTTTCCTGGAGGGAGCTCTCAATGACAGATGCACTAATCTGGATGCTCCCCATAGTAAATAAACTAAAACAACTTATTAACCTTTTTTACGAGGGTCTCTCCCCAAGTTACTGGTGTCAGCTGCATTATACAGACTGAACTTAGCATTCTTATGGTTAAACATTTATCAGACCAATAGTGACAATGAGTGTTGGATATTTATTTTTTTTTTGTAGCTACTATGGTGTGCATTAATATATTCTTACCCCTGGGGGCTGGAGACAAGAATAGGCCCTCAGTTTGGCTGTACTTGTCGTAAGAGGCGACTAAACAGCCACCAGGTAGATGGGACTCGTTAGCCTGGGAAGGCTATCCCCCATGGGATGCTGCCACTCCCCTGCATGAAAATCTTTTTCCCCACTTACCTGGAGCGCAAGGAGCTGCATGACCCCAGGAAGAACCCCCTTCTGAAGGTTCCTCGACACTTTAAACTGTGCTTCAGGCAAACTGGAAGCAGAGTTTCCAACCACGTTGGGAGCCTCAGGAAAGCTTTCACGGGGTCCGAAAAGTGCACGACGCTCTGTACCCAGGGCATTTGCCCCATCAAGTGAATGGCAGGTCCGCCACTGGCTACAGAGAAAGCATCATCAAGAACATTTTGGGTCACATGATATAACTTAGGATTCTTATACTCGGGGCCAGCCTATCCATGAGGTCAAGTGAAGTGGTCACCTCAGGCAATAGATTGGAGGGTGGTATCCATATCTGTCTGCCTACTTCCCTCCACTGCTCTTCCTTTTCCTTTTCTTCCATTCCCTAGGTTAACAAGGAAGAGGAGAACAAAGAGGATGAGGTAATGTAGAGGGGAAGTGACTGCTGAGCTAGAACATTGGAGAGTAGGTGCAGAGGCTCACATATCATTGGGTAAAGGGGGGGCAAGTATTTGGCATGTTGCCCAAAACCTCAGGAAATCCTGGGCTGCCCCTTCTTGCACTCAACATGCACTCTCTTGTCTCTAATTATATTTGGGTATTATTTCAAATAATGAAATTTTTTGATTAATTTCTTGATTAATTTTCATTATAAATAAAATTAATGAAAATAGAAACCTTTTGAAAACAAATCATGTTTAAACTCAATTCACAGCATTAAAAAAAGTCTTAAGAAGCAGCTGAAGCAGGTAGTTGCAACTCTCATATGATTTCAGGAAAAACAAGCTGTTTGCAAATTAAAATGAATTAATTGCTGCTATTCAGAGGTCAACTGCGTTCAACATTGTATTACGCCGTGGCTATTTATGCACAATTAATAATGTCATGTTGTAAGAATAGACAAAGGGAGTGGATACACATCCTCATCCACATCTCAAGACAGATGAACAGGTACGTCCCGATCTACATGGGGCGATGCACATACTGGATACTTAGCCAATTCTCAGCTATATCAGTCATATATTGGGTACCATGTGTGTGTTTTGCAATTCATTGTAGGGTATCTTGCATGAAGTTCCAATTTCTGAAGGCACACTATCAGTTACAATGTTTGTGGGCACAGGTCCATTTCGTTTCCCATCTGATCCATCAAAGTGATCAATGTGTAGAAAAGGCTTTCATGCCAGATTTTTTTTTTTTTTTTTTTGGGGGGGGGGGCTACCTGTGTATTGTCACATCACTGTAAATGGTTTCATAAAAGACGGCAAGCAACACTAGTCACAGAAAATAATCTGTTTATAGCCATAACAGTGTATCCAAAGACAGGTTTTTGGATTCTGTGACTGCTTGCAGAGCGATATGATAAAATGGGCTTTGCAAGAAAAGATTAAAAACCACAAATAATGTTGATTAAAAATGTATTGCCAAAGGCTTTTCTAAAGCAAATTCTTCATTCAAACACATCCCTATTCTGATATTTTCCTATAATCTATGTTTTCTAATGAGGCATACAAAACTTAAGGTGTTTTAATAGATTTCTTAAATACATGGTGGTTTTTTTTTTTTCACTATAGCATGAAATCTTGCTAAGGAAAAAAAAGTCATAATAAAATCATAGCTAACATTAAGGTTTAATTTTAAACGTTTGGGAGGATATAATTATCAGCACTATCTAACTAATATGAAAATGAGAAAGCTGTCAAAAAATAATCATGCTAAGCAAATGTGGAGTTAGCTTTTCTAACTTTAAAAGATCCAGTTGTGCTCTTTTATTTTTTCTACGTATGTAACAAACAATAAATTTGTCCATCTTAATACATTCATCCCTAGCAATGATTTGAAAGCCATGTACTTTATCAGTAGAGCGAAAGAAGATGTAATGCAAAACAAACAGGGTTCCACTGTTGTAGCAAACTGCTCATGGGTAGTTCATACACTGGTCATATTCATCACCATGGAGGAGTTTGCACGCAGCCATTTGCAACTTACAGATTTTGCAGTAAAAAACTAACAGTGCTGCCCAGACAGTTAATTAAACAACATAGGCACATTACTTTTGCTTCCACAAATTAAAATTTGATTTTGAACCTGCATGTTTTAAACAATGTGATCAATGCTAATTTCTAATTTATAGCTAGATTCAAAAACCAGTTTAGTGGATATTCTTTATTTAATCTCATTTCAACAATGATGTCAGGTACATCAGCACAAACATGTATTCTACCTTTATGTACTTTCTTCAGTATCTGTCTGTAGATAGATACCTGGCATCTGTCCCTTTATCTGGTCACCATTTGAAGTCACCCATGTAACTTTGCATACTTGGCTGCTATTTAAACACTTTACATTAATAGTTGAAAAATAATACGCAAATTAGCATCTACACTCAGTAACCAACTTCTAGCACATTACAGCCCAATCCTGAAGCCGGCAGCTCTGCCAGGTAGCCAAAATGGCTACTGCTGCATACAGCAGCCTCACCGAGGCTTCTGGAGGTCTTCTCAGGGGAAGGGACTGCAATGGTCTACTCAAGTCTGCATTGGCTATTTTGCTGGCACAGACTGGAAGAGCTCCGTGTCAGGCTTTTCAGCCCGACAAGGATCATAGGATCTGGTGGAGCAGGGCTCTACCTGTCCCACCCTCTTCCTGCCCCTGATCCACCCTGCTCCACCCACTCCCCACCTTCCTTCCTGTCCCAAAACTACTCACTGCTGTCCGGTGCTACTGGAGCGCTGGCCAGTCCTCCACATGGCACTGAGGCTCAGCACCATGTGGTGCTGGCCCAGTGCCAGTGGCACCTCCTTTCTGGGTGCCATGGATGTGCAACACCCAGTGCCAGCACTAGAGCACAGCACTGGCTCTGAGGATGTTTAGGATTGGGCCCTTAGTAATTCCAGTCACTGAACATGAACAGTTGGAGCCACTGGTAGCGACCACAGGAGTTGCAGATCTGTACAAAGAACACCACACCATCCCAAGATGTTGTACGATACTGTGGCATTTTATGCAATATCTCCAAATAAGTGAACTAGAAGAGCTATAGGTGAAAGTGCACCAGAGAAAACTAGATAAGGGGTGTCAAACATAAGGCCTGCAGGCTGGATACAGTTCTTCTGGCTCCATGATAACTGGGCGCTCCCAGCACTGCCATCTTCTTTACTTCTCAGCTGCTGAACTGTGAAATGACACCTAAGGGGAAGTGCTGCTAACAAGGCATCAGTGTGCGCAGGAAGAGGAAGCTGAAGAAGAAGCTTTTGGCTCTCACAACCCACACAGGCTACTGTTTTCTTTCCTGCACATTGCATATTGAACCAGGGAGAAAGACAGTGGCACAGTAGGAAGAGAACCAAGGACAAGAGAGTAGGAGTGAGGCATTGGGACGATCATA
Organism: Tiliqua scincoides; assembly: GCF_035046505.1. Taxonomy (NCBI): domain Eukaryota; kingdom Metazoa; phylum Chordata; class Lepidosauria; order Squamata; family Scincidae; genus Tiliqua; species Tiliqua scincoides. Next base: position 89,878,999 of record NC_089821.1, read on the forward strand.
GGAACTCAGTGAAAGATGTTGGGAAGGAGTGAGAGTGGCAAGAACAACAGAGGGGAAGAGAAAGGACCTGAAATATAGGAACAATATACAGCCAAGGTTGGAGAAAGCTGGGAAGAATAAGTGGAGACTGGAACTGGGAAGGGAGTATACCCAGAACTGCCAGGACTTAGAGGTTTAGGAGCCTGACCTAACCATTCTCAACAAAAGAGTGGTGCCTGGAACTAAGAGGAGAGAAGTGTGAACCAGGGTAGCAGGGGAAACAGACCAGTGAGAAAGGAAAGAACGAGAATGGGAAGACAAGAGAAGGGTATCCCCATGAAAAAAAGAGAGAGCCTAGGGGAGTGCACTTGAAGAGTCTGGGGCTCAAGAAAGTGGAGTTCCCTGTTGAGCTAAATTAAGAAGGACTCATCCGCAGCATTGTATTGTCTCCAGTGAGTGATCAGGGGTCAAACTTTGTTGGAATTTTGGATGCAATGCCACCTGTAGGACTCTAGGGGGCAGTGTACTGTCCAGGCACCTGAAACCTTTTACCTGCCCTTGATGATCCTTGCAAGAGGTGTGGTCTAACTTTGGCCTGCAGTATGAAATGAATTTGACATCCCTGAACTAGATGATCATCATGAGTTGTGGGAGACTCCTTCCCAGTCTTATGTACAACATAATCTTTACCTTAAATTCTTAGATACACCAAACACTGAATGAAATTCTATATTTTTCTCACTGTGTAACCACCATTTTTGAATTCTCCTTTCTGATCTTACTCAAGGCATGTGTCTTTCTACACTTACTCCTCTCTTATCTTGTCAGCTTAGTCAATGCTCTGAAGAACTTGCCATTCAGCTTGTCATTTACTTCTAGTCCCATTCAATTAATCTGCATTTACACTTCCCTGGTCATTGACATTTATTTTTGACTGTGGTTAAGGACAATCACCACACTTTGGACCCCCTTAAAATATATACAAGAGGGACAGAATTAAGCCTCTGGTTTTAACTCAGAACAGATGACAGAAGTTGTCATCATTCATCACGACTAAAGACTTCTTATGTCATCATTCATCATAACTAAAGGTTTACTATGACTTACTAGTAGTCTTATAAGTTTTCAACCCTGGTCATTTTAATGGTCAACCTCTTCATTTCCTTTAGTTGTGAGTTATGATTATGGTAACAGTATTACAGAAAATTCCTCATATTTATCACTAGGCATATTTATGGTATTTTACTCTCCCATTTGTGAAAAAATGGCTATATTTTTGTTTCCTTGTACTGCATTGCAGAGCCATTTTAAAAGGTCTTCTTGATCTTATTGAGTTGGTTTCTATTTGCTGTTGCCTTTAATTTGAAGTTTCAGTGAGAAGAAACTTATTCAGTTAAGGGTACTATATGCAAAAACTATGGTTACTTTCTAAATTGGGGGGGGGGGAAAATCACCCATATTTGTAGCAAAGGAAGAATTATCATAAAGAATTAAGGTATGTATGACATTTCCTAATCTCATAGGTTCTTATTCCATGCTGCCTGTCCTTAAGAGTTTTATCTCTTAAATTTAAGAAATTTAAATTTATCTCTTAATTTAAGAAATAGGGCCTTCTCAGTAGTGGCACCAATGCTATGGAATTCCCTTCCCCTTAAGAACTGCTCCCTCTCTTGTAACTTTTCGGCAAGGCCTGAAGACCCTTCTGTTTACACAAGCCTTCTGAGTTCCTGGCCTTTTTAACATCTTTTTAACATCTCTTAGCATTTTTTTACATCTGCTCACAGGCCTGATCCTTTTCTAATTTGCTGCCCTATGCTCTTACCTGATTAGTTTTTATCTGACTACTGTTTTTATGATATGTTATGTTTTTATCTGCTTTTAAATTATGTTTTAACTTGTTTTAACCTTGTTTTGTAAGCCGCCTTGAGTCCCTTCGGGGAGAAAGGTGGGGTAAAAATCATCATCATCATCATCATCATCATCATCATCATCATCATCATCATCATCTCCTGTCAAATAGTTGAAGAGAAAATAGTGAAGCATTCCTTTCCCCATCTGTCTAGTGCAGCGATTTTCAACCTTTTTAATCTCATGGCACACTGACAAGGCACTAAAATTGTCAAGGCACACCATCAGGGTTTTGTCAATTGACAAGGCACACCATGCTGCCAATGGGGATCTCACATTCTCATTGGCCCTACTAATAAATGACCTTGCCCCAAATTCCTGTGGCACACCTGTGGACCACTCACGGCACACCAGTGTGCCATGGCACACTGGTTGAAAATGGCTGGTCTAGTGCTTGGGGTAGTTCTGATTCTTCCATTGTTTTGCAGTTTGAGAGATGAGGTAGAATAATCCAGAGATTGTGTCAAGAATTTCAAAAGATTAATCTTTTAAAGAAATCATTAGTAATGTTAAGAGGGGGTTTGATTAGAGTTTTAAAGTGCATTTTAAGGGAAAACTTTTCTGGGCATTACAGAATCATGAAATTGAGAAGAGAAAAAATACTCACCATTGACTGAAAGAGAATTGTGTAAATTTATTTTAGAAATAAAGAGTAGATTTTTACACAGATGATATTAATCACTGGAACATAAGGAAGGATGAGTGACAGATCTGAATTTCAAAATTTAACATTAAGTGCATTCCACATTAACCATGAGTACAATACTTGCCGGGATGACAATCTGTTATAGTGTAGCCACTGAATTCTACATGAAAAGGAATTCAATAGCCGATCTGGCATTTTGCCCAAGCATAATCTTAGTTCAGAACTACACATACATTGTGGGCACAATCCTAAACCCCTTCAATACCGTTGGAGTGTGCACTCTGCTGTTGCTATCTGTCCAAACATGCCAAAAATCATGTTGCTGAAGCCTTCCTGTGCATGTCAGCATAGCAGAAGATGCCTACTGAAGCGCTGAACTTCAGAGCAGGGGTGGGGGGAGGGAAGGGAGCAAGTTAACAGAAGGCGTGCGGTGACAGGGTGGGGTGGGTGGATTGCACAGCAGCCTATCCTCTTTCCTGGGCCTGATCTGCAAACACAGATCAACACGGATTTGCACCAGTAATTATTATTATTATTTACAGTATTTATATACCGCTTTTCAACAGAAAGTTCACAAAGCAGCTTACAGAGAAAATCAAACAAACACTAATAGCTCCCTGTCCCAAAAGGGCTCACAAACTAAAAGGATGCAAAAGAACACCAGTAGACAGCCACTAGAACAGCTGGGGTGAGGAGGGCCAGTTACTCTCCCCCCGCTAAATAAAAGAAGAGCACCCACTTAAAAAGTACCTCTTACCCAGTTAGCAGGGGTTGATAACCCATTTAATCATGATAACCCATTTAAATGATAACCCATTTAAACCCTGGGAAGTGGGTAAATAATAATAATAATAATAATAATAATAATAATAATAATAATAATAATAATAATAATAATAATAATAATAATGTTGGCATAGGTCCAAGTTGACCCATACCAATGGCTGGAGCTTTCCCCAGGGTATGTGGACAAATGTCACCTCAAGGTGACTATCTGCCTACTATATTCTCCTGTTGGATGCAGCAGATGCCATGCCAGTGCTCCTGCATCAGTACTAGGGAATTTTCACCAGATTGGGCTTCCCATATGAGTTTTGTGTTGTGATCCTACGCACGATTGCCAGCAACTGATATATGGGATCAGGCTGTTTAGCCTGCATGGCTTTGATGGGGTCAGCAGAAGCAGGCTACAGCCTTTTCATGGCTTTCTACAATCTTACAGTTAGGCATTTGGAAGTCTTGCAATGGCTGAAATGGAATTTGGGCATCAACACAGTATCCTTGCACAAAGTTCTTGAGTTTGGCGCAGATGTTCATGTGCTTGAAAACTCATTACTAGATCAAGATTAAATGGGTTGTTCCGACAGATGACCTCCCACCATTACCATCTAACTAATGGAACCAGAAGTTCAATTCAGTTTTGTTATGTCCTATTTCATAGTTCGAACCCTTTAATGAATGTTATGAAAAACTAATTCATTTTTTAATAAGAGATGCAGATGGTGCTCTTTGAAGATGGGAAGATTTGCAATAAGACATGGACACTGAAGAGATTTCATAGAAACATTTTGTCAAGATGTGCCAGAAGGCCTGACCTTGTGGATTATATGAGCCCTGCTGGATTTTTAGAGAGTAAATATTGTAAGTGATTCTTAGATGAAAATATGTGCACACATCTTGTTACAATACTGGTTAATGAGATTCGTGAGTGTACATCCTACATATCGCTTTCTAAATACTTCTCCTTGAACCGTTTAGCTGTTTATCAAGGTCTGTGAGAGACTGTGTAGATTATGATACATGTCTCATTCTGGCTCATATGTTTTGCTTGAAAAGCGGAAATCAGCCAATTAAATCGATACAATTAAAAGATAAAAGAGTGCAAGAGATTCTAATATGTATCTTCTATATTTGCCTTTATGTAATAGCCACAAGGCTATTGATGTACACAAGGGCAGAGGTTGCCCAATGATAAGTAGGATCAGCTTTTGCTCAAGTCAACTGACATTAAAAATTACAGTTTCAGGGCCAAATCCTATTCAATTTTTCAGTGCCAGTGCAGCAGTGCCAATGGGGTGGGCACTGCATCCTGTGGTGGGGAGGCAGTGACAGAGGTCTCCTCAAGGTATAGGAACATTTGTTCCCTTATCTCAGGGCTGCATTGCAGCAGCACCGGTGCTGGAAAGTTGAATAGGATTGGACCCTCAGCTGTTGAAGAGGACAGGTTGATGTGGGATGCTGGTATAAATCTGAGGAGGCGTATAATTCTGAGGGGGGCAAGACCAGGCCAGCAAAAGGGAATAGTATCCCAGTATGTGCTGATACTGCTTAGATGAGGGGTGTCAAACATAAGGCCCACGGGTTGGATGTGGCCCCCAGAAAATCTTTATCTGGCGCTCAGTTTCTCTCAGCACCAGCATCAGCTGCTCTCAGCTGCTGAGGTGTCACTGCTGAACGGGCAACACGTGTGAAAATTGGGCTCCCCCATATCTTGACAATATGATCAAGATTTTTGTATTTTGTTCTGCCATTTACAGCTCATGAGTCCCTAAGTGAGAAAAAGTGCTTATTGTCAGCCATGATCTGCTTAATGACATCACTTCCTGCCTAATTACATCACTTCCGTCCCTTAGCCAGCATCATGAATGCTATCCAGCCCACTGCATGAAATGAGTTTGATGCCCCTGGCTTAGATCAGCCCCCTCCCGCCCTTGTATCAACCCCTACCTGGCCTGTTTCCCGCCCCAATCTACCTCCAAACTGTCCATGACCCACCCCTGTCATTACCTTACCTGCTCCAGCACAACCTGGGTGGGCCACCAGAGTGTGCATGGGGCATCCAGTCATTTGTGTTGTGCCACAGTGCACAACAGAGGTGTGGCTTTTGTGGTATCTCACAAGTACTTACAGCAGCAGCCCAGAAGATTGGGCTGCTCAGTGATGAAATGAATCATTTAATACGTATTTCATTTTCTTGCAAGTACTTTTGGAGCATGGCCAGATATTCATTAAAAATCCACATGACATTTCAGTAATTAACCATCCGAATTTTCTGAATATTTCAGACAACCTTTTCTGAGCCACCTTCTTTTTTCCTACATATTTATCCAAGCAGAATTGTTTTCTGTACTCCTCAGATTGAAAGCATGCCTTTTATGTCCTTGAATTTCAGAATTCCATTCAATAGCAGAAGTATGTGAGAGTTCATTTTAAATTATTGTGAGTGGCTCCAATGAAAAAAGATGCAAAGGAATTTATATTACACCATCAGTATCCAATCCTAATTTATGTGTTTTGGCCCTTTCCAGTCTGTCACAGCAAAGCATGTTCAAAATGATGGCAAGAACTTTGAAAAGTGAAATGAAAGACATTCATGATTCAGTGATTCATTCAATTTCTACCAACAAGCTTGTAGGATAATGAATACTCCAAAAAGATACAGCATGTTTTAATAGTTGGAGACTATATAGAAAGAATGACACCAAATGTAAATAAAGCTTTACCTCCTCATATTTTGGTATGCAAGAGCAAATCCTTAACTAGGATGTCAAAGTAGTTGACGAAACAGCCCAATCCAGCCCAAATCCCCAAGTGGCAATGCAGCAGTGCCAGCATAGGCTACACAGCATCCCGTGGGGGATTTTTGGCTGCTGGAGGTTTCCTTGGGGTAAGGGGAGAAGGGTATGATAGGGTAAGGGTAAGGGATTTGGTAAGACGTTTGTCCCCTTGTCCCTGGATCAGTCCTAGCAGCCACAACAGGTCAACTCAGACCTGGGTCAGCTCAGTTGCTGACACAAGTCTGCATTGATCCATGCAGGTGGATCAGGTTCAAGAAAGGGTTGGGGATTCAGTGTGGACCATGCTGCTGATCCTGCACTCTCCTGGGCCTGATCTGCTAACCCATCCTGCCTTCTCCCTGTTCTGCCATTTCCCTGCTGCATTCCACCCCCTGTGCCTAGGTAAGCTGCTCTGGTGGACCTTGGTCCTTCCCAGTGGCATGCTGGCTCCCTGTGCTGCCTCAAAGCACTTTACAGCACTTTTGCAAGCACTTTTGCAGCAGCCATCACTGGCGGAGCATGCATTTCTGCCAGAGCTACCAGTACGTTTGATCGGCCTTTTAATGTTGCACTTCAGTCCTCATGGAAAAATATTACCTACAGAAATGGCCCACAATATTGCACAAAGTTCATGCTCTTGAAGTCACAGCACTTTCAAATGGTGTTATCTTTAAAAAAAAAAAAAAAATCTCTGTTCCACTGACTCTAGAAGAAGCACATAGTTTGTATTTTGCCTGCTAACCAGAATAGTCTTTCCTTGTACCATCTTCAAGGAATTCAGTATTGGGAAAGCAAGTCTTTGGCTTTCTCACAAATAATTACGGATAGTGGAAAATTATCTTTCTGCAGTTTTTTTTTCCTACATAACCAATTTTTTTTTTTTGCCATTCTGCGGCATACACAATACATATATCTTCTATTCTGACATAAACTGTGTGCAACAGTCCAGAACCGCTCAACTGCTACAAATTGTATCATACCTTCTACGACCTTATCTGTATAATGATATTTCCTTGAAGTTCTTTAGGAAATAATTCAATCACAACTTGACCTAGTATGGTCCCATGGAAAACTCATTAACTTTGATGGGACCATACCAATGTGTGTCACTCATTGACATGAGCATCAAAAGTTTCTACAGCAGATAGAAGACTGAAGTTTGGTATACTTATAGTTAGAGAAACTGATTGTTTAGAAATTCTGTAGAAAAAAACTACTACACTTTAACCTTTTTCCCCCAACATGTGGGACATGAATTTGGCAACAGTACAGTGGTCAAAATGCAGTATAAAACAATTAAGGTAATGTAGGATGTAATGCTGGGCTATGGAACATACCCCAAACAGCTTTAGAATGGGTGATGTGTTCAGCCAGAATATGTCTGAAAAGAGCAGAATCTACATGAGTGAGAATTCCCCCTTGGTATGTCTTAAACCTATTGCACAGATAGGATTTATGCTGACAGGGAGGAACGCATCTATGCTTGCAGAATGTATTTGTACACATATGTGTATATTTGATACACAAGATAATTAGCTGCCTCTCCATTCAACAATTTTAATTTTATTATATGTTCTTAACTTGCTCAAAATCTTTTCTTTTTCTGATACGAAAACCCACCTAATATAAGTAGCTGCTCAGTCTTTATACGTAATGTGCAAGTACCAGTACATTACATTCAAGAGACCAACAGATGATGAAGGGAATTAAAAACTCCAGTTAAAAACTCAGGTGTGTGTGTGTATGTGTGTGTGCTTTAATCTAGTTTAAGAAGAGATAATGTGGAAATAAACAGACTCTTGTTCCTGTTATGTAATTAATCTATAGTAAAAAAAAAATTTACATTTCCTTTATAAAGTGTATCTAGTAATCCTAAAACTTCTCTGACAACCAGAAATTACAATACCACTGGTTCCCAAACTTTTTAGTACTGGGACCCACTTTTCTAAATGACACTCTATCAGGACCCATCTAGGTTTACCTGACTTTTAAAAAGAGATCTAGAAAGAAATAATATTTTATTTTTTATATATAAGTTATAATAACCAGGAAAATATCCTCAAACATTTATCTCCCTATATTTACACATGCTGGCAAACTGCAGGAACTGAGCTCTTTGCAGGATAATTAGCAGCTATAGTATCTGATTTTTGAATAGCCTCAGGACTTGAAAAAATTACTTATCTGATCTTTCCATCACCCTTTGGCGACCAAAAATCAGGTTGTGACCCACCAGTGTGTCCCGACCCATAGTCTGGAAAGCACTGAATTAAGATGAAGCAACTTTGTGTCATATTGTGCAGCAATAGCTTGAAACACTGACCAACAAGATGGAAGAACTGCTTTCGTGGTCTTCTGTAAAATTGTTGTTATACAGCACACTAATGAATTCACACAGTGAACTGCATGGGCAAATGGCAAAAAACCCAAACCACAATCCTAGAATAAAGAAGGATTGCTCAGGGTGAGGCATTACACAGCAATGCCAACAGACCAAAGGTAGATGTTGTGGGAAAGGAAAGTCCTTCAATTTACTATAAACATTGTTTCAGATTATTTCTGAAATGCTCAACATTATCCTAGAAACACTGCACTGTTTTGGAATTCAAAACACCTGCTCACTGGTCAAAAGAGGCAACTTTTAAAGCAACAGGCTCTTTTATATTTTGCAGCGGGAGAGCAAATGGCCCCATCAATCCCAGCATCAAGACTTTTCCAGGAGTTATTTTCTAGTGCCTTCTTGGGACTTTTTCTAGACCGTAAACCCCTTTCAGACAGGGAACCATCCTTCATTCTTTTTTTGATATATAACTGATCTAATATCTTTTTGTTATTGTTGAAAATGCTACCTTTCTGCAACTATTATTGGGTTTGGTATGCAGCTTGAAATAAACAGGAGTCAGAGGGCGAACCAGGACTGATTCCTAGATGCTGGCTGGTTAAGGTCTCCTTGGACCCAAGCTAGACATTTTTGCTGGCAGAATCTGAGGAGAGAAAAGTGGGGAAGATTTCAAAAAGAGAAGATCTGGTGCACACTGGGGCCACCAAGATCAACCCCTTCTCTCCCCCTTCTCCTCCCCACCCCCTGCCCTCCCCAACCCTCCATGAAACTCTCCTTCCCTGCCCACAACATGTCCCCACTGCTAACTTACTGGCACCAACACAGGCCTCTGGAGCCACTGCAGCACATTGCCTATTTGCAACAAGTACCTTTATGGCACTGCCATAAAGGACCTTATGCTGCCAGGATACATTTTAACAAAATAACTGATTGCTAATGCCATGTTCTTGGAGGCTATTCTTGGAGTCAATAGTTTTTGAGAGAACTGAAGATGGTACGACTGCTTCCAGCAATACATACAGACTTGATTTGTCTCACTATCATGTCTGGGAAGAGGTTCCTACAAGCTTTGATACACTAAAACATCTATGAACAAAGACAATACAGGCATATCTTTACCATACTCCAGCATCCACGGTTTCAGTTCTCCGCAGTCCCCCCAGGGGACCACTTTTAAAATGTCTGTTAAATATAGGGAAAAAAGCCAAAAATAGCTTTACTGCTGCTATCAGCAGTGTTGCACTCTGGTGTGAACTTGGGCAAAGGGAGGAATCTCCACACAACTAGGAAGAGGCTGCAGGCAGCTCAGAAGTCTTCCTGGAGCCCTGACAATGCAGCTGTTTTGCTGTGCTGCAAAAGCTATTTTTGGCTTTTTTTCTTTACTTTCCCAGCATTTTTTAAGTGCTTCCCCAGTATCCTCAAATTTGCAGTACCTGCAGGGAAGTTCAAAATGGAACCTGCATTAGGATGGGTATGAAGCACCACAGGCAGCAACCAATATGAAAACTCAGAGAAAATATCCTTTTTTCAACTCAGAAAAATATCTGAATGATCTCAGTGATAATTATGAACAGGATTTTTTTAAAAAGGAATTTGAGCAGAAGGAGTAGAGCAGGGGTGATCCGACCTGAAACACAACCTGATGCAGGTCCACTGCCCCCTATGCTTAAAAACAACAACCCCAAATCTCTTTTACTTACCACATTTTTTATGCACTGTGTTGAAACCTGGAAGTCATAGACTTAGGGTGAAACTGGAAGCTGAGAGCTTCTGGGTTTTAAAGCAGCGTGTGAGGAATCTGGTAAATATGGGGAATTATTGGCTTCATGCTCAAGATGAAGAAGAAGAATCTCAAGAAGAATCATGAAGAAGAATCTGCTTTGCAGTCACTCCAGCGTGAAGCCGATTATTCTCTGAGTGAGGGAGAGAGGTAGTGGTGGCTGGAAGGAGGCACTGGTGGCAACAGACTGAGGTGTCAGGCATCCCAAGTCTGCTGCCCCTTCGAACCCATCAAAATCTGCCACTGATGCAGCTGCTTCTAGTGGCCGCATGGACGGGCCAGCCCTGGAGAGCAGTCATTTGTGCTGTTCTGCAAAATCACGTGAGTTCACTCAGTGCTATAACATGCAAGCCACTGCTTGCGCAAAGGGTTTTCCAAGTTCTTGTTGCAAAAGATCATTGGATATAGTGTCACTCTTCTTGCACAACACTCGTATGTCAAGTATAACAACCCTTTCATGAGCAGAAGACACCTTCCACACACACAGAAAGTTAGCAGGGCCAATGAATCCAACCCTATGTGATTTTTCTCCCCAGAAAATAGCTTAGAAACATTGAATTGAGACAATGAATGTTACCGTACTCTTAAAAAAGTATTCTACACACAATGGCTTTGAGGTGTGCTTTAAATTATCTTTGCTCCGTATCCTGTTTGTGTCTGTGGACACATATGCGTGTGCACACCTTTTCAAGTCAACAGAACATTGTCCTTCTCAAAGAATGCCATCTTTGAAAAGCATTTCATTTGCCAACACGTATACCCACAAATTTTCCATCTTATCTTCTCCAATACATAGCATAAGAAGACTGTTCAAAAGAATTGAACTAGAGTTCCTCAGACCCTGAAGTTGTCTTTGTTCATTTCAAGAAGAATGGAAGATTCTGAATTGCCATTAAATAAAAACTCAGTGGTGGTGAAATCCTAGTGGAATTACTAATCTTCTTATGTCTAAAAGTTAAGTTTTATTTCAATAGCACCCGTCCTGTTCGTCTTGAAGGATAAAATCATTCAAGACATTGCCATGTACAAAAAGTTAGGAAGGTATGTCCTATTGATAACAATAAGACAAGAGAAAGTCCTTGGTACTTTGATCTGAGCAGAAGGGGGAAAAAAGTATGTATGTTCTGATTTCTGATGTGAAGCTATATCTCAACAGCGTGAGGTTCTGTCAGAACATCAAGATGAAGCACGATGTGAGAAGTTATTTAGGGATATCCTGCTGACAATAAGAATACGTTACGGGACAATGCATGCTGTAGCGGTAACTTTTCAAAAATATATATTAAGATACATTTCTTTCTGCTATCAAAGAGGTCTAGGGTAGTTTTATCTAAATAAACCCAGAACAAAGGCTGACCAAGTTTGCTTTCAACAAAATCAAAAGTGACGCATCTGCCTATTAAATGTATTCGTTTGGTGACTGAGGTATCACCAGGTTTCTTGATACATGAAGTAGATACTCTTTTATGTAAAGCAAGCTGGGATAAGTGTAACATTTGATAATTATAACTGTCAAATAGTATAGGGCAAATGAATGTGCATCATTCATAGTATGTGTAAAGTGGAGGCTGCCATCTAAAAATCATACAAGATAAGTGAACACTAAGATTTGAGCTTGATCGGTTTAATCATTCACTTATTTACATCACAAACATATGAACTCTGATCCAGAGTAAGGGGAAACATGGCCTGAGAAAATAGGGTTCAGATTTGAGATCAGCTGTATCCACTTGTCAGTTTAGGCCAGGGGTGCCCAAACCCCAGCCCAGGGGCCACTTACGGCCCTTGGGGACTCCCATTGCAGCCCATGGGGAGCCCCCAGTCTCCAATGAGACTCTGGCCCTCTGGAGACTTGCTGGAGCCCATGCTTGCCCAATGCAAGTGCTCTCAGCATGAAGGTGACTGTTCAACCTTTAGAATGAGCTGTGGGATGAGGGCTCCCCCCACTACTCGCTGTTTCTCGTCTGTGATGCAGCAGTGGCAGCAAAGGAAAGACCGGCCTTGCTTTGTGCAAGGCCTTTTATAGACCCTGAGCTATTGCAAGACCTTCATTCAGTTATAGAAGTTCCATCTCTAATATATTAATATATGTAAATTTATTCAAATTTGAAATGCAAATTATTTTTTCCCCAGCCCCCAGCACAGTGTCAGAGAGATGATGTGGCCCTCCTGCCAAAAAGTTTGAACACCCCTGGGTTAGGCAATAACCTACAATCTTCCGCCTCAGTTTTCTATCTATAAAACTGAACTCTAAAGATGGATTTATGTGGCCATTTCTTTCTCACCACAAGGTGACTGGTTAAAGTCACGAATCAGCCTTGATAATCGTCTCTATACTTATTCATTTTGTATGCTAGTGAATCCAACCTGTCATTGCCTTCACTTTTGGTCAATAAGAAAATCAATCATGCTGCAGATATATTTGAAAGTTGTGGTTAAAAGTGTCCAGATATAGGATTATGTAAGCTAAGGAAATTTTTTTTTTAGCCCTTCCCTAGTTGTTTAGGCCTAATTGTTTAGGCCTACTGATGATATTTATATCAAAAGGATGAATTCTGAGGACAGTCAAGGTAAGGGAGACAATTCCATTATATTCTGATTTCATTATCATACACTCACATTTGTACACAGGATGAACTAAATGAATAAATATGAATCCTGTATTCTAAAACTTATGAAATCTAAGGTTCAGGATGTGGCAGAGGAAGAAAGAAGGAATTACTCTAAGCATATTTGTATATATATTTTTATTTTAAAAGCAATCAAAAATTGCACTAAAAACACATTTGGACAATTAGTTCTCCCTCCAGAGAAATGATTTTTAAAGTATCTAAAATCAGATTTTTTTTAGTTCCCTATAACATTATGTTAATTTGAAGCTACAATCTAAAAACTGCTAAAGAGTTTTTCCTACACACAATTATATTGAAAAATCCAATTATGTGTTTAAATAATGACCTTGTGCCTCTAGGCCTAACCAGTGCTTTGTGCTTTCTGACTCATATAACCGTTTCTTTCCTGCACCATCTATTGAAAGGGATCCGAGTAAATTTATGTGCCTTTGTATTCTAGCTCAGTGTTTGGCTCCTGATATTTGACATAAAGGTCACCTTTTAATTTTTATTAAAAGAAATGAAACTGGTATCCTTATTGTGAACTGTACCATATTTCTGAAATCAAGAACTATTGAATGGAGTTTGTCCTATTTACAATTATTTATATCTGTATATTGAGATAGGTAGATCCCTTTAAGAGGGTGCGTGTGCTTTCCATAGACGGGAACATAAGAACATAGGAAGAGCCCAGCTGGATCAGGTCAAAGGCCCACCTAGTCCAGCTTCCTGTATCTCACAGTGTCCCACCAGATGCCTCAGGGAGCACAAGAAGACAACAAGATACCAGCATCCTATTGCCACTTCCATGCACCTGGCATTCTGAGGTAGTCTCCTAAGTTACTTTGAAAATGTCAGGAAAATTTTGAAAGGTGCAGCTTCTCCATTCACTGCAGTGGTATGAATGGAAAAGTTACACATGGTGAAATCCTGTCTTCTGTGCAGCTCTGAAAGACACGGGCCCTGGAAACTTCAGAGAGGGCATTGGCTTCCCCTGGAATGTCAGTAATCAGTGGCTGTAACAGAACATTCTTTGTGGATGTAGAAATCTCTAGGCTTGGAAACCAAGAATTCAGCACACGTTTCTGAGTTAACATGAATACCTTTCAAGGTACTAAGTATGAGTATGAGTATGGGAAGGAGGGAATCTTATCTTACATGGACTTTGCAGGGTACATGTGACAGAGTGTGTCATGGGTGAGTGTAGATTCACGGAACGCAGGAAATGTAATACCCGTTATTGTTTGGCCTAAAGCATGGGGCTCTAAACTTTTAGGCAAGAGGGCCACATCAGATATCTGGCATGGTGTCGAGGGCTGGAAAAATAAATCAATTTTTAATATAAAATTTAAATAAATATATTCGAGAGCCACAGAAAGCCTAAGACCCCCAGACGGCCCAAAAACATCACTTCTGATTTTCCAGGAAAACCAGGAAGTGATGGTTTTAGGCCTTTAGAAGGGATTCTGAGGGGAGGTACATGGCCTCCCCAGTCCTCCCCAGAACACCCCCCAGATGGAACTGGAGCACAGCTCTGGTTGCATTTGGTTGAGCGGGCCAGAGGCTTTCAGGGTTCCAGAGGCTTGCCGTGGGCTGGTTAGAGGCTTGTCACAGGCCACTCTGGCCCCTGGACCGGGGTTTGGAGACCCCGGTTTGGTGGACTTGCTAGAGAGGTACAGGTGATTGCTAGGAAAGAAGCAATCGTCCCTGGGTTATTTAATATATGTTCTGATTGGGCCAGGAAGCATGATGGGGGGGGGGGTTGAACAGGGTGGCAGTGGGAGAAATGGGGTGATGACAGTGCAAGGGAGAGGGCAAATCGGGCCTGGGAGGGGGTGGGTTCAGCGGCAGCAACATACACTGAATTCTAACACTCTTCCTGAGCCTGATCCGCCTTCATTGATCAATGTGGACTTGTACCAGCAATTGTGCTGGCGCAAGTCCAAGTTGACCTATGCTGAGGCTAAACCCAGGCCAAGGGACAAATGACTCCTTACCCCAAGGAGATTTCCAGCAGCTGAAAATCCCCTCCAGGATACAGCAGAATAGAGCTGCAGGATACAGCAGTAGCCATGTCTGTGCTGCTGCATTGCCAGGTGGGGATCTAGGTAGAATTAGGCTGTTAAGAGGTTGACTTGTTAACTGGCAGTACATGGTTCAAATCTCACCTCAGCTGTGTACTGTCTTTCCAGTCAAAAGCTAGCCTTAGCTTCAGCGACTATTGGTAATGTGCGGATGATTATACTGATTAAAGTAACCCTTGCTAACTGGGTAAGAGGCACTTTTTAAGTGGGTGCTCTTCTTTTATTTAGCAGGGGGAGAGTAACTGGCCCTCCTCAACCCAGCAGTGTCTTTTCTAGTGGCTGTCTGCTGGTGTTCTTTTGCATCCTTTTAGATTGTGAGCCAATTTGGGTCAGGGAGCCATTTGTTTGTTTTTCTCTGTAAACCGCTTTGTGAACTTCCCGTTGAAAAGCGGTATATAAATACTGTTAATAATAATAATTTTACAATTTTGCTATACAGATGTCAAAAGGGCAGTGCTTTGCACTCTTAGGGCGCAATCCTAACCCCTTATGTCAGTGCTTTCCAGCACTGGCATAGGGGTGCCAATGGGACATGTGCTGCATCCTGCAGTTGGGTATCACTCATGGAGGCCTCCTCAAAGTAAGGGAATGTTTGTTCCATTAGCTCAGAGCTGCATTGCCCTTATGCCAGTGCTGGAAAGCACTGACATAAGGGGTTAGGATTGCACCCTTAAAACTATGGTTTCTTCCTTTTTTCATTCTGCTTCTTCGTCAGAGTGAGCAAGCACTGCCAGACAACTATGCATTGTCTTCCTGCCACCTAAATTATATGCCTCAATGACAGCACTCCTATGCCCACTTTCCTGGGAGTAAGACCTATTGAACAGTATGGAACTTAGTTCTGAGTAGACACACATAGGATTGCGCCCTAAATGTGAGTCAAAAGTTCTAAAATTTTTAGCTTACTCCAAATTTGAGACACCATGGACTAGTTCTATTTACAGGCTATGGCAGCCATTTTCAACCACTGTGCTGTCGCACACTAGTGTGCCGCAAGTGGTCCACAGGTGTGCCACAGTAATTTGGGGGAAGATCATTTATTAGGAGGGCCAATGGGAATGTGAACCCCCAACTGGCAGCATGATGTGCCTTGTCAATTGTAAAAAACCTGATGGTGTGCCTTGACAATCTTATTACCTTATCAGTGTGCCACGAGATGAAAAAGGTTGACAATCACTGGGGTATGGGCTTCTGGGCAAAAGAAGACTGCTGGGCCCACTTAGTGGGAGCACAGGTTGATGCAAGGTAGTGGTCAGGTACACTGCAGTCTTCAGAACGCAACTGGGTGTCACCCAAGGGCAGACAGTATAATGGGCTACATATGTCAGAGAGATCCTGTTCCAATCATGTTCTTATTACTGAGAAGTTTACCTTTGTTTCAGAGGTGAATATTTCTAACCATATATTGTAATTCAGAACTTCCATAATAAATTTCAAGAAAACTTATTGCAGTTTATGGTAAATGGTAACGGTTATGTTGTGCTTTCGAAAACGGTTTATATCTTTTTAAAAAAAGTTTCAGATAGCTTTAGGGACCCCACTAAGCTCACAGTTCCCAGATCATCCCTGTTCCTCCTGAATAACATACAGTAATACCTCTTTTAATGCTGTGGATGTGTCCCTGTAAAACAGTGCTGTGTAAAACAGCTCTGTTGGAGGTAATGACCACACTGTTCTAAAGTAGATATGTTCACAGTATTGTACTCACCAGTGCATGAGGTCAGAACCTGCTGCTTATTTGACCAATGTGCAGCTGATGGGGAGGAGCTACTCCTCATCATTGATAAATTAAAGACCTCATTGATAAATTGAAGATCAATAAGTCACCGGGCCCTGATGGCATCCACCCAAGGGTTATTAAGGAATTGAAGAATGAAGTTGCAGATCTCTTGACTAAGGTATGCAACTTGTTCCTCAAAACGGCCACGGTGCCAGAAGATTGGAGGATAGCAAATGTCACGCCTATTTTTAAAAAGGGAAAGAGGGGGGACCTGGGAAACTATAGGCCGGTCAGCCTAACATCCATACCGGGTAAGATGGTGGAATGCCTCATCAAAGATAGGATCTCAAAACACATAGACGAACAGGCCTTGCTGAGGGAGAGTCAGCATGGCTTCTGTAAGGGTAAGTCTTGCCTCACAAACCTTATAGAATTCTTTGAAAAGGTCAACAGGCATGTGGATGCGGGAGAACCCGTGGACATTATATATCTGGACTTTCAGAAGGTGTTTGACACGGTCCCTCACCAAAGGCTACTGAAAAAGCTCCACAGTCAGGGAATTAGAAGACAGGTCCTCTCGTGGATTGAGAACTGGTTGGAGGCCAGGAAGCAGAGAGTGGGTGTCAATGGGCAATTTTCACAATGGAGAGAGGTGAAAAGTGGTGTGCCCCAAGGATCTGTCCTGGGACCGGTGCTTTTCAACCTCTTCATAAATGACCTGGAGACAGGGTTGAGCAGTGAAGTGGCTAAGTTTGCAGACGACACCAAACTTTTCCGAGTGGTAAAGACCAGAAGTGATTGTGAGGAGCTCCAGAAGGATCTCTCCAGACTGGCAGAATGGGCAGCAAAATGGCAGATGCGCTTCAATGTCAGTAAGTGTAAAGTCATGCACATTGGGGCAAAAAATCAAAACTTTAGATATAGGCTGATGGGTTCTGAGCTGTCTGTGACAGATCAGGAGAGAGATCTTGGGGTGGTGGTGGACAGGTCGATGAAAGTGTCGACCCAATGTGCGGCGGCAGTGAAGAAGGCCAATTCTATGCTTGGGATCATTAGGAAGGGTATTGAGAACAAAACGGCTAGTATTATAATGCCGTTGTACAAATCGATGGTACGGCCACACCTGGAGTATTGTGTCCAGTTCTGGTCGCCGCATCTCAAAAAAGACATAGTGGAAATGGAAAAGGTGCAAAAGAGAGCGACTAAGATGATTACAGGGCTGGGGCACCTTCCTTATGAGGAAAGGCTACGGCGTTTGGGCCTCTTCAGCCTAGAAAAGAGACGCCTGAGGGGGGACATGATTGAGACATACAAAATTATGCAGGGGATGGACAGTGGATAGGGAGATGCTCTTTACACTCTCACATAATACCAGAACCAGGGGACATCCACTAAAATTGAGTGTTGGGCGGGTTAGGACAGACAAAAGAAAATATTTCTTTACTCAGCGTGTGGTCGGTCTGTGGAACTCCTTGCCACAGGATGTGGTGCTGGCGACTAGCCTAGACACCTTTAAAAGGGAATTGGACGAGTTTCTGGAGGAAAAATCCATTATGGGGTACAAGCCATGATGTGTATGCGCAACCTCCTGATTTTAGAAATGGGTTAAGTCAGAATGCCAGATGCAAGGGAGGGCACCAGGATGAGGTCTCTTGTTATCTGGTGTGCTCCCTGGGGCATTTGGTGGGCCGCTGTGAGATACAGGAAGCTGGACTAGATGGGCCTATGGCCTGATCCAGTGGGGCTGTTCTTATGTTCTTACTCCCAGAAGTAAAAATCAAATGTCTCACATCCTTGGCAATTACAGGCTTCTTGTTGAAGAGGGCATTTAGGGTAGATTGTGTTGCCTGCTGTTTCTTCTCCCAAAACATTTCCTAGCAGCAAGCAACTGGCCCGTGACAGTCACCATGCTGATTGGCGCAGTGCCGTCCAGAATATGCAACTTTCATTGGGTGAAAGCACAGCACAAACAGTTGTACTTTTCCACACCAAACTTTGGAATGGCTTTATGGATTTTTATGGATTTCAAGCTTTTTCTTTAGGATGAGACTGTAAAAATTACACCCAGGGCCATGGGTGCTATAATGAAACAGTGTCATACTTAGCAGCTTAACAGGATGCATTACTTTGGAAAGGCCTTTTGCTTTCCTGCTTCTCCCCCAGCTTTTATTTCTGGTCATGTTATCTTATTAGTGGAAGGAGAGGAAGATGTAGCAAGCTGAGGGCCCAGTCCTATCCTTGGTCAGCCTGCATGATGCAGTGCCACTTATGCAATCTCCACTGCATTCTGTGTGCCAGCTGGGGATGAGGCCGGTGGGGAGAAGGAAGTAAAGAAATTTTTTCTTACCTCCTTTGCCTCACCCTGGTCCCCATTGGGCCTATTCAGATCTACACCAGCTTTTTGATGGCATAAATGTGCTAGGCTGAAGGAGCTGTGTCAGGCTCAGACCTCATGGACGCCACTGCCTCTGAGAGCCACCCTGATCCACCCCAACCCAGTAAGGTCCCTACCCTTATCTGCCCCCACTGCCAACTCATCTGCTCTGTTTTGTTGGCTGGTTCACACAGTTCACTCCAGCCAGGGTGAGGCTTTCCCACCAGTATGCTATCAGCAAATGGTCGAGCTGCTGCCATACCAGCAATCCCTGAGATACGCTAGTGGACCTCACAGTTCACTAATCTCACGGATTGGATTGGGCTGTCAGAGAAAGAAAAAAAGCCAAATCAACCTCATCTTCCTATTTCATTGCTGGCAGCTCGGATAGCTTGCTGTCCTCCATTTAGGTGCACTTATGGGGGATGTTCAGGGTTTCTGGGAAGCAATACTGGGAGGGGCTTGTGGCCTTCCTGGAGGCAACTAACAGACTACTGTGGGAAGCGTAATGTTGGACTAGAGAGCCCTTCAGCCATCCACTATCCTTCCATAACTGGGATACATTGTAACTGTACATTGTAATTAAAAGGCAAATAATGCAAAAAGATGAGGAAAAAATGTCCTCCGTAACAATCTTCACCACTCATCCCTTCAAAAGCAACACTATATTCATATCAAGTATTACTAGGGCTCAATCCTATGCAACTTTCCAGTGCTGATGCAGCCATGCCAATGGGGCACATGCTACATCTTGTGATGGGGGGAGCAGTCACGGAGGCCTCCTCAAGGTAAGGGAACATTTGTTCTCTTACTTTGGGGCTGCAGTGCAGCTGCATTGGACCTGGAAAATTGGATAGAGTTGGGCCCTCTGCCTTCTCGCTTCTTCCTTTCTCTTGATGGGTTATGCCTTTTAGGTTTTCAAGGTACACTAACAAGAAACCTTGGGATTTTACTTTCATTAACAAGTTAAGTCCTTTCAAAGAAGAACTGCTATTGTGCTCTGTGTCAGGGGCATGTCATACAACATAATGAAGATAATAAGAGTTTTGTTTTTACAGCTGCTGAAAAAACCAAAGACAAAATGAGCAAAATATTATGAACGGAATACTGCACCGTTTGGGGTTAAGCAGAGATGGCTAATTAAGGCTCCTGTGTATGTTCTGAACATCAGAACAGTCCTAGTAATTACAGGAGAAATACTCACATGAGTTAGTATTAATCTCAGGCAGATTTATAACATTTGGCAGAACTGGTCCCTTAAAGTGCAGCAGTGATAATTATATGAGAATCTGAGTGTTAGAGAGAATTATTTGTACTACAGACTCTGCATCAGTAAAACATCTTTTTGTCCTCTTTTGTTTCAAGGACCATGCTTTTACTATAGGTTTTTTTTTTTTTCTTTTCAAAAAAGACTATCCATTGCTTTTTAGCCTCCAAATCAGGCACACTGGAGACAAACTCCAAGGGCATATTGAAGATGACATTCTGTATGCTTTTTCTGCTTTTTTTTTTTTTTTAAACAAAGTTTCTAGATTGGGTTCTATCTTCTCGGTTGCTTAACATTCGTAATGCAACCTCTAGCGTTAATGCCATTGCAACTACACACTCATCAGGTGTTTGGGGTATACAGGCAACCTCTTGTATCCACAAATCCCATATCTGTAGATTTACTTATTTGCAGTTCTCCGCCCCCTGCATGCCCATTACATCTGTAAAAGGGGACCCTATACTTACTGCAGCACCAAGCACTTTTCTGTTGCTAAATGTTATTAAACCAGCAATGTGACTAGGTTAGGGGTATCATACAAAAAGGATTTTCTTGTAAAAATCTATTATTACACGACACGTGTGAAGTACTAGGTTTCTATCTGAATTCCTCCAAGCCACCAGAATAACGACTGCTCTACTGTTTTCTGTTTCAGGCACTGCAGGCATTACTAATTATTTCTAGTGAACACATTCTTCATGTACGGATGAAAGTGGTATACACTGCAATGCAATGGGTATAGAGCAGTGTTTCTCAACATTTAGTATGGTTGGCAACCTTCAGTCTCGAAAGACTATGGTATACGCCTACAGCACCAAGTGGTATTCCCAAGCGGTCTCCCATCCAAGTACTAACCAGGCCTGACCCTGCTTGGCTTTGTGCTCCATCTTACCACTTCACATGGTCCACCTATTCGAATTACCACTTATTTCTGGGTCGGGAGGCCAGATGTGATGCAACAAATGCTGTTAAGAGGATCAGGGTGGATGGGAAAGCTTTTTCAAGCATAGAAAAGCACGCTTTGGAGCCTCCTACTGCTGTATATTGTGTTCTGTTCCTGGTCTCGCTGCAAGGTGGTAGGTGTCCATGAGTACCATCAGACACCACCTCAAGTACCATTGGTAGTACTTGTACCACTGCTTGAGAAACACTGGTGTAGAGACTATTCATGAAGTTAGTATTCCATTTTTAAAAAGCCAACAGCATACGGATTCCATAGTTCCTTGTGAAGGTGCCACCTGCTCACCTTATTTATGATGCATGAGCAGCACCTCACTTACTGCCTAGTGGCAAGCCTGGCCAGTGTCCTTTTTAAGATCACAGTGGTAATACACTGCTCAGGTTGTTAACTCTTCCACACAGTAGAGGGAAAAAAAATTAAAGAGAACATTTTCATTAGTGTCTTTTTTTTACCATCTTGGTTGCTTACGCACATGACAGCTTGTGTGCGTCAGCAACCAGGATGGTACAAAAAAATAAAGACACTATTGACAATGACAAGAAGTCGTGTGCATTTGGCAAAACACCATGATGAGCTGAACCACCAAATCAAGATTCATTTTGCAATGCAGCAGTGCACACAAACATTTGAATGCATTGGTGGACTAGACAGGAAAAATGGGGGGGGGGGGCTGAACTGAAAAATGTGGCAAACAATGCTTATTCTCCAGAGTCAGTTGTAGATATTTTCCATGTTACTTTGGAGATAAGACTCTTTGGAGCACTTTACTTGATTTCTTACATGCAGGATCAAGGCAACCTGAGCCGTAATCTTGTATGAATGAGCAAAGGTGATTAGACCTTGGTTCACTCCAATCCTGTGAGCTTCTGCCACTTTCGCCTCCCCTTCTTCCAGCCTCAAGGCAGGGCTGACCCATCCATGATGCACAAATGAGCCCTTTTGCATTAAGTGGCAGATTAGGGCCTGAGAAGAGGGACAGCAAACACCTGACACCTCTCCCCATTTCCCTACCATGAACAGAGCCAACTTCCTTCCAAGTCCATCTGGCTCTTTAACGGAAACAAGAAAGGCAAGTTGCAGTCTCTGCATGCCCTGCACTGGCTGCTTTGCATCAAGAGCCTGGAGGGGTGGGGAGACTGCTGCATTCCAGAGCACAGTGATCTGGCTCCCTTACGTCCCTCCACTGGACGTTTTAAAAGAGCCCAGTGGGGGAAGGAATAAGATCGTTATCTGGAACATGTGGGCTCTTAAAACAAAGGATGACATGCAGAATGTGCTGGGAGTGATCCCAGCATGCTTTGCACCTCCTGCTTTGATTCAAGCATCCAAGAAGTCAGGTAAAGGGGGGGGCAGAGCTAAGTGCTGGCTCAAGCAGCCCAGTAGCTTCAGCTGGCCCTGCCCAAGATACTCTTAAACACTGCAGAGGCTGTTCTCCTGGGCACTCCAGGCCACCACAACTGTAATGGAAATACAGGCCCTAATCCACAGGGACCTCCTCCTGGCCTAGAAAAGTGTGCCAAAGCTTTATTTTTCTGCATGGTGGGGGAAGGACTTTCCACCTTCCCCTGACCCAAGATCCATCTTTAAAAGGGTCTTGCAGGGGAAGGGAGATGGTAGTGGCAGAGACAACTTGGAGCACTCACAGTCACTACCTCCACTGCCACTCTCCCTCTTTTTCAAGCCAAGCTTCTTGATAGGCGAGCAGGCAGAAGCAGAGGCAGGCATGACTTGGGAGCCTTTCAGCACTTTGCAAGCAATCTCAAAGCACGGGGGATTTGTGCACATTCACTTGAAGTGTGCACAACCTTCAAACTGGGTCAGTCACTCATGTGTGGATATGTGTGCATCCTTAACAATAAAGCAATAGAATGGGGGAAATTTACTCATCTCTGTATTAAACCTTCTGTATATTCACAGTACCATAAATAGGGCAACATCACCAAGACCTTGTGTGTCTTGATCCCATGAGGAAATCTTCACAGCTGTTTAAGTGCATGCATCTGTGTGTGTATGTGTACATACAGGGGAGGAAGGGAGAGGGAGAGAGTGTGTGTTGTAAGAATGAGAACAGACAACTCAATAGCGCTGCACTGAAACAGTTTTATTTGAATGTGTCCATCGTACAGCTGCAGAGAATACTTTTCATCAGATTGACAAGTAGAAGTTCCATGTGGCAGAACAGAACACAGCTGGTTTGTGAATGTTCTGCTTCTAACACCCAAGTATTAATAATGAAATTGGAGCTAGGCCTAAACACACACTCCATATGACCATTTGCTGATAAGCTTTGAGAGCTGAATAAAAAGTGGCTCACAAAGAAGGATGAAAAGGAACAATATTTTTATGGGGTCCCTGCCTTTATTTTCCCCGACCAAAGTAATCTCCTAGTTAGCTTGCAACAATGGTATGTTGAACACAACAATTCTGCTTTAAACTGTTCTTTTTTTAGCATTTATGTACATATAACTAAGGGGGAGAGCAAAATCCTCCTTAGATATGCAACATCAAAAGTGACTTTTGACTAGTTGCAGGAGTTCCCAGGAAGGAATCATTTCCATAATTGTTATTCATGGTCTTTTCTTCCACTGGATTCAAACCAGCTCCACAGTAAGATAAACAAAGGTATAATAACTGTGTGAAAGGGCTTGAGTTATGCGGCAAAGACATCTCGCTGGTGTGACATCTGTCTGGTTCACTGTACAATGTGCTTTTATGTCTGACGCACCATATCTCTTGCAAGACTCAGTACATTGTTTGCAGGAGAGGGAGTTTGATTTGAACACAGTATGCTAAAAATAAAGACACCACTGACAAAAAAAAAGTAATAATCTATGGTTAGAAAGTCATAAGAAAACCAATATAACCCAGTCACAGAAAGATTACAACACACACACACACACACACACACACACACAAAACCCATAAGGAGCCATTTTAGAGTTCACAAAAACAGTCTTAAGGATAAATATACTTGACTAAACTAATATAGATTTTGGCATTTCTGAAATGCTGCCCCAAGCCCCCCAGAATATCTGATATATCAATAATTTGGAGAGCTGAGGTATAGTGATCCATGAGGTACCAGTGAGGGAACTAATGCTATGAGCAGTTCCACAATGATGGTGAAAGCAGTTAGGTGTGAGTAGTTCAGCCTGTCTTTTCCATGAACATTTTGAAAGCTTATGTGTAGCTCTGTAACCTGATGGTATGTGGGTCATTCTAAATACCTTCAGAAGAGCCTGCCTGCCTCAAAGTCAGTGGCTTCCCTCCTCCCCCTTGACAGCTTTGCAGAGTTTGGCACAGTCATGCCTTGCAGGACTAAAGAGCAGTGTGTCATTGCGGTGGGTGTGATGTCCATTGGAAGGGCTAAGTTTCAAGTCAGAATACAGTATTGGCAAGGCAATCAGTTGTTCCATTGCACCAATTCTAGAACTTCCACCCCCAAACCTGCATGCCATTATTTCAGCACAGAAATGGACAGCTTCAAGACATGAAAGTGCCATTTCTAAAATACAACGCTAAAATACATATCTTTGCAAGCGGAAGTACTTGTTCTCACATTCTTCACTTTGAGCACTCCAGGGACACTTCAGTTGCGGTATTATTAGCCATCTGCAAAATCTTAGATGGTAAGAAAATAATCATAAGACCTTTATATAAGGTCGAAACACAGACATGGGGGGGAAATAGAGAACCAATTATTTTGGTGACTTCGTCACCCCTACAAGTTGCATCAATAAATGCTTTCTTTTGAAGCAATGACACTCTCTGATCATCTGCAATTTTCCAGCATTCTGTAATGCCTTTCCTTCAGTTTCCACGATCAATTAGTGAGTGCATTGCTTATTAACTGGGAGGTGCAATCTGTTCTCAACTTCTCAGTTACTTGGTTGGCTTAGACCTTCCCTTACTTTCTTCAAGAAATTCAGACTCAAAAATACCTTGTGCTTCCAAATTAGCAAATAAACTTTCTGGTAGGTAATTCCATTCTCATTTCACCAATCTTCCCTTTGATTTTTCTCTAAGCCTTCTTATTATCACCATGAAGTCATTCTTAACCATATCTGTGTTTTAGTTCAAATACAATTTCTTACAGCTATATATTTCAAATCATATGTGGTGTAGAACAGACCCAGGTAGGGTGGGGACATTTGACATAAAGTCTGAATTCTTAATCTGCCCTGCACTCCTGTTAGATCTGACATGACATAGTGATATGATGAGCTAGTTGATTGAAAGTGAAACTGATTTGCCCAGTGAAATTTACAGGGATGTTGTCTTTTTAGGATAGTATTGATTCTAACTTAAACTGACATGGCACTTAATCACATAATGTTAAATCACTACAAATCAATGACTGACACAAAAGCAACATAAAACATCAAAGTAAAATTTAAAGCCAGAAACATGTGTTCATAAATACACTGATACCCACTCATCTCCCATAACAAGAATCAACTATCTCACATTAGTATGTACAGGTTTTCAAAATCACCCTATTTCAAATTTATGATGGTCTGAGGCTTTGGGCCAAAGCAGGGAAATTCTGGAATGAACACTGGAAAAAGAAAGTGTATTTAGGAACCAAAGAATTTTCTCAGGATGAGATGTCTAAGGAACAAATAAGCAACTTTAGTATGACAGGCGAGTCATACAACTTTTAGATTTTCGACTCCATATGCAGAAAGATAACTTACCTGATTTTTCAAAAATATATTATCAAGGACTCTTAAGATTCAGACATATTTGAAGGCCAAAATGTGTTACCTTATTTATTTGGATAGCCAATCATGCAGTGATCCTTTTCTCCTTACTTGCTGTGGATATCTAACTGGGAAATTGACCTAACAAGTTTGGTAGTTCAATTATATCAGAAGCAATGGCCCAAAATAGCACATCTAAAACCATTTGTATGTGTTCAAATGAGTTTTAAAACAGACAGTAAACAATTTGCTATTTTGGCTTACAGAGTATAAAAAAAAGATAAAAGTTTTCATAATGCAAATTCAATGTCTTATACAATTACATTTTCAATGGAAATCTAATTAATTCCTTGTAAATGAGATATCACAATATTCAATGCATTCTCATTTCTTGCTTGCTTTGAAGCTCGCACAGTTTAGAAAGCTATTCAAGTTAATGGAATTTGCTTTGTATCCATTCTGAAACAGATACCAGTTGAGCCAAACCAGCCTGTAACCTTTCTGAATATAACAGCTATAAAGAAGAAAATATAAATCGAATCTTCTACTCAGTATAATGACTTTTACTCAACAACAACAAATGGAAGAAATTCTATTAATATTCTTTTTTCTGTTTCAAGACTATGAATTAAAAAACTTAACCTTGATCTGGATGTAGTGTCCTTCTCCAACAAACAGTACATCAGTAGTCTTCCTGTTTTAAATTTGATCCACAAATCAGTTAAACTGGGGTATTGAATTAGTTACCTTCTAAATCTTAAGCCTCAACCTCTGATTTCAATAGTTGATAAATCAGACTGAAAACAGGAACACATGGAAAAAAATACAATCTGCAACCTGATCCAAAACATGTTTACTTGGAAGTAAATCTTGACTTCTTGTCTTTCCAACAAGAAGACCAGCCCTGAACTGCAAGTCTGTGGAAGATCATAGGGTTGCCACTGTTCAGGGCTCCTATATTTTTGAAGGCAGCACGAATGGCAAAAATGCAATATGTGAGACCTTCTGGCATAGAGATGCAATCATTTAGAAATGCAGCTTTTAAAGGAAGAGGATCCCTAGCAGAAAAAGGTGGATTTCTTGGGGGGGAAAATTACAGGTATTCTAGTTAAGGAGTGTAAGGACAGGGTATAAATCAGCTAAAATCGATTTTGTTGATGAGGCAGAAAGATCTGAATGGGCTTGTCCTACAGTCATGTATTTGCTTAGAGTTACATTGAAACAAGTTCCAAATATACTCAGGTAGAAAAAGTTCCTCTGGAATCAGTGAGACTTACCCACAAGAAATATGTATATATTTGGCCTTGTGTGTTAGCACAGCACAGGAGTCAACTGCATGTGAAACTGCCTTCAAGTCCAATCCTGTGCTGTCTACTCAGAAGTAAGTCCCATTATAGTCAGTGGGGCTTATTCTCAGGTAAGCACGGATAGGATTGCAGCCTTCTACTGAGTCAGCCCACTGGTCTACCTAGCTCACTGACTGGCAGGGTCTCTCCAGGGTATCAGAATCTTTCCCAGCCCTACCTGGAGAAGGCAGGGATTGTACCTGAGATCCACTGCATTTGAAAAGAGGTGCCTGCTATTCCCTTACAGTCCATCTCAGAAGCCTCCTTTGAGTGCCCTGGTGTGTGTGTGTGTATATATATACATATATTTTTAAATCCTCATATTTTGTATTCTTGGACAGCTTTATTTAGCCCTTCATGAGCATTGAACTATTTAAATGAACCCTTGATGGATGGGCATGAATTTCTCTTTTTAAACCCAGCACCTTTTTGTAATAGCTTTGAGAATGCTCCTTTGAAAGCACTCACCAGTCAATAGTTGCAAAATTATGCCACTGAACAACCTGTACTTTTACTAAACCTTCAGCCAGTGTTTGTTAGATTTGCAGAGAATGTGTGTCAGGTTTCGAGAGTCTCAGAGATCCATCACTCACTGTTCCTGCCTTTTCTTTTGTGTCCAGCAGACAAGCCATAATTTCAGATCAACACATTATTGCTGTCGGATAAACAGAGCCAGAGCTTTCTCCCCCCCCCCCCCCCGCAATTTACCTGACACTGGGAAAAAGCTACATTCGAAATTTCCCCAACTTCCTTAGTAGTACTATAGGGCAATCCAAAGAAGGGGATGATCAAACCCTTCTAGATTTTTCCTAGCACAGCCTGTGCTACTTTGCCACTGACAGATCAGTGGGCTGGTTTAATTTGATTCTGGACACTTTCCTGTGTAGGATTTGACTGCATTCTACAAAGTGTTAAGCATTATACCTGCACCTGCCCAAAACACATATCCCTGAGCGAAAGTTCATGTGGACTCTTTTCACAGAGCTGACTACCAAGTGTGCTAAGAAAAAAACATCCTAATAACCCATCCTTAATGTGTTTACTCGAAATTAAATTCTTTTGGAAACAGTATGAAGCAACTGTGCACAGGGGAATTGTGTAATAAGGCACGTTTCCTCTCAAGTAGTCCCATTAAAGGCTACAATTCTAAATACAACTGGAAGTAGGTTCTATTGTAATCCCCCCCTCCCCACAGCTTGCCCAGTACATTCTTTGGGATCAGAGTTTTAGAGCCCAATCCTATGCATGTCTCCTCAGAAGTAAGCCCCACTGTTGGTCAAAGGAGCTTTCTCCCAGGTAAGTGAAGATAGGATTGTCCTCTGGCAGCCCAATCCTATCCACACTTTCATGGGAGTAGGTGCCATTGACTCTAATGGGACTTGTTTCTGAGTAGACATGTATAGGATTTGGCTCTTAATGGGCTATGATGTTTAGGATCTCTTAAATTTTAAGTACCCCGCTGACTAACTGAGCAGAGGGGATTTGAGACAAAGGCTGCAAACCTACCACACTTACCCGGGAGTAAGCTCCATTGACTATAATGGGACTTACTTCTGAGTAGACAGGCATGGGATTGGGCTCAGAAACCCTTCATCTCGCTTTACTGGGCAGTCCAAGGGGGGCTTAAGTTCCAAGTAAGACCGTGAAGGATCAGGGCTGGAAATGAACACGACGATGGCCATTTCCGAAGGGGAAATGGTCAGCGAGGGAAGGCAGGGCGCCTGGTTCCTGTTCCCGGGTACCGGGGAGGTTGCAAGACCAGCGGAAGGGGCGAGAGAAGTTTATGACCTATGGTCGTCCCCTGCGCATCGGCGCAGCCAGTTCATCCCAGGGAAAGCAAAGCAGCGCCGCTGACTGAGAAGAGCGAGAGCAGATGGAGAAGCACAGCCCGATCCTATCCGCACTTTCCTGGGAGTAAGCCCCATTGACTACAGTGGGACTTACTTCTGAGTAGGCACGCCTAGGATTGGGTGCGCAGTCCCCGGAGAAGGGCAGGCGGTCTCTTGCCAGGATAGTTTGGGCAAAAGGGAAAGTTCCGCGAGCCTGAAGCTCGGAGAGGTGCGAACCGGGCTTGCAGGGGGTCCTCCAGGAGCACCGAGGACCCCGAGGGAAAATCTTACCCCACCAGCTGCAGAGAGAGGCAAAGTCCACCCTCGCCTGGCACTGGGGGGGAGCTGGTTTGATGGGGGGGGCATCAAACCACCTCTAGTTTGTTGGGGAGGGCATCAAACCTCTCAGGCTTGTTGGGGGGCATCAAGCCACCTCTGGCTTGATGGCGGGGCATCAAACCGCCTCTGGTTTAATGAGGGGCATCAAACAACCTCGGGTTTGTTGGGGGGCATCAAACCACCTCTGGCTTGACGGGGGGGGCATCAAACCTCTCTGGTTTGTTGGGGGACATCAAACCACCTCTGGTTTGATGGGGAGCATCAAATCACCTCTGGTTTGATGTGGGGGCATGCAAGCTGGAGCCCAGCCTAGAAGCCAAGGCAGTGCCCAGACTTGGGGGGTGGTGGGGGTGGGGAGGGGGTCGAGTGGACTGCAGGAGTTGCGGGCAACTTTGAGCCTCTTCTCCGGAGACAGAGCACAGAACAAGCCCGGGGGGGGGGGGAGAAGGAGCGAAGGGGGAGCAAGTGAGAGAGATGCGCCTTACCTCGCTCGGCTCCCACTGCCAGCCCCGCAGCCAGAGGAAATAATCCCGAGACGGCCAGGAAGGCGAGGAGAAACTCGGGCATGGTGCGGCTCCTGCGCGGGGGCTCTCGCGGCGTCTTCCCGGGGCTGCGCCTGGGCGCAGGTGGCTCCGCGTCCGCGGAGCGAGCGAGCGGCGGCGGCGGCGGCGCGGCGCGCTCGGAGAGGGACTGTGGCGACGCGGCTCCTGCTGCCGCCTCCTCCTCGCCTGCGCTGGGCACAGGCTGCCTGTGTGTGCCTGGACTCCTCAATGCAGCCGACGCGTCTGAGCTGACATCACGCGCGAGGGGCAGAGTCGGAGAGATGCCCGCGGATGGCAGCGGCGGCGGCGGCAGCTCCCGGACTAATCGCGGGGTGGGGGCTGCCACCCTCCCGCCTCAGCTGTCACACCTCGGTGCTCGGCACCAGCAGCAGAGAGACCCCCTGCAGATCCCCAGCCCGGCACTGGTGGTGGTGGGGGGGGGAAGTCTAGAGATCAGGTCCCCCCTTTGGAGAGGGGCACCCCAGATGGTTGCAGAGAGGGGATCTGGCCTTCCACAACTCCAGGGGGGGCTTCTGGCTCTCTCGGGGGGAGAAGCAAGCAGCCTCCTTCTTCTCGGAGTAGCAGAGAGAGAGAGAGAGAGAAGCCAGCAGGCAGGCAGGAGCCTTGGGGAGAGGGAGCCAAGTCAGCTCGTTTTGATGCGCGGAGTGGGGCGGGGGTTCAAAGGCAGCGCAGCTTCCTCACTCCCAACAGGCAGCAGAGTCATGCCGGCTGCAGGCTGCCAGGTGTCACCCGGAGTGACTCAGCAAAAACCTGCCTTCCAGCCATGAAGGACAAGGCGCAACTCCAGGCTCAGGCATTTTTTGAATTCATTTTGTTGTTGCTGAGCATCATCAGTGCATCCCAACTGCAAGCAAGCAGCAGCTCAGCCCCGTGCATGTTCTCCCTTTGCAGTGCTGGTGGCTTTGGGTGTTGGTGGGATATATCTGCCATTTGATGGTGGTCTCCTTTCTTTGGCATGTTCATTCAGCCTTCAGTCCCACTGAGGGCCCAATCCTGGCCAGCTTTCCAGCTCCGATGCAGCTGCTGTTCAACCCCAAGGTAAGGACTCCTGCAAGGGCCCAATCCTATCCAATTTCCCAGTGTCGGTGCAGCCATGCGAATGGAGCGTGCACTACATCCTATAGTGGGGAGGCAGTCACAGAGGCCTCCTCAAGGTGTGGCAACATTTGTTCCCTTACCTTGGGGCTGCATTGAGGCTGCACCGATGCTGGAAAGTTGGATAGGATTGGGCTCTAAATTGGCACAGCCTGGCAGCCTAGGAAGGGTTGGTGCCTCAAAGCCCATTGAAGTCAAGAAACATGCCCAGCTCTGCATCATCTAAACTTAAAGAGGCTTACTTGGGGGGGGGGCACCATTGGAATCAGTGGAACTTACATCTGAGTATAGGGTTGGGCTGCTGATGTATAAACTGATGGATACATTCACCTGTGATGTGTAGGCTGTGCATTCACATCATTAATGGTCTTTGTGTCTTTGAGAGTGCAGTGACTTCCTGTATATCTTTCTGAATATCACAGAATCCAGAGATGTCCTCCTCTATGAAACAGTGTTTCTCAACCAGTGATAATCATACTACCAACGGTACTTGAGGTGAAGTCTGGTGGTACTCAAAGACCCCCAGACCTCTGGCAGCAAGACCAGTAATGCAACGTGACAAGCAGCAGTACAAGGCTCAGCTCGGCTGGCAAAGCTCCAGCATGTGCTTGAAAATGCCCTCTGGCCCACCCTGAGCTTCTTACCAGCTCACGTAAGAGTTGCCCTCCCAGTCCAGAAAGAGTTGACAATGTCATCCTCACCATTTACTTCTGGTGGTACTTCCAATAGGTGGACCATGCGAAGTGGGACAGTGAGGGTCAAATGTTGAGAAACACTGGAGTAGAACATCTGAAGCCTTTCATAGATGATTGGAAGAATTGGTTTCCAAGTGACTTTGCACAGAACTTAGAGCTGTAGTCAGTCCACTGCAGTCCTGCTGACCTTTGGAAGCTGCGTTTGACTGAGTCAAACCATTGTTCCACCTAGATTGGTGTTGCTGACACTGCAGGCAGCAGAACTCCAGGGTGTTAGATAAGGATCTTCCCCAGATCTACCTGGAGATGCTGCCAGGGATTGAATTTGAGACACCTTCTGCATACAACACATGAGCTCAACCACTGAGCTATGGCTCTTTCCTGGATCTGACAGGAATGACAGAATCAAGCAAATTTTCTTCTGGCTTCACTTTCTAATGTGGCTGCAATAGGTATCCTATAGTAACTGGAGCTAACTCTATGGAAAATATTGCATTGCACTTCATTACCATATAGGGTAAGTCAACTTCACAGTCCAGTCAAAGTTAAATATGTTTGGCTGCAATCCTAACCACACTTTCCGGAGAGTAAACCCCATTGAACTAAATAGGACTTCTGAGTAGACCTGGTAAGGATTGTGCCCTTTGTGTCCCAGTGTTTTCCTGGCCAGTATACATTCACAGCCCATCCTATATGGGTCTCACACAACTGGAACTAGAATTCTGGATGTGTAACATGCTTCACAGTGGTTGTGAACATGAACTGCCATTGGGAGCAGCTGAGCTGCTACAGCAGGCAGTAAGCGGCAGCCCACAAGTAGGTCTGTCACATCCCCCAGCACCAGCAAGTCAGCAAGCTGGGTAGGAGGGAGGCTGGAGGTGGGCGGAATGGGGCAGGGAGGCAGGGAGGAGATGGACAGAACAGGGGTGGAAAGAGGGCTGGAAGGGGATAGTATTGGTGACAGAGACGCTGATGATATCTTGTCCCCCTTCCAGGCCTCACTCCACCTTCCTGGGTCCACTTGGGCTTGTGCCAGTTCAATCACTCCTGCAAGTATGGGAAGACTCATTCTGGTGCCAAAGACTTAACCCCAGGTAACTGAATCAATCTTCCTTGAACCAACGTTTCCTTAACCAGAGGAGGCTTTCAAGACCTCTCCCCCCGCCCCCACATGATGCAGAGTGTGCTCAGGGCAGTGCAGCTGCATCAGCGGGGGAGAAAAAGGATTGGGCACTTAAGAACACGCGCAACCCTCACATTGACAAATCTTTGGGACCTAAAATGGCTACACTTTGAATGGTGCTCACTATTTTGTAGCAGGGATCATCTAATCCTGTATTGTTGGGCACCACTGCTTTCTAGGTTACGGTCTGGGGAGTGGAAGTGTGGTGTATGTTACTGTCGAAAAGAGCTTGACAGTTATGAGTACTTGCAGCCTGGAAGAAGCACCACATGCACAAACTGACAGATATCTAACACAAAGTGTCAGATCTTTCTCTATTACGACGTCTTTTCAATATGAGTGAAAATGCAAGCAAACATTTTACTACACTCTGATTAAAATGTTATAGAGCCACTATGGGTTTGATGAATGTCTTCAAGGGATGGGTGGGTCCCTAGTTTGTCACCCTCGGCTTATGAGTTCAGGCTGTCAGTTAACCTTCCTAAAGATGCTAACTTAAAATGTCCATAAAAACGTTCTTCTTTTTATACAGTACCTTTATTGAAATATTGCCATTACTCTTAATAACTATTT
This sequence comes from Tiliqua scincoides, assembly GCF_035046505.1. Taxonomy (NCBI): domain Eukaryota; kingdom Metazoa; phylum Chordata; class Lepidosauria; order Squamata; family Scincidae; genus Tiliqua; species Tiliqua scincoides. The sequence goes on from NC_089821.1 coordinate 89,912,554, forward strand.
TTTTTTAATGTTTTCACAATAAACCTTAACGTGTTTGAAAATACAGCTTAATTCATGGTGCTCTGCCTTCCCCATCTCTGTTGACTTGCCTGGGCACTGACTCACCTGGGTTATTTTTGAGACAGGGAGATGTAACTCTGTTCCAATTAACTCAACTCAGGTCACAGTACTACTGAATGAAAACACCCGATAGTTCTTTTAACGTTTGTTATAAAGTGTGAATGATCAGGAATGGATGTACTTAAAAAAAAGTATATAAAAGTCTCCAAAGAAGAGAAAATGGGAAATACAAAAGATCAAATGGTGCACAAATCAGAGGAACATATAATTCTGTACCTGTACAAAATATTGACAAGTACGTACTTAAAAAGACGCTTTAGCCATTCAGTTCATAACTTCTTCCCTCTTGATAGGCAATAGCATGTGTGGTGTACCATCTGGAAGGTATGGTGCTCACTATTTAGCCAAAGCTGTACATGTCATCAGAGAATAAGGGCCCAATCCTAAACCCCTCCCCCATGAGTCCATCACATGCAATGCCACTGACAGAGCATGCACTGCATTCCTTCTTACCTTCTTGCAGGCTGCCTGGTCTCCGATGGGTCTCCTTGGACCTACGCCAGCTGTTTTGCTGGCATAAGGAGACTCGGAATCATTTGGAGTGGGGAAAGGAGATACGCTCTCAGCATGTGCCTCTGAGATTCTCTCTCACTCCCCGAACTTCCTCCCGTCTGGCGAGCTCCCTGCTGTAAAGTAAGTGGGGTTTATTTCTGTGTAGACATGAATAGAATTGCATTGTTATTTGCTGAAAAGCTAACCCCCAAACTATCAATTCATACAAATGTAGGTAACTGTGGAGCAATGATCCTTTTTTGTTTTCCAGGCTGCTTGTACTACATACGGCTTGTAGGATAGTGTAATTGCCTGTACTGAGCAGGGAGTTGGACTAGATGACTGCCCTTTCCAACTCTAATATTCTATTATTGAGAAGGCCAGATTGTGCATCCAGCATGAGTGATACTATCTGAACTTGACCGCAGGGCTTCAAATGTCAGTGGTGGCTCATATGGGAAGGATCCGCTCTTAAAGTATTTTAACCTCACAAGATTTTTGTCTGTCATTATAGGCAAATATGTATCTTTTTGTGTTCTGAGGGGTAGACTGTCTTAGTGCAGTTTAGCAGAACTTTTAAATCCTTTTCCTTTCCAAAGAGCAATCATGGAATATATTCCATTGTTCTGAGTCACTTTACATGTGAGGAAATGTGCTCTCTGTACCTGTCTCCCAAGAAATTTAGTCTTAGTGGAAATTAGTTTTTTTGTGTTTTTTTTCTGGTCCATGAATTAAGTCAGAAATCCTAAACCTGCTTACTGGGGTGTAAGTTATTTCTGAGTAAGGCCCAATCCAGTACTCACCGGCTACCATTCTTGTGCCTCTTCTGCTGGTGCTGGCTGCCATCAAGCAGTCAGCGCCATTGTAAAAGGCACTCCAGCAGCACGCTCAGTCATGGCCTGCCAGGGATGCTGGTGAGAAGGCCAGAGCCTTCCTAAATGGATCATTGGCTCTCCCACTACCCACTGGAGCAGATAGGCTCCAGTGGGTGGTGGTGGGTGAGCCAACAAGAGAGGAGGAGTGCAGAACGGGGCGGGGATGGGACAAAATGGGGGGCAGGGAAGGGGCGGAGGCTCAACAGATTGGGTTTGGAAAAGGGGCAGGTTTGGAAGTAGCGTTGGCCGCCAAATCCTAACCCCCTTCTTGGACCTGATCCCATGGTGCAGGTTCATGCAGTTGTGTGCTAGCTATTTACCTAGCACAGGTCTGAGAAGACCTCTCCTCCCACACTGCAGAGGCTTACTGCCAGGTAAGGAAACGATTGACCCAGAGAAGACCCAGAGAAGAGGAAATGGAAAAGGTGCAAAAGAGAGCGACTAAGATGATGACGGGGCTGGGGCACCTTCCTTATGAGGAAAGGCTACGGCGTTTGGGCCTCTTCAGCCTAGAAAAGAGACGCCTGAGGGGGGACATGATTGAGACATACAAAATTATGCAGGGGATGGACAGAGTGGATAGGGAGATGCTCTTTACACTCTCACATAATACCAGAACCAGGGGACACCCACTAAAATTGAGTGTTGGGCGGGTAAGGACAGACAGAAGAAAATATTTCTTTACTCAGCCTGTGGTCGGTCTGTGGAACTCCTTGCCACAGGATGTGGTGCTGGCGTCTAGCCTAGACGCCTTTAAAAGGGGATTGGACAAGTTTCTGGAGGAAAAATCCATTATGGGTTACAAGCCATGATGTGTAAGTGCAACCTCCTGATTTTAGAAATGGGCTATGTCAGAATGCCAGATGCAGGGGAGGGCACCAGGATGACGTCTGTTGTTATCTGGTGTGCTCCCTGGGGCATTTGGTGGGCCGCTGTGAGATACAGGAAACTGGACTAGATGGGCCTATGGCCTGATCCAGTGGGGCTGTTCTTATGTTCTTAAGACCTCAACAATTGCCTCCCCTCACAGGATGCAGCAGTAGCCATTTTGGCACTGCTGCATTGGCTGGGGGAGGAGAGAATAAGACTGGGTACTTAAGAACACATCGTGTGGTGTAGCACATGAGTTTAAAGCAACATCTCTGGTTTCTTGACAAAGATCAGGCTGACTGAACTAACAGATTTGGAAGGAACCCAGTGACCATGGTCCTCTACCTTTATGGGCAGTCCTTCATCTGCTAAACCTTTTACAGGCGGTCATGCATTATCAGAATTACAGCCTGCCATGAGCAGAAAAAATAATCCATAGGCCATACACAATAAATGCCTACACAATACAAGGAATTTATCATTTGTTTATTGGTAAACTGGCCATAAGAAATTAATCTGTACTGAGGAATTATACATACTAAAACACATTCTCAACCACCATCTAAAACATTATTACCCCTTTCCCCTCTCTTGGATAATAATGCTGCAGTGATAAAGAACTCCATTCTAAACATTAGCATTGAGGAGGGCTTTTGAAGAATCCATTGATCTTGTTTTCTGTAATACAGATTTCATATGCATCCAAATGTATTAATATGAAAAAATCATTTAAGCTTTCTTTTCCTCAATGTAAGTCGATGGAGCTCTGTATTTACAGGAAGTAAGGTGTCAATATACAATGTGCTCCAAGGAATATAAATAAAAATGCAATTATCTATAAGTAATCATTTGTCAAACAGCCATCCATAAATGAAGCGTGGTTAAAATAGTATCATAAAGAGAAGGTAATTATCACGGAAGCCTGGTTTTAAAATATAGGCCACCGAACAAATAAAAGTTGACCTTTATTAAATCATGTTCCCCCCTCGATTTCATTTCCATTAAACATTATTCACTATGAAGTCACATCTATGTAATGAAATGAAACTACATTAACAGTATAGATCAGAAGTGCAAATATGTTTGAATAATGTCCATTTTAATGTTATCTTTCTATCATTAATAAATCAGCACCTGAACCCTTTATTGCCTAATGAAGCTGGCCAATGTGACTACATCTTAGACTTAGGGTATATTCGTTGTCTGAAATGTCCTTTTGATCATTTAAGTTAGTTGCAAAGAGAATAGGAGAACATAATTATTAGCGGTAAAACAATTCACATTTCTCAGTATTGTTCATATTATTTTATATCATTTTGACTAACAGTTTCTGGGGTCCAGTGATCCCCAAATCCCAACACCACAAAGTCAGAGAGAAAAATGCTGACCTGCCTCCTGACCTTTCTGTGTTGCTTCGACCACAAGCTTAAGAAGAAGCCCAGATTTCATTTTGAATTCTGAAGTAAAAAGCAAGCATTGTAAAATAAAAACCACCCCCCCCCTCAGTTGTACAAAATCTGCAATAAAAACAAAAATGAAAGAATCCCATCATTCTGTGCGTGGTGCACATATTGCATCCATGCAGCTCAGATCCAATGCAGTCAAGATGAACCAGTGCAGTTTTTAATCAGAAAGAATTTCAAGCATCCTCCCTTGTGTTGGCTAAATGACAGGTAAGGCAATGTGAGCTTTGGCAAGGGATGAGAAAAGGCAACGACAGCTCTTCAGGATAACCAAGTTTAAGGATCACTAGTCTAAGCACTTACCTGTCATTCGAGTGAATCCATATTTTTATATTAATAGAATTTCTCAGATGACTTACTCTGGAATCGATCCATCGAAGGCAACAAGACTTTCTTGAGTTAGAGATTTCAGGATCAAAGTAGTCAAGGGCCACCTAAGGGTTGTACACAAGCATTTTTAGCTCTGACATTGCCAATTACCTGATAGGCAGGGGGTAAAAGTAACACAGGCATCTTGTTCCAGCCTTACTATTCCCGCTGGGATGGCAGATAATCAGTACTGTCAGCAGTTGACAACATTGGTCTTCTTCCAGAGAGAGGGAGGGGATCAATAAGTACCTAGGGGGCATGCACAGAGCTTCTTGTGGGCTTTGGCCATCTACCAGTAGTTGTTGGACCAAGAAGTTACTGTGTTCTTTTTAATAGAGTCTGGAATTATTTTACTAGGAGGAATTGAGAATGTGCCACAGGACAACTGCAGCTTAAGAGTTTCCACCTCCTTCCTGCAAGTAGTAGTAATGAGATTTACTAGAAAGCACTTATCTAAAAGGAGAAAGGCATGCCATCGATGGTAGAAACCAGTTTCTCTACCCTTGTAACAAAAGATGATAATTAATAGGAAATTAACAAAGAGAACTAATAGAGAACAAAGAAATCAAAGCTACAAATGCTGTTCAAAACCAGTTTGTTCCAACAGTGCATTACAACTTCTTCATCCTAATTGGTGTTATTAATACTGACAAGTTAAATAAATGAATTCATCAAGCTATAGAATATTATGAAATCTCTTATGGAGATAAATTAACAAAGCCGAACCAATCATTCTAACTCAACTAGTTTAAAGCAACACAAGAATATTAATTATCACCCAGAGTTAATTCCACATTAGCAATTATGGAAGTGTCCTGATGAGCTTGTTGAGAAATCAGGTTCCTTCTTTCAGCCTGTGTTGCCGGTGCGGATGTGCTGCGAACGGAGAAAACTGACAGTTCACCTGCTACCTGTCAGGTCACAGAAGAGGAGGCAGGCTAGTGATTGTACACATCCAAGTTGCTGGACTATGTGCCACGTCTGACAAGGAGAAATTGGCCTGTGAAGCCAAGTTGCTAGGGGATTATATTGGCAGGATTTCTGGAGGCCGCCTGGTGTCCTGCTCCATCCGTTCGGATATTAAAAAAAGTTGCTAGGCAGCAGCTGACACAGAACAAGAAGAATAGGAGCGAAAGCAAAGAGAGCAAGATTGAAAAACTCAAAAAAGACGCTTGGTTTCAGTTCAGTGTTTTCAATACGAAGAAAGCATTTCATGTGAACGAAACATGTCAAAATGAATTATCCAGATGTGAATAAATTTTTTTTTAAGAAAAAAGTCTCAGTTTAAGAACCTAAGCTGATTCAGGGCCCAATCCTAACCAGTGCTTGCCGGCTCACCACCAACATGGACTGTTGCAAACGTGGCCGTAAGGCATGTTTGCGGGCCATAGCGCCGGTGCTAGTCTAGTGCTGGCCGATGCTGGGCTAGTGCTGGTAGAGCGCTGGACTGCCGGGCAGCGGATAGGTGGGGGTGTGGGAGGAGGTGGGGAGGAGGCATACCAGGGGGATGGAGTGGGAAGGGAAGGAGGCAGGACCAGTGGAACTTCACTGCACTGGATTCTGAGCCTCTGTGTCAGGCCATCCATGCGACATAGAGGCTCTGAATTCTACGCCTACCCTCCAGTCATTGTAGAATTGAGTAGCCCCATTGCAGGGCTACTCACTTTATCCGGGGAAATGGGACGAAAGTCTCCTTCTCCTGTGAAGGCAGTGGCAGCTGCCTGGGGCACGCTGGATGCAGCAACAGCCATTTTCGGCACCACTGCAGCCCCGCGTGCCCAGCAGCTCAGGATTGGTCTGCCCCTTGGAACTGAGGGCTGCTTCACATGTTGTTATCTTTTTAATGCAGGAAGCGCTTCCATGTTGGGGAAAAAAAAAACCATGAACTGAGCAGGCAGATTTTCATGGTCAATGTAAAGATGTGCGTGCACACACATTGCATGTCTGAATACTATCTCAAGTAAAGCAACCACCTTCGACCTGGTAATTCTGTCTAAACCAGGAGTGGCCAAGCTGCAGAATGTGTGCCACTAATGGCACAAGGACATTTCCTAAGCGGCACACACAAAGTTGCCTGTCAGGGCCACACTGGCCAACACAGGGCTCTATGGCCACGAGTGAACAGCGCTTCTCCTGAGTCAGAGCCCAGAAAGGGAGCCACAAGGCCCAGGGCAGGGTACAGACAGCTGAGCAGAGGCTTGGCAGATCATGTGGACCAGTGAAACCACCCAAGCAGATTCAGAGAAGGCAGAAATAAGGTGAACTGGCACATTCAAGATTGTGTACATAAAAAGTGGCACATGGCATGCTGCAGATTGGCCACCTTGGTTTAAACACACATGTCAAATCAAACCTGGGAGACTAGGGGCAGGGTGAATCCAATACCTCCTGCAATGTGTCTTTTCTACTGTGTTGTTTTTGCTGCCAGTGTGTTGTCTCAAACTCTTTGAGAGTCCCATGAAGAGAAAGTTTTAAAATGAAGTCAATACAAAGGTACTTCCTAATTTTAATGTTGATGAACCTTTATTACGTACCTCTATTATATGCATCCTTACATGTTCCAATAGTTTATGTTACAGTTCAATCCTGCCATGCTATAACATGCAGCCATGCCAGTGGAACAAACACAAACTGCTTGCTATGATTGGTGGGGGGGGGGGGAATCAGAAGGGCATTTGGAGCTAAGTAAAAAACTCTGAATACATATTCTTGCTGCCTATAGATCTCCAAGGATCTACAACAGCTATGTTGATGGTGTATGTCCAAAGAGAGGAAGGGGGTGAGTTGGGCTGGACAGCATCTGGCACACGGCTTTGACACTGAGACCAACCTGCACCCTGCCTGCTACCCTCACCTCCCTGCTCTGGAATGCCACTGATCTCCCTTTCCCCACACCTGCCACCAACTTACCGACACCAGTGCAGCCTCCGGGAACTACTGGTGCATGTGCTGTACCTCTGGCCATTTGCACCAGCAGCCCAGAAGTGCATGACCCAAAAAACAGATAGGATTGGGCTACTATTATGTTATTTATACTTTATAATGAAAAAAATGCAATGCAACAGAATGCAAACAAAATGAAAATATAACTAGCATATGAAACTAGCATATGAAAATATAACTAGCATATATAACTAGCATATCAGGAAGTCCAGGCCCTCTCCCCTTCCATGCAATCTCTGCTTGAAGCCTGAAATCAAGGCTTAGGAGAGGGGGATAAAGTGGGTAATTTGTACCCAGGCCCAGGGTCAAAAGGGGAGCCCAGGAGCCAAAGGAGGGGGCACAGAAATTTCATGAGATCTTATGTTTTCCAGTCTACTCGGACTTGTTGCCCATATGGGATGCTGGGGACACTACCACAACTGGGAATGCTGGGAACTGATGCCACATGGGTTAGTAGACCCATGGGTTAGTAGATGCCACATGGATTAGTAGACCTGGGCTCCAGAGACTCTGGTCCAGTAGACCAGAGGCTCTTTGGAGACTGGGGGCTCCCTGAAGGCCAACCACATGTGGCCCCAGGGCCGGGGTTTGGGCACCCCTGAGTTAGACGAAAGCTACACACATTTGTGCATAATGTCTACTTTGGCTCTCCACTATATCACAAAGAAGAATTGTGGAGAAATCAGGAGAAGAAATATGCAGAACCCCATCATGAACTAGTACCCAAAATGCTTTGAACAGACTAGGAAAGCCTAAAGAATAATGCAGTGACTGTCATAATAATAAGGGAGAGGACAGCACAATAGCAATAATAATTTAGAAAAAAAACTGCTTTTCAACAAAAAGAGTCTGAAATTGTTTAGATAGCAAAAGGAAGATGGTTTCCTGTCCTGAAGGGGCACACAATCTTTAAAAAGGTGCAAAAGAGGTACCAACAAGCAGCCACTGGAAAGGGCTTTATTTTTAAGGGACAGTTGTTCCCGATCTCTTAAATAATAGAAAGACAGCACTTCAAAAGGTGACTTGGCCCAGTTAGCTGGGGTTATGAGAGTATAACCTGGAAGAACATGTGGAAGAAAACGCACACCCGCAAACTGAAGTATTTTCCCAGGCCAGCATTAGGATGTTGCTTTCGTAGCAGCAGAAGCAGACACAAAGTTCATCTACAGCTTTATGGGCGTTTGAGCAACTCTGTATTTGGAAGAGGGATTTAATAGTAAGGCTTGATGTTTTTTTTACACACATACTGGAATTAATCAGAGGTCAATACTGCAGAGAGAGCAGATCAATGTAAACCTCATCAGGAGTAAGAAATTAGTTTCAGTCATCACTATGGAGGCTTTTCTACTTCATAAATTTGCTCAAAACACATGTAAGTGGCAGTGGAAAATAATCCATTCAAAAATCCCAGTTGCCTTGGAAGTTAGGAAAGAGGTATCTCCAAATCATTAAAGAATGCAGGTTTTAGGGAGGTTGTAGTCATCTCTTTCTCACTGCTTTCAAAAGCAAGCTCGCCCAATCCTAGGTTTGCTAGTGTATTCCATGGTCCACCATCATGGTTGCCTCTCTGATGCTCTGCAGAGTGTGGCTGTTTGGCACAAAGGCTTAGAGGCCTTGATCTGGCAGTGGTGCTGTGCAGATGGGCCACTGGCACTGTCCTAGTGGAAGTGGGAGAAAATTGAGGGCAGATCAAGGTGGGAATTAGGCTGAGCTGAGGTGGATTGAGACGGCGAGGATCTCTGCGGCAGCCATGTCTGTCAGAACCGGACTCCCCGTCATGGGCCTCACATGCCACCTTCAACCTAACAGATCTCTGCTGACAAAAGAGCTAGAACAGAACCGAAGAGCCCCATAGGAGACCAGGAAGCGGAGAAGGAGTTAAGTAAAAATTTTCTTTACTTACGTCTCCCTGCCGGCCTGGTCCCCAGCCAGCCCATGGGATATGGTGGATGCTGCATCAGCATCTCGGCACCATGCAGACTGGCCCTAGATAGGATTGGGCCATTAATCTGGTAAATTTATTGATCTGGCCCTAGGAGTGAGAACAAAATGTTTTTTCAAAATGTTCATATTAGGATAAACTCCAGCTATTTGCAATATAAAGCAAGTGCAACAGACTAGAATGAGAACACCAGCAGTGGTTGCTAACAGGCAAATATTTTGTTATGAGAAGTACAAAACGGACCTATAGATACCTATATGTCAGTATTGGTGGACACAGAAGCCAAGGAAGAAGTAGCATTAAAAAATTGAGAAAACATACATAAAAAGAAGGTGGGCTGGACTTTTCCCCCTATTTGTTTGCATTCTATTTCTCTCTGTTCATCATTCCTTTTTCTATTTTCATGTTTCTAATTTGGGTTTTTCTGCATTTTTGGTCATCTTTGGCCACAATCCTTACCAACTTTCTAGCACTGACGTAAGGGCAGTGCAACTCTGAGCTAAGGGAACGAACATTGCTTTACCTTGAGGAGGCCTCTGTCACTGCCCCCCAACTGCACGATGCAGCACATGCCCCACTGGCACAGCTATGCCAGTGCTGGAGAGTTGGTTAGGATTGCACCCTTTGCTATGTGTAGGGATGTGTATGAATGGTATGGAATTTTTAGGGAGAATCTGGAATTACAAGGACTTTGTTAAAAGGAAATAGGAAAAAGACATCAGATAATTATATAGGGATGAAAAGCATCCAGGTGACAAGTTGTTGAAATCCGGTAATGTGTATATGTGTGTGTTTGTATTTAGCTGGACATTTCTGCTCCCCAAATGGTTCCTCCAAGCAACTGACATCAATTTGAATCATACCACAATAAGCAAAATGCAATAAAATGCCACACTCAACAAAGTGGTTTGGGTTGTATGAATAAATAAAATATATATGAAAAGAAATCCAGCAGCAGCAACAAATGATTATAATGGATAAAGAGGAATGCTTTTCTCCACTGGCCTTGCCCTAATTCACAGGGCTTCAATTACTGATCTCAAAGGCCCTCTAGCTGGGGTGAGGAGGGTTAGGAGAAGCAGCAGGCCTCACACGGCTGGACTGGTTTGTATTGGTCAGCATTTGTAGGAATACGTGCAGGCACACATAAAAATCCCTGAAGTTTACCAGCGTAACGAACAAGCACAAATGAGCATTAATGCTTGTTTGTCTAACATTTACTTCAGAATAAGCTCCATTGATTTTAATGTAAAGTGCTTCCAAGTCAGTCATTTCGGACCGCTGCCCAAACGATTTATTTTTTTCAGAGCAGACTTTGTGCACTTCAAAATGCATACATATGAGAACCAGAGTGGTCGCATGCATAAGTGTTCGGCTAAGAAATGTGTGCTCAAATCCTGATTGCAGGCACATGAAACATTTCCCAAAGCCAACTCTCAGCAGCTCCTTCCCTGAATTATGGAATTCATAATGCCACTATGATAGGAGGGGAAATTTTGACGATGGCATTTTGGCCTTTGTTTTATAATTATTTAGCATTATATTGCAAGGGTTAATAGAGACTTCAGTGAGAAACAATTTCCTATTCCAGGGTTAGGGAGAGGGGAGGAATGGGGTGGGGCTGCAGTAGGGGGTAGACCTGGCATCCTAGTCTGTTTCAGCAGCCTCCTTGCCCCCTTTCCCTCCTTGGCTTGTGCCAGCTAAAGAGCTGGTGAAGATCCAAGAAGATCCATTGCAGGGTGGGAGGCCTTTCCCTTCTGAAGCCTCCCTTTCCACACCCCAGCTGGATACAGCACGTGCTTTTCAGTGTGGCTGCACCAGCAAAGGTAGCAAGGAAAGGATCAGGCCATTAATCAGTAGTCTTCAAAAATTATTTTTCATATCACATGAAACATGTGTATGCTGAAGAGTTTCCACCTCATGTCCTATAATGAGTTGGGTTCTTGCCATATCGTTATATTACAGTGTTATTTCAGGATAATTGCCCATTGATCTTTTTGGTAAGCACCTGAAAAGTGAGGGCAGATTTCCAGTAACTTTGATTTTTGGACACAAGAAGAAATTGGGGCATGGTGTAGTTTGTCACATGGGGATTCAAAAAGCTGTACACATTGAAACGTTCTCTTCAACAGAAAGCATGCCTTCCTACCTGTGTGCCAGGTAACAGGTTATCCTGTCTAGCCCTGTGTTATTGACAATACTATTGACTCACAACAGCACTCTATTCTTCTGACACTCAGGAAGTAGCCCCTGCACTTAAGATTGCATGTGTCAGGATGAAACTCCAGTTCATTCTACAACTCTGGTCAGGCAGTCAAGGTAGTGTTAAATTTATTAATATGAGTTTCAAAAAATGGGCATAACATATTCATTTATTCACTGTACCTTCTATTTTTTAAACTCTGCACCATATAGCTTGGAAATTTGCATCCTTCTCTGAAAGCATAAATAAACGGAATACTTCTATTCCCAGGGTATTATACGTACGCTTGGAGCAGGAGGCTTCGAGTAAACTCTAAATGTTCTAAGGCAATGGATGCTACTATTCCTGAATATGAATAACTGCAATATGTATTAGGCCTGTAGAGAAAGACTGGGTTCACCCCTTATCATATATACAAAATATATGCTGAATACAATTTGGTTTGAAAATGTGGATTTCTGCCTTCTGGGCGGTACCTTGTGATCTAGTGACAATATCATAATCTTCCAATTCTTTGCTTCCAATTATATATATATATATTTAATCACATTCCTTCCCTCCATTAAATACATGTGCACCCTGCAAGTCAGAAGAAAAACTTATGAGTTGGCAGCCAAGTGCAGGCGAGAAGGATTTCATTCTGATTAGGAGTGAAACCTTATTAATTGCAAAATGGCTGGAATAGAAGAACATCTGGTACAAGGCCTTTTAATTCAATAAAGGCAATATAAAAGCAGTCCGAATCATCATTGTGGGCAACAGGACACAGTGAACAAAATTGTTCTTCCTTGACAAGATTAACGTGGAGAGGGGGATCAGTAGATAAGTATGCCAGCTTTCAAGGCTGCAAGAACATGACTGTACCCTATTCCTCTGCAGGAGTCTAATTGTACTTTCTGATGAAAACAACTGATTAGGAACTTAAATTTCTTTCTTTTTTAAACTGTGAGCTGATCAACGTATTCTTAGTGCAATCAGAGCCTGGTCGTCATTTAAGCACACCTTCTTAATATTGCTTTGTCTTTCATCGGCATCTGTTCCATGGCAAATGGAGTTTTAGTTTATTTCACTCACTTTTGTTCTCTTTATAAACGGTAATGGGAAAATGTGCCCAAGGGGTCTGTCCTGTTCCATCTGAACATGATCAGACTGTGCTAAAGGAGGCTGAGTGGGTTTGTGGTATTCGAGTGACCCCTATAGGAGACTTTGCAAATTATTGCTCGATGATATGAAAAGCCACACATATATAGGCTTTTTTTAAAAAAAAAACAACAACCATGAGAGATGGGATTATTACACCCCACAAACAAGAAAGAGACTTGCAGATAATCCTATAAGGGCGCTTCTCCTTCCTCCTCTGGGTACAGACAATATGCAAGCTAGATTTCTTACAGCTGAAATGTGAAAGTCCATGCATTGGGGAGCAGAGGAAATGCAGGCTTCCTGTCCCAACACACAAGTTTCATTTTTGTCTTTCCACCTTCAATTCCCTCCCTTCTAACCAGCCAGAAATCATCTTTGCACATTCCCTGTAAACATTGGCTTCCCTGCTGCAAAAGTGCATGATCAGACTGCGAAATCTTTAATGATTAGATATTAATTTTTCCCTGTTAACTGCATCCATGCAGCTTGCAATAACTTTTATATGGTGTACAGGAGAAAGCAAATGTAAGCACAGAACTTTGGAATATAATAAATTAGTCCAATTAGCAATACCTCTTTTCTGATGGTTTCAGCTGCTTTATTCTGTTCATAATATAGCAACCCTGTCTTACCTCTGCAGATTCAAAAAGAAAAAAGAGATTTTTAAACTTTTGCTTCCCAATCTGGAGCCTTGGTTGGGAAAGGTGGCCTTGCTTCACCCCCTCCCAGGCATGACACAAGGGGAGATGGTGACTTTTGATTGGATGGACACTGTAGGGAGGAGCTCTGCTAGCTGTTTGAGCTGCTCCTCTCTGGAGTATCATTTGGCATTTGGAATAGTGGCACATATTAAGAGTTAGAGTTGCGCTGAGCTCAGACCTAGACCGATGGTTCCCAAACTTTTTTGGGCTGCTGCTTCCTTGGATCCATAAGCCCATTCCCAGTGCCCTCGACCCTACTCTACAAAATGCTTGCTAACTGGGCAAAGGTGCACCTTTAAATGTGGTGACCTCTTTTATTTAGCAGGGGAGAGCAACCGTCCCTCTTTACCCAGCATAGCATCTTTTCCAGTAATTATTGCTGGTATCTCTTCAGTATTTTTTAAGATTGTGAGTCCTTTGAAGCCCATTATTCCAGTGGTTCCCAAACTTACCTAAGTCACAATGTATTGCAAATTCCAAGATGGTGGTGCCCAGGGAAATAGGTAGGTGGAGTGACCGAGGGCATCCTGAAGCACCCCTATGAGTGTGTCATGACATTCTAAAGCATCACAGTGCACACTTTGGGAAACCCTGCATTATTCAAAATAGTGGTTTGCACAATCCACTAAGGAAGATGATAACAGTAAACTACAAAACAGTAACAATTAATTGCACATTTATGCAAAGCCAGTTAAAACTTTTTAGTTTAATTTATTCAACAAAATTGATGAACTTGATTGAGTGATACCAGCTTTTCAAAGTCTGATTGTCATTTAGCAAGAATTGTAGATATCACATTTAGTAACTGTTTCACTGTTCAGTAAATTCTTACACAGACACACAGACGGACTTGATGAAGTGATACCAGTTTCCAAAATATCTGGTTTGAAGTTACTTAGCAGGAGTGTTAAGTCACCATGTTGAGTAATCTGGAGTCGATTTCTTTCTTGCAGAGAAGTTGGATGACCTCTATGAAGCCACTTTCCAACAAAAAGGATGTTGGAAATGCAGCAAGACGCTCCTTAACCACTGTCCATAGTGCAGGATAGCAACCAGAAATTTCCTTCTGTAACTGAAACAATTTCTTAAAGTTTGGCTTCAGCTCAGTGTCATTTTCAGCCCAATCCTAACTTGCACTGGAAACAGGCAGGCTAACGTGCCTGCACTATGTCCAGCACAAGTTTGGGGCCGAAAGCAGTGTAACTCGAGGCAAGGGGAATCACTTCCCCTTACCCCATGTTGTGCTACAGCAGCCCCAATGGGTCTTCTTGGATCTGTGCCCACCCAGGAATGGGTGTCAGGATCCGGAATAACCGCCGGGTCCTGACCCTGCCTTCCGCTCCCCACCCGCCCACCCACCCCCAGAAACGCCTACTGCCCACTCCCCTCTGCCCCAGAATGCCTCCTTCTCACCTCCTCCCCATCTTCCCCATGCCTCTCCAGACCCCTGCATTAGCTGAGCTTGGCCAGCACAACTCAACCGTCCTCTAGGCCTGCGGTGGCACAGGGAGGCCGCTACATGTCTATGAACTGGCCTAAGTCCCTTCAGAGTGGAGCAAAAGTGCTTTAGAGCACTTTTGTGACACTCTTGGGCCGGCGCAAGGGACTTGCTCTGGCCCAACTCCCCCTTTGGATTGCACCCTTTGTTGCTCAGCCCAATCTTGAGCTGCCCAGCACGCAAGGCTGCTGAAGCACCAAAATGACTATTGCAGCATCCAACGCACACTGGGCAGCCCGTGGCAGGTCTTCAGGGGAAGAGGACAGTTGCCCCCTTCCCCCGGGTAAGGAAAGTAGCCCCGCAGGGAGGCTACTCAATTCTGTGGCAGCTGTTGAGCTGGCACAGAATCAAGGAGTCCTGTGTTGGGCCATGTGGCCTGGGGCTCCAGATCTGACGGAGCTCTGCTAGTCCCATCGCCTCCTGCCCAGCTCCTTCCCCCTGCCATGCCTCCTTCCCACCTTTCTCCACCTCCCCCTGCTCCGGAACACCTCCCCTGCCTCTCCCATGCCCCCCGCTCACTTCTCTGGTCTGGATGAGTGCCGAGCGGTGGTCTGTGGACCCAGTGCTGGAGCTGGCCCAGCTGAGGCTCGCACTGGGCTAACTCTGGCGCTCGGCTCATGTTAGGGCTCACAAACATGACTTATGTCACTTTTGTGATATTGCATGCCAGCAGTAATCCAGTGCACCAGGCTCTGGATCAGGTCCTTTGTCCTTCCTTCACTACCCCAACTTCCTCAGTATCTGAAAATGAATTTATCTGGAATTTCTATCAAAGCAAAACAAGACCCACAAATCGCTCAGAGATGTAGCATAACCAAATGGTTACAAAACAACTTGCAGAGGAACATCTTGTATCCCTCCTGTCTCCTATAGCGCAGAAAGACCCAGAAATTGGTATAGCTCACTATGCACTTGAATGGAGTTAACTTTGAAATAAACATAGCAATGACATATTTGACCTTAATAAGATTTATCTCATTTCCTTGCAACTGCAAATTCATTTCATTGGGCTTTGCAAATAGTTCTGATAAATAAGCAATGCCGTGCCTGATCTCAAGTTTGTCTCTGAGCAAAGCATTCGTGCCTTCAGGAAACTCCACAACAAAGTTTAAAAGGCCGTAAAAGTGTCTCATACAGTTGTCTTTTGCTAGCCAATGAACAATATGAAACGGCAAATGTTCAAGATCTTCATCATTGTCCACACAGAGCTCCTGGAATAGTCAATCATTGAAGCATGGGCTTTAATTTTACTCACTGCAGTAATGACAGTGTGTAATGATTTGTGCCAGTGATCAATGGGGTTTTCTTGCAACCAGGTGTTGCCAGTAAATGACACAATGAATGGTAAGGACATCTGACACTGCTTTTTTTGTCAAATAAGCAGCACACCCATGCTAGCGACCTGTCAGTTGGATGGCGCTCCATGAGTTGCACACGCAAGTATGATACTAAGCAGAATGTCCTTGCCTTTGAAGAACTGCTCAGCAATACAAAATACTGACTCCCTTTTAGTATCTGTTCTTAGTTGTCTTGAAAATAACAGCTCTGGAGCCAAAACAGCTTTGGAGTTCGCCTTTTATACAGAGCTCATAAGTGAGAAGCAAAGATGCATTGCTGGGCAAAACAGACTCATCCAGTTGTAACGCAAATTATTTTGTCCTTGGTATGCTGCACACAATGCACCTTCCACATTTTCAGTCATTTCATCTGTGTGTCTTTGCATGGAATTGTTGCTGAAAGGAATCGTCTCAATTATCTCGTGTGGTGTCTTATGCAAAACAGTAGTAAGAACCTCACTGGTAGGATGCGTTCTTCACCAGTAGTATGTGGCTTTCCAGGCCCATAAACTAGGCTTTAGCTTCATGATAAGGCTAGCCTTTGCTCTTCACTGCTCACACACCTCAACAATGTGCAGAAGAGGTGCTCTCAACATTCACCTTGACCTGCAATAACAAGACAATGCAGCAATGTCCATCTAAAATCAGAATTATGAATCTCTTTATTCTGAGAGCCACTTCTTCTGCTGTTCTGTAGTCAGTTCTGTGCTGACTGCCTGCTTCTCACTCTTTAGTCACAAAAAAAGTCTCAAATGAATGCAGCTGGTTGCTGCTGAACCTGGGAAGGACAGCATCAGACCTGTAGCATGTTGGACATAAAATGTATCTACACGTGACCTGATTGCACAGCATGCAAATATGGATGGAATTGAAGCACCAAGGTAGATGTCATACTTTGCATGAAGATGGTCCCACTTTCAATCCCTGGCATAACCAGGTAGGACTGTGAAGGATTCCTGTCTGAAATCCTGAAGGGTCACTGCTAGTGTCAACAATACTGAGATAGATGAGTCAATGATCTGGCTAAAGTAGAAGGCAGCTTTTGATGTTCTGCCTCCTAAGGTGAAAGGTGAAAGCACATGGAGATTGGAAGCATCTCTGTCACAAAGATGTGCAATGGGGTGTGCTGGAATCCAGAAAGGACAGGGTTGGAAAGTATAGCAGTGACTGTCTATTGTTGCCTATTAAGCAAAAATGTCCACGACTAGCCTAGTAAGGATGTTATATGAGATGATGAATGACTCTCCCTGCTTCTTAGATTTCCTGGAAACATGGCTATACTCTCAATTCAAAACAAGGGTGATTGGGAGTAGGCTGTTGTAGCTTGGAACTGCTGGAACAGTTATACATTTTGTGATTAACCTCTCATTCTAGTTGGGTGCACCTTTCAGCTTCTGATTTTGCACACATCGCATTAGGAGTGAGAAGAAATGCACACTGATGCAGTAGTGTCAAACTGAAACAATGTCTCTGAAGGGTGAACTCCCCACCCTGCCCTCCATCTATCTCAGGATGCTAACTTAAAAGCCTAATCGACACATTAAATGGCCATACTGATTCTTTCTTGGTTATTCCTTTCAGCAGATGGAGACAAGGAAAGGGTGGGAATTCCTGGCTGCTGGAAAGGGGGAAAAAATACAAGTGAGAAGAAAGTAAAAGACAGACATGGAGATGAAGGAAAGTGATGAGGAGCAGCAAAAGCTAAAATTTGGAACCGCTACATCGGTGATTTCATAAAAACATAAAGCCAAAGCAAAGAGAGATGTGAAGCATGACAGTCAACATGTTGGAAGAAAAGAATTTGGACAAGCACTTTTATTAAACTGATGAAGCAACAATAGTTCTGTCTTTAGACATGTGTCCTCTGTATAACAGCACTGCTGACCCAGATACTGGTATTTTATGAACAACTCACTTAATTCCCAATAATTTCAATGAGACTCAGAAGAAACTGGAGGCTGAGCAAGACATGACAGGACAGCTGTGTTGGTTGTTCACGTCTTGCCTGCTGATATAAAAAAGGAGTTGGGATGAGCCCTTTTTTTTTTTTTACAGTCAGATGGAAGGAGCTGAATCTTGCCTGGCCTTATCACACTTTGGGCCCAATCCTATCCAACTTTCCAGCACCAATGCAGCCACCAGTGCAGCCTTTAGGTAGGGAAACAAATGTTCGCTTATCCTGAGGATGCCTCAGTGACTGCCCACCACTGCAGCACACACCCCGTATACTTTGTTCTCACTTAGGTGGTAAATCTCTATTGGTAGTGAAATGTTGCCCCACTGCCCAACATATAGATGTACAGATATAACCTAATTATCCATGGATTTTTCACCTGCAGTTTTATCTCACCGTGATGAAAAGGGCCCTTTAAATTAAAGGAAAAAAGTCATTTAACAATAGTCTCATTTATGTGAGAGAGGGCAGCTGGCTGACAATCCATCAATCATTCTCTCTCCAGGTACTTAGAACATCTTCACTCCTAGGCAAGCGACCCCCCCTTCCCCCTGAGCACCTGAAAGAGAGATAATCACTTTGCTCTGGTGAAGGGAGGGGTCGCTGGTTCGGAGTGAAGCCTTTCTAAGCTCTTGGAGAGAGACTGATTGATGGATTGTCTGCCTAATGAATCTGTCTTACATCACAAAGGTGAGCAAGGTTGTTTTTAAATTGCCTAGCAAAGGGACATTGTTTTTTAAATGGATTTGCTCTCATGTGATTTTTGCCATCCACCTGAGTTCTGGGAAGGGAACATTCACGAATAGTGAGACTCAACCTGTACTCTGATGTAGAAAGCTAGGCTGTCAGGGAGAAGGCTAAGCTAGAAGTGTCTTGCTATCATTAAACTTCCTGTGCTAAAATGATTTTTTTTTTAGTATGGTTAAATCCCGTGTGGCTCCACCCAGTCTTAAGTGGTACAACTCAGCCAGTGCCTTCTCATTTAAATGCAGAAACTTCTCATATGGATGGTTGTAGGTTTTCTAAACTCATTCTCTTCCGGTCCCTCTCAGTTTCTCTCTCACCTTTCTGATTTTATTCTCCTAACCAATTAGTGACTGAAGGGAGTGGTTTCTGCATTTATTTTTTAATTTGCTGTATATACTGCTTTGTGAAGTTTTTTTTGTTGTTGTTGAAAAGTCATATATGAATATTCTTACTATTAACAATAATAATGAGAACACATGAAATATGATTTCCATTCCAGACTATAAATACAACCACTGCTTCTCCAACCAGTTCTGCTCAGAATTGCAGTTCACAGGACTGGAATTTAACATGTCCTCAGGAGAGGCTACATTCAGAAAGTGGATTGCTGCAACTTCTTACCTATTCTGCACAGCACTGTTTTCCCTTTTCTCTCTTTTCTGCCTCTTCCATTTGCACATGTATGTCTCTGAAACAAATCCAGGGGTGTGCATCATACTGATTTCAGCCTATTTGTGAACATCCCCAGTATGGCACTGACAGCTTTCTGAACACCCCCTTTTTTTTTTTCCAACACAGAAAGCTAAAAATGGAAGTGGCCATCAAAATATACTTGATGTAGGAATTGCCTGCCATTCACTGCTCTCATTTTTCTTACAATATGATAAATATCACTTGCTGCTTCCTTCCCATCACAAAATATGCAGAATCTTCCTGGGAAGGACACATTTGTTTCTTTCCAAAGGGGAATTCTACCCTTGTATACCATAAAGAGAAGCCCATAGCTCAATCTTTGTAAGTCAAAGTCCTTTCCAGACAAAGTGAGATCAATGAGTACAAGACAAATGGCAACCCTCTTTACTTACGGTGAAGTATATAGCTCCATTTCTTTAAATCAAAAGTCTCGGTTTACAGCAGTATCACTGAAGCAGTGAACAGAGCCAACTCCTCAGGTGGGCATGTGATTACTTAAGGTAGATGGCAAGTGTGGGCAGAACAAAACTGGGTGATCGATCTTGCCCCCCACACTACAAAGGTGCCTCTAAATGATAAGATGGAGAAAGAATAGGATCAATGAGCATGCCTACAGCTTCCATTCTGAAGCTATACCCAAGGGCAGTTCGTCACAATGCACTTCACACGTGTGACGTTTCAGGCGGAAGCAATAGGCCTATCAACCAAAGCTTCACTTCCCATTTAATGTGTGCCTCATCTCACAGAGCGCAACATGTCATGCTCAGCAACAGATTTTTCATATAAACAAATGATTGTGGGGGACACACACAAACGTTTGTGTAGTAAGAGGGGGTGGGAAGGGATACCCCTTTCATCTTTCCTCCTTTTAAATAATAGCCCTCAAAGAAAGAACAGGCTAGTTGTAGTGTTGTTTTTTTAAAGGTCAATTCAGACAATTTTCCCAACTTTAACAAACAATAGTAACTAACTGTACAATAGCAACAAAAAAAGTCTACAACCTATGCTTGAACTGAGCAAGTCGATTACAAAATATGCAGCTTGAAAGGATGCTTTTGACTTTTTTCTGTTTCCGTTCCTTAATTTCCTGACTATAGGATGGCAAACTGAGCAATTTCATCTGGCACCCTGGTTGATAGGTGCATGATAAAATGTTTGCCAACAGCTTCAGTTATGGACTAGAGAAAGTGGGATGTGTGTGTGTGTGTGTGTGTGTGTGTGTGTGTGTGTGTGTGTGTGAGAGAGAGAGAGAGAGAGAGAGAGAGAGAGAGAGAGAGAGAGAGAGAGAGAGAGATTTTCTACAAGATGACTTGCTTTGATTTACACATAAAACCCTGGATGATAACTTGGAGGAGCAATGAGACAGTATGTGACCTAAAATGTCTGGCTCGGGATGCAACTGACACACTGCTTACTTTGGAGAAGCTTCACAGCAAAGACAATGAAATCTATGAGGCTTGTTAAGGGTAACCTCAATTCCAGTAAGTGTTCCATGTATTGCTCCATCGGGCCTTGTTTACTCCATTGCCTCTGACTAGTAGGGCTTATCCATATGGCCGTAATATCAGGAACAAAGTGCACCATCTTTCCCAAATCCTGATGTGCTCTTCAGTCCCCACTGTCAACAAAACAGAAATGATTGTGGACTGCGGAGTTCAATAGCTGACTTATCACGTTTTGTGGGAACGTCTCATGGCAAAAGTTTTGTCTCTTTGGGACACTTCTAATGCACTGTACAATAATTCATAATCTGGACAGCACACTCCAGAAACATAGCAACTGTACAGTATGCTGTGCTTTCTTGTTCTGCATGGTATTTATCCTACGGAAATGTAAACTGAAGTTCATACCATTGTTTGAAAAGGAAGGGTTGCAGCAATTGCCACAAATGACCATGCTTGACTCTAGAATCTTGAGCTAACGTGATAAATCAATCAACAGCATAAGCTGTGAGCCACGGGATTGGAGTGGTTAAAATGCTGAAGTCAGAACACACTTTCAAATCCCTGCTCAGTCATCAAGTTCATTGGGTGGTTTTGGATCAACTACTGTCTTTCAGCCTGGCCTACCTTACAGAGTTAACTGAGTGGATAAAAAAGGGAGAGGAGGCATGTACAGCACTTTGACCTCTTTAAGGAAGGTGAGATATAAATGTGAAAGTATAAGATAAGCAAAAATTTTGTATGAAGGTAAATCTTAGGAATATTCATTTCCTTTGCATACCTAACAAATGATTCAGTTTACAGCTTCTTAGTTAATTTTGATTAAATTGTTGGATTGAAAAAAAATTGGTTTAAATGAAAAGTTAAGACACTACGAAATTCAATTTACAATTTACACCTACAATTTTTCTTTACGGTGCTTTTAGGCACATCTTATAATTTAAAATGGCTTCCATCTCCTTTCTCCTGCATCTTAGCCTAACCATCACTGTTGTACAAAGGACATAAGATTGCAATTTCTCTATATCATAGTATCAGCAGCAGCCAACAGATACTTGGACCAAAAATATCAATAACAAAGGGTAGATCAAAGGTAAGGTCAGGCACTGACCCACACTCAGCTGTGGACCCGCATGGCTGAACAGATCCCTGAAGTCTCTGTTATGGTAGGCATCATTGGAGTGATGTTCTTGGCAGAGTATTTTGTTCGATCACTGCTCAGGCCTACTGGTGGAAGAGCAGGGGAGGTAGGAAGAGCCAGTATGATTCTCTTCCTGCTTTCTCTGACCTACCAGCCAATTAGGTTGTTCTTCTTAGATCCTCTTGATGCAGATGGTCTGAGAAGAATGAATGTCCACCTATTCACTAACGCTTGGTATGAAAATCGTGTTTTCAACATGACTGAAAACCAACCATACGAGTAGGCAAGGGGAGGAGAGCCCGTCTTATTGCGAGTGAAGAGGAGAACTGCTGTGGGCGGGGTGCATGAGTGCCTGGTGAAACTTAGCATCACCTGTGTCAATAACTATCATTGCAAATACAAACCATTTTAACTTTTCAGAAAAATGTTCACTTAGAGAGCAAAAAAGAGGGAAAGGGAGAGTGTATGGTTTGTATGTATCCCTGTCTGTGTGTATTATTGTGGTAACTACCATACAAATTTCATCACTTTGGGAGGGGAGTGTAAATGGCTCATGGTTATAGAATTGCCAACGCCAATCAAATTCAGCTGCTAAGTGGAAGAGGCTTAAGATGGCACTCAACACGCCAATTTCCCTTTGCCCAAAGCATGAATAATTCCATCCCTTGACTAATCAAACTACACAGATACATTCCAGATTGGAAAAGGGTCGACTGAGCCTGTGATTCTTCCACATGTCGAACTTCCATTGTCTGTAGCCAGAGTCACTCGCAAACAATGCCAGGTATTCTGTCAGCATGCCCACGGGTATAATGCATGGAGAATGAGATCTATTTAACAAAATTCTGGCAGAACCAGTGGGCTAAATCAGATTCAGGGGAAGAAAAAAAAAAACTAATGCTGGCTTCTTCCAAGGTTACAAAATGTCAGCACTGGCAACCTGCTTCAGGCTTCCATCTGAGCAGGTTTCCAGATTTACCTTTCAAAGAGAGCAAAGCGCTCACCTGAATATACATAACCACAGAGCAGATAAATGCTTGGCCTCCAGAATACAGTGGGTTTCTAAAGCAACTGCTCTTTATACATGCTCCCCTGATAAGCAACGGCACCAAATGAATGGGAGGGACGTGTGCTTGAGCAGCAACCCTGGCGAGAGACCAAGTTCCGTGCACCAGCAGAACCCTTTTTAGATCCTGGCATGTTTGAATGGACTCTTCCCTTGGAATCCTGCAGGACCATGTCTGCTCTATGACATATTGTGGTTGGGCAACCATTTTCCGCTCTTTTATTCATCCAATTGTTGAAAGAAGTTTTTCATTATGGAGCATATGGTCTCCTCTGGGTATTGCCAACACAAGCAGGGCAGACTTCTGAATACAGAAAGTTGTGAGGAAGAAGAATGCATCATCTGAAAAACCACTTTTATGGAACTCATCAATGTAGCATAATTTAATGAGTATTCAGGTGTTTTTGGGCCCAATCCTAACCAACTTTCTAGTACCAATGCAGCTCCAAGGTAACATTTCCTTCCCTTGAGGGGGCCTCCATGACTGCCCCCAACACAGGATTCAGTACATGCTCCATTGACATGGCTGCATCAGGGATAGAATGTTGGATAGGATCAGGCCCTTTCTTTAGTTAGAATTATCTTAAGACTATAGGAAGAATATTAGAATGTCCCTATCTCATTTTGTTCTTCAACTATTATATGCAGTAGGTTCAGAACTCACTCAGGCTAGAATAGGAATCTTACAGCACAAGCTTATGCATGTCTATTCAGAAGTGAGTACCATTGAGTTCAATGGCATCTACTCGCATATGTAGGATTGCAACCCTGTTCAATTATATGTAGCTGTCAGGTAGCCCAATCCTACCTAAGTTCCCCCACTCCAATGCAGCGGAGTCAGTGCAGGTTCTGTTGCATCCCGTGGGGGAACTTCAGCTTCTGGAGGTCTCCACCAAGTAAGAGGACATTTGTCCCTTTGCTTTAGCAGCCACTATGGGACAATGCAGGCCTATGCCAGTATGGCCAAGTCCATATTCCCCGTGTTGGTGGATCAGGCCTAGGAAGAGGAATAGGATATAGTACATGCCAATGCTGTCAATGCTACCAATCCTGCCCCCTCCTGGATCTGATCTGCCCACCCTGCTCCCATCACCTCCCTTCCCCACCCCATTTGACCCCTCTCCATCTCTCCTTGCCCTTCCTCCACTCCTGTTCCATTCCTTGCACTGGAGCCAGCAAGAAGTCTTTGGTCACATTGGATGGTTCACTGGCACAGCAAGATAGTGTGCTGTTTCAACATGCTTTATGGCATGTTTGTGGCAGTGTGAGCCAACATAGTGCTTGCTCCACTGGCTCAAAGCCTCAATAGGATTGTGCCATTAGATGCTGAACCACCAGCTTGGAGTAGCTTCCTGAGCAGATTTGTATTTTTAGGCTGGCCTGACTCCACCTACCCAAGTTGGCCACTGGGTCAGTTGGACATCACCTGGGTCCAACACTTGCAGGACAGAGATGATGGCAATCCTGTTAAGATGTGCCCATGAATACAAATACTGTACTCCAGAAGGACTCTTGACTGACTACATGGGAGTGCCAGCCAATAAAATGAATAAGTATCCAAGTGAAGAGTATGTGAGCGCAAATGCATCTGAGGGAGGAAATGCATCATTTCAGTTTTTGAAGCACAGAATATTCTCTTTCACAGCAAGTTGACGGTAGGACAATGAGCCACTGAAATACCAGGGCAGAAGTCAAAATGGCAAGTTAATGGCTTGCTAACTTAGAAATCTTAAGTAAGAAGTAAGAAAGAAAAGAAGGTCACTTTCTGTCCAGGTTGTAGCAACCCTGTGAGGATGAAGCAGGATGTAGCAACTTTGTGACAGTGAGAGACATGGATAATAAAACTCTAGACCCAGTTGATCAGGTTCACTGGACTAAAGTTGTGATTAAAAAAAAAGTAAAGTTCTTACTTTTCTAAAGTGATGAAAAGTTACCAGCTTCTTCAGTAACGCTTTTTATCTCCAAAAGTAATATATGGACTAAGCCATGGGCGCAATCCTACCCTTGACAAGTGCTGGCCCAGGACGGTCGCAAACGTGCCTTATGGCACGTGCCTTTCCACCTCAGGAGGAAGCTGGACCAGTGCTCAGAGAAGTGCTGGCCTATGGAGGCTGATGGAAGCCTCCGCACCGGCTTCCTCTGAGTGCCTTGAGTCGGCTTGGATATGCCGACGCAAGGACCAAAGGTAGGCGGGGGAAGGCAGGGAGGAGGCGGGAGGGAGGTGTTCCTCAAGAAGTGGCACAAGTCCGAGGAGACCCTCTGGCTGAGGAGACCCCTCTGGCTGAGCCACTTATGGCCACTATCCTGCACTGGATACAGCGCAAGCCTCCTGGCTTGCCTGTTCCAGTGCAGGATAGGATTGCGTCCCAAGAGAATGAAAGATTGGGTTTTTACGTGTTGTTCCCAAGCATAGTTATTTATTTATATATTTTTCTATATTTTTATACCAGCCTTCCTCCAAGGAGCTCAAGGTGGTGTACACAGTCTCTCCCTTCCTTGTTCTCACAACAACCCTGTGAGGTAGGTGAAGCTAAGAGATAGTGACTTGCCCAAAGTCACCCAGGAAGCTTCATGGATGATCAGGAATTTGAACCTGGATCTTCCAGGTCTAAATCCAACTCCTGAACCACTACACCATCCTGGCTGACAGCCACTTGTGATCCAGAACCAAGACCGTCAAAACGACAATCGCCGAACCTTATCATTTGTAGTGGGACCTTCACATACTCTTCTTGACTGCATAATGAGCTTTAGATTTGTGGAGACAGACAAATTCTAGTGCTTTGGAAAAAATGCACACAACCAGCCAGCCAGCCAGCCAGCAGCTTAATATAAAGGCATTTGTGCTCATATCTTGTTTGCTTTTGCATTAAGTTGCATCTCTTAGGCTAATTCAGGACAGCGACTGCCAGGCGCACAGCACAGAAGCTTTGAAAGCAATCAGCAAAGTATCATTTATTTATGGATCTCTTTTCACATATGGTTTAACATTTAAACATTAAGGAAAGCAATGCTGGCTGAGTTTATTTTTGACGTTTGCCCCATGTAATTAAAAATCTCTGTGAATTTTTTTTAAGTGATTTGTATGTTGTATGTGAAATAAAGATTATAATTTGCTTGAGATGGGTAACAAGGCTTTTTCTACTGCTGTTTGGCCAGGTTTAAACAACTTAGAGCCCGAAACCATTTTTGGTGGCATTCAGTGTTGTATGTGAGTTCTGGAGATGATACCTCTCTTAAAGCAGAAGGATAAATTATCCATTCTCAATTTTTGCTGCATTGACTAACACTGAATGAAGACTCACTTTCTTTAGTTATGACTTAGCTATGATGCATGGAAGCCACTTGTGGGATCTGAGCCTCAGGCTCTTTTTCTCGTTGCAGTTCACCCATGGAAGTAAGTCCTGGATATTTTGTGAAAAATAACCAGAGCTCTACCACTTCCTTGCTTACGATGTCATCCATATTGCCTCCTCTCAATCAAATTTCCACAGGTCATGTGATTCCAGAAAGTGGAGATTTGATTGAGAGGAGGCAATATGGATGACATCGTAAGCAAGGAAGATCTTGTTATAAAAACTTTTATTTTTGTGGTTTCTTTCAGCAAGCCTCAGAGCAGGATCTGGCTTGCTGAAAGAAACCACAAAAATAAAAGATCAATAATAACCTGGAGCTTCCCTTGTTAGCCATGCAGCAGAAAAAAAGATGCAGAGTCCCCCCCCCCCCTCCATTATTCATCATTTGAGTGTGGACAAGAATATAGACACTTAAAAATGGTAAGTAATGCTGTTGCCTAACTGGCTTTGAAGCCACGAACAGTTTCACATTTCAAAAAAAGAGAGATTCCAGCCATGCTTCACAGAGATGAGAAAATTGCAGGCTTATCGAGGACTACAGTTAAACATTTGATTGTTGAATAAAATAGTAATAGCTGAGGATGAGGTCAAAAAAATACAGGTTAATAAGAATTAATTTTTAGAGGCTTAAACCTAAATTTAGCTTTTAGAACAAATAGAGCCCTGCAATCTGCTTCATTCAAATACTGCTCTAGAAAAAATGGTCATTGCTGAAGAGCTAAAGGCAATCATTAAAGCAAAATCCACAAATTATTGCTGCAAGTGAGACTTTACATTAACAGGGATTGGGGGAAGCCACACTCTTTTGCTTTCCAAACTGTGGCTTCCTAACTAGAGATATGAAGATATCTGAAAGTCATTCACATCTAAAAGTGATGCACCAGCACTAGTCAGACTGAAACTACAGGAGAAACATCTAGAACAGTGGTTCTCAAACTGGTGGGTTGCGACCCACCAGCTTGTGTAATGATGCCCTTTTCCCTTTAAGGGGCGGGGGCAGGGGACAGCTGCAAAGTGATCCCCAGGATCACGCCCCTGCGGGGGGAGAGGGGGCTATTTTTTAACAAACCATATGTGCTCCTAGGGTCCAGGGGGTGTGGGGAGCCCTGTGGAGCGCTTGCAGGGCTCCCCACAGCTTCTTAACAGTGAAAGTTCCAAGCGTGGCAAAACAGAAAATTCCACTTCCAGTTTAATCACGCTTGGAACTTTCACTGTTTAGAAGCTGCGGGGAGCCCTGCAAGCACTCCACAGGGCTCCCCACACCCCCTGGACCCTGGGAGCACATATGGTTTGTTAAAAAATAGCTCCCCCTCCCCCCGCAGGGTGTGATCCTGGGGATCACTTTGCTGCCCCTGCAAAGACTGATCCCAGGAGTAAATCTCCCAGGAAGTTTGAGAACCACTGATCTAGAAACCTGTCAAGAGCAGACCAAAGCAGACACGTAATCGCTTCTGTTGGAAGGGCAAGCTACAGCCAGGCCCGCTTCCTTCCTTCCTTCCTTCCTTCCTTCCTTCCTTCCATGTCTGAACCCAGCCCCAAATGCAATCCTCTTCCCCTCAGCCATAGTTTGCATAACACTTTAATAACTTTTAAACTTGGATTTGAATTGCTGTGAGCTGCTTTGAAAGCAATTTTTTGACTGAAAAGTAGGATAAAAAATATAGGTCAGTATCAAAGAAATTACTTTACAGCCCAATCCTATCTGGAATTGAGCTGCCGATGGAGTGCATAGCACTCTATCATCGGCCATTTTGGGAGTGCTGCCACAAGAGGTGCCTGTGCTCCCAGGATATTGGCAGATATCCTTGAACTTGCTGGAGAAAGTAAGGCAATAGCAGGGGTTGGTCCAGGGGAAAGGGCGAAACAGGGCAGGGGAAGGAATAGAATAGGGAGGCTGAAGAATGGGATGGATCCAGCTCTGATGGTGCACGCTGGATCCTATCCTCTCTTTTGGCAGCCTTCCCACACCCCTTATCTCCTTGGACTTGCACTAGCTAAAGAGCTGGCATAAGTTCAAGGAGACACATTATGGAGCAGGAGACTTATGAACCAGACAGGAGATTTAAATCCCTTTCTGCTCTGAAGCTCTCCAATCTGTCCCCCTTTTCTGATACAGTGTGTGCCTTTTGTGCATAATTGTACTGGGGTGGGGGAGGGATAGGATTACCTAACAGCTTGGGCATCCCCAATAGAACTGTGGTATGGTTTTTCTTTGAACAGGAGTCCCTGCTGGTGTATCCCCCAAGGTCCTACCCGTTTCAAATATGGTTAGCCATCTGCCATGGAAAACTGATCTTCAAGAAGCACAAGCCTAAAACTGGTTTTGTGGCTGGTTGGATCCCAGCAATAAAGGAGAAATATTAATAAAAGCCTTCTCGTCAGGCTCTCCTGCTGGTCTGTGCATTAATGGAATAGAATTCACAAACAGGACAAGCTACAGAAGAAAGACAGTTTGACATGGGAGTATAGTGGGGGAATGTGTGGTGGAGTCAAGAGATTGCTGCTGGTATGTCTGTAGCTCCATGGGCAAGCTGGAAGATGAGAGAATCTCCTAGGTGACCTACAAAATATGTGGCAAGTTTGTCTTCCCGCTTGTAGAGGATATACTTTACACTGCAAATGCAAACAAGCCTTCCTACCCAGTTTTTCCTCCTCCCTGCCCACTTCCTTCTCCACAGCCGTCCAGCTTTCATGGCAGAGTCTGTTGGCAGGGTTGTGGTGCTGCCATCTCTAGTGGCAGTGCTCTCAAAATGGCCACACTCTGTCAGCAGCCACTTTACCATAGCAGAACTCTGTTTTGCTATCGTAAACCCTTACACTACATCCTGCACAGGACTGGGCTGTTAGACTAGACAAGAGGAAGAATTTCCAACTCTAAGAGCTGTCTGGCGCTGTAATAAGCTGCCTCATACAGCTGTGGACTTTCTGTCATTGGAGATTCTCAAGTTGAGACTTTATGGCTGTCTGTCAGGGATACTGTATTTGTGCGAACACAACAGGGTGTTCAACTAGATGACCACCAAGTGCCATTGCAACTCTACCATTCTATAATTGTCCTGCTCTGAAACGTAACAACCACTTTCCTTCCATAAGAACAGCCCTCCTGGATCAAGCCAAAGGTCCATCTAGTCCAGCATCCTGTTTCTCATAATGGCAACCAGATGGCTCTGAAAAGCCCACAACTACGAGCAGGAAACAAAGGCACATCCCTCTTCTGTTGTTGCTCCTGGTCTTCAGGGGCATACTGTCTCAGAACCAGGCAGCAGCATACAGCCACTATGACTAGTAGTCCTTGATAAACTTGTCCTTCAGGAATCCTCTTTTCATTTTCTTTAATCCCTGCCCCACACCCTGCAACTTTACAGAAGCAAATTCTGACAAGATAGCAGAGGGAAAGTGGGGAGAAAAAAATGAGGCTGCTCTGCCAAGACATTGTACATTGATTATGTTAGCTGCCTGGAGTCTTGTCCCCAATGAAAAAGAAAGAGAAAAATGCATTCATCCACTCGTAGCATTGTTTGGTAACAGATGAGAGTAATGCTAGTAGATGCTATGTGGCTGAACAAGTGGTAGGAGACAATTTGCCTGAGACACTACTCAATTACAACAGGTTGACTTAAGAAAAAAAAAAAATTAACAAATAGTCAAAAAGCAATCCTGTGTCTCAATATGCCCGTGGGTCACATAATTGTGAAAGCAATCTGTGGAGACTAAGAGATAGTTATGCTAGTTATCCATGCACTTCATGCCAAAAATATTGCCATACGCTCCCAATGTGCAACAGACATGTGCACACACACAAAGCATGATGTGCTTTAGTCCACTGCACTCTGAACTGGCACACTTCAGGCTACCATTTTGCCCTATAGGTTCCCTTTAGTTGAACATGCTCCAAATCCTAACCAACTTTCTCGCACTAATACAGCTGTGTCAATGGGGCATGTGCTGCATCCTGCAGTTAAATGGCCGCCACAGAGGCCTCCTCAAAGTAAGGCAATGTTTGTCCCCTTACCTTGGAGCTGCTCTGCCCTTACCTTGGTGCTGGAAAGTGAGTTAGGATTGCCTATGTCAAATAAACATGGGTGTGAGTTGGCTGCCTGATCACAAAGCAGATGATGAAATTGCTCATGTATTGGCAAAAGGCTGGGGGGCAGGGCATGGCTAGTGCCTAGTTTCAAATTATTTTCAGCCACCACTCCCTGTTCCTGCAACTCTGTTCTTTATTTATCAGATTTTCTTCCGTGACTAGGTTTAGGATGTGAAATTGAAAACATATATTGGAAAAAGCGTAGGTGAGAGTCGTGTGGGTGTCTTTCAAGAGAACCTCAATGAAAAATAATAAAAACGTATAAATTAAATCCCCTTGCTTCTACTGAAGTCTTCTTAATATGCGTCTAGCCATCACATCGCTGCAGGGCATTTTGCATCTGCGCACTGCTCCAGCATGAGCAATGCTTTGCAAGCCAGGTGAGGACTGTCTCAATTGCTACCAGCCCTCGCAGCAGAATGGCAAGACCATCGTCAAGGGCAACGCAGCCATCACACAAAACCAGGAATGTTAAAAATAATTCTTGATTGCTAAATTCTGCTCCGCTTGACTTAAATTGGCTCAGTGTTCATCAGCTTCACTTATTCTTTTAAACATATTTATAACTTGCTTTTTCTTTGCATTCCAGGCAGCATACAAACCAAGTTTAGTATAATTAGCACTGTATGACAACGTTATAACAATAAAACTAAAACCAGCAATAAACAAAACTTTTGTTGCCCCTTCTGTGTGTGCAAAGCTCTGCACATGAATTATTTTCATGAAATCGCTCCAAGTGTTACACAGACTACAACCCTGTAAGGTAAGTATCATCATCCCCATATTGTACCTGAGGTTGAAAGACCAGTGGCTTACCCAAGGTCACCTGCCTAAGGCGGATACAAGATTTGTAGCACAATCCAAACCTTGTACTGTGCTGCTGCTCTGGCCTAGGCCGTAAAAAGTGTGCCGTAAAGCATGGGGAGTAAACAGTATTGGTTGGAAGGCCTGCACTATCTCACTGGTGCCTGATCCAAAAGGAACACCTGATGGAGCAGGGAAGCATCTGCAGGGCAGTGCAGGGGTGGGGGTACTGTGGGGAGTGGAATAACAGGGCAGGAGATGGTAGAGGCAGGTAGTGCAGATTAGAGCCAGAAGGGGGAGTGATTGGCTGGTACATGCCAAATCCTATTCCCCCTTCCAAGCTTGAGAGCCCAAAATGAGGCTTCTTGGATGTGTGCTGTCCACTTGGCAGCAGTGGCATCGCCAGGGGGGTGCAGGCCGCACCGGGTGACGCACACTGGGGGGTGATGTGCTAAAATCGCGGTGGTTAGGAGATTCACGGTGTTGGAAAGATTTTCAGTTTCTTTTACTGACTGTATTGGAATCGCGGAAGATCTGGCGAGGAGGTAGATGTGGTGTCAGCAGTGGCCCCTTTAAGGGTAAGGCCTGGGCATCCAGCAGAGTGTGCTGCACAGCTGCAGCCACTTGAAGGCAATAGGGCCCTTGGATATATAAGGAGCACCTGAGGCAGGAAGGGTTTGTGGGTTGTAGAAGGAGTACAGGTTGGAGGTAGGAGAGGAGACTGACTGACCGACCGACCGACCGACCGACCGACCGACCGACCTTGGACTGTGACTTGGCTTATTGACTTTGGACTGTGACTTGGATACTCTGACTGATTTGACTGACTGACATCTGACCTTGGACTGTGACTCAGCTTATTGGCTCTGGACTTGGGCTTGGCACCTTTGACTGATTGGACTGACTGACAAACTGAACTTGGACTGTGACTCGGCTTATTGGCTCTGGACTCTGGCTTGGTCACTTTCGTTGATTGGACTGGGAACCGACTCTGACTTTTGCTTGCTGTACTGGTGAGTCAACCATGGGAAACTAATCAGCCTTAAGCGGGCACAAGGCCCAGTGGGGAGGAGCTGTGACAAGACACTGATGCAATGCCAAACAGTCACAGACCTTTTAAAAGGGTTTGGAGGCTTTATTTCCACATAGTAAGTGAATTACACAAGCCAATTGATTCAGTTTGGATAAAAATGTTCACTCTTCGTTTCCCATCCTGTTTCTCAAAGAACCACACCCAGAAAATCACATTAAATAATGTGGAATAAACAAGTTACCCATGTGACACTGTATGTCACTTCCACCTCCTTATTGGGCCTATTATGACAGGTTTGGTGCGTGGTCCCAGCTCTAATTAGGAGGTCATTCTGCCTTGCATCCCAAAATATTCCTGGCCCACAACTTTGGTTATACAAGATCCTGGAATTTTCCTTTTGGGAAAGTTATGATCTACATGTTCTGCCAATCATGATTTATTTAGGTCACTTTGACAAAATGACCCTCCTATCCTGTTTTTGAGGGGAACAACAGTCATTCTCTTGGCTCCAATTTCAGTTATTTTTCTCAAACTAGAGAAGATAAGTTAACCCTCTAAAATCTCTATCATATTATATAACCCATCATATTATATACCATTGGATGCAGAATTTCAAGTGGAATGTAATGCAAAAAAACTGAGTGAAATATCTCCTTTCTATCAAAAGTTATGGCCAAAAACTGGAGAACAAAAAATGCATGGATCCCTATGGAAAGTGAAACTGAGCCATATCACGTGTTTACTTGTGAGTAGGTGAACTTACCTTAGTGTGTCGGAAAGAGCAGGCTTAGAGGAATCCAACGATACCAGAATGGTCCTGATCCAATGAATGCAGCCCCCAAAAACACCTGAGAAGGACGTCCCTCCCTCCAAGCAGATGAATGTATTAAGCCCTATAGAAAGCTAAACTAAGCCTCACTGACACGTTTACTCACTTGTAAGCAAACGTGCCTTTCTGGTGGTCAGGCCAGGCAAAGGGGAATGTGAAACTACCAGAAAGGTCCTGATCTGATGGAACTGGAGCTCAACAAATGCTCCAGAAGGCAGCCTTCCCCCCCAACCCTACTAAAAAGGAGGCTTCAGCTGATAAGATGAACCTTTTTGAGACTTGCAAAGCCAGGTGGATCCTGCCAGTGATCTGGTTTAAAGAGAAGTTCTTAAATTGAACTGGGCACTGGGTAGGGCTGAAAACCTTACTGGTTTTGGAGGGGGGTGTTATTGCAGGCAGGCTACAGAGGATATTCACTTGGTGGACCAGGGCTGGCTTCTGCTTATTTAATTATTTGTTTTACTTTAATTATTTATACTTATTTATTTTAATTTGCCTGATGATGTCACGTCCACCATGACATCACTTCTGGTAGGTCTTGGACAGATTGTCATTTTAAAAAGTGGGTCCCAGTGTTAAAAGTTTGAGAACTCCTGCAATAAGGTGTTAGTAAGTTGACACCTTTGTGGTGTGTGACACCACTAGTGACAAAAATCACTAAAATCACACTTTGGAGGAATAATACCATCATGCTATATATCAATCAATGTGTAATTTCATGCAGAATGTATTCTATCAAAAGGTACAGCCAAAAAAAACCAGTGGGGGCGGAGTGATGGGACATCACCACGCCCACTACCTGGGGTGTTGCCCCGCCCACTGCATGGGGGGTGACGCGCTGGCATTCCTCACTGGGTGACGCGAACCCTAGTGACGCCACTGCTAGGCAGGAACAGATTTGAATAGCCCCATTGCACAGGCTTTACCCAGGTAAGGGGCCAAATATCCCCTTACCCTGAGGAGACCTCCCACCAGCTACTTCCCAGTGCTGGTTAGGATTGGACTAGGAAGTTCTGATTCACAGTTTATACCCTTCAGCTGCAACCTCTGCACTCTTTTCGGGAAATAAGTGTCTTTAAATTCTATGGGGCTTGTTTCTAAGTAGGTAATCATAGCACTGGGTTGTTAGAAAGGGACCACATGAGGAGAGAGGAAGGTGGGAGGGGAGATGAGCGGACTGATGCAGCTCTATCTGTAGCAGGCTGGAGGGAGGTGGCATCAGACTCAAGGTGAAGTCTGAATCTACTGCGCCTCACCAGCTGTCACTGATGTGAGGCGCATTGCTTGCTTGGCGCATGCATGGGCTGGCCCTCTTTTGGTGGGGCTCAAGGCAGTAGCTGTGAGGCTCTGAGGGGGACTTCCATTCTTTCATTGACCAGAGCCAGACTTGCTTAGCTTCAACAACATACCTCTAAATCACCCCTTGGGGTTAAGAATGCTGAATACTTGCAATCACCATCCGGTTGGATGACCTCTCCTTGCATTTTGTTAATTCTGTTCTATATGATCTGAGCACATGTTGGTTGTTTTTGTAGTGACTGTTGGGAATCTTTAAAATAAAGGAAATGCTTTTTGGCTAAGTGTGTGAAATTGTTTTGAAAATAAACAGGGCATTGACGTTATATGCACTTTATTTCAAGTAAATGTCATTGATCTATCATAAAATCCATGGGATCTTAAACTGCACCATTGGACTTTTTCATACAAAAATTTACCTTAGAGATTGTAATAGTATCATAAAAATAGAAAAGCTTTGATTTATGTACATATATCCCGTCAAAAGCACACAGCTGTGATTTTATAAGCGAGTTTATTCTTTTTCCTGACTGTGATCCACACTCTCAAGGAGTCATTATATATTAATAAGCATCTAAGTGACTGATGTCTTTCTATTACATTTACTGTTAAATGGGAAACGATGAATTGTGGTGCCATTATGCTATGTTTAGACATGCATACTGGCTCAGTATGCCTGGATAGATCTCTCTGTTTCTTTACACAGTTTCCTTTGATGCTCATTTCACACTCTTCTGCTAAAAATCCCCAATTTTGTTTTTTTCCAATATCTCCACCCCCCCAAATCAGTATATTTTTTAGTTAGTTTCACGTATTTCCTACCCAAACAGCTGCTGTGATATTGTACTGCAAAAATATACATTTTCCCCACCCTTTATTAATGAAAAGAAACAAGTACAATCAACTTAAAAGAACAGAGAAAAATGTTTTCTGGACAAGAGGTGAAATTATATATACAGTATACTTTTAATATGCATTTTTATGTAATGTTCAGAATATATAGAATCCATAAATGTATCAATATCTTCTACAATCTGACCTGTTAGGCATGCATTCTATCACAAGAGAGCCAGGCTGGTGTAGTGGTTCATGGGTTGGGCCTGGAAGATGCAGGTTCAAATTCCCACTCAGCCATGACGTTTCCTGGGTGACCTATCGCTCAGCCTCACCTACCTCACAGGGTTGCTGTGGCATCAAAAGGAACTATGTGCGACACATTGAACACCTGGGAGAAAGGGCAGTATAAAAATGTGAAAAATAAATGTTGACAAGAGACTTCAGTAACATTCCTGTGGCCTAGCTGAAAGATCCTCATTACTGGAGTAGGCTGTTGACACAATGTCAAGTATACAGGTTAAGACTAATTATTCGCGTGGGTTCCGTTCCAAGCACTCAAGTGGATGGCAAAAAACGCACTATAGCAAATCAATTTAAAAAACAAAGTTTCTTTGCTTCAGTGATTTAAAAACAGCCTTGCTGACCTTTTGACTCTAAGATAAGAGTCATTAAGAAGACAATCCATCAACCAGTCCTCTTCCAAGAGCTTAGAAAGCTTCACTCAGCCCCTCCACCAATGCAAAGCGATTACCTCTCTTTCACATGCTCAGGGGGAAGGGAGGGGCCCACTGGGGATAGAAGGATTGATGGATTGTCAGCCAGTTGCGCTCTCTCTCTCTCTCTCTCTCTCTTATTAAAGAGGCTATTGTTAAAGGACTATACAGATTTTTAAACTGATTTTAAAGGGATGCATTTTCCCCTTCTCCAGGGATCAGCACATTCCTTCTCATTTGCAGGGGCCATTTGTGTTGAGTCAAATCCGTGTATAAAAAATCCGTGTATAAATAGGCTGGACCTGTATATTGAAATGATGATCTTTTGACAATGTGACCACTATTTGCGTCTTGCTTTCCAAACAAGGGATTAATACTACCAGAGAAGACAGTGACTATACAGCCTGATATGAGAGAAAAGAGTCACAGCAGGTAGCAGATGATGCATTTCTGTGAATCAAGATCATTGTGTTAAGACCAGTAGTAATAATGACTTACCCATAACTTGTTAGAATTCCTTTTGGGCTCAATTCGGAAGGGCAATTTGTACATAAAGGCGTGTGCTATGCATAGATTGCCCTTGCAAATGCACTTCTAAAAATCAATATTACTAATCTTAAGACAAAAACAAATCAGTTTTAAAATTTACACAGGAGCCTCAGGGAAGCTCAAGGAAATGAATAACACATCCACACAGATTTAATATCATTACAAAAGGGAACATAATTGAACTGACTAGTACAGAAGAACTACTTCATAATCAAGTTTTAAATAACAAAAATTCTAGAGTTTTCTCAATGACCTGTTTTGGGGGTTGTTAATCTTGATCTTTGGACACATTCTATCAATTCATACTGCTTTGCCATTTTTTGTGGCTGTTTTTTGTGTGTTTTTTTTAGTTTTCATCTAACGTATTTTTCTGCAAGTGCAGTGGTTCCCAATCTCTTTTCTCTTGTGCATTCCTTGGCAGCCTATTTACATAGATTGTACCTCTCATATTAGGGAAATGTTATTAATATAGTTGTTATTATATCAAATTTATATGTTTTCAACTACTGATCCATATCTGATAATACACAAACAGTATAAAAACTAGCAGTTGGTGTGGCTTTTGTTGCTTTTCTTCCTGCCTTGCCAGCCCCACAAGGTATTCTAATACAGACCTGCCTTTTTCTGCCATTATTCAATTCTTTTTTGAGTACCCCTAAAGGTCTTGGCAAGTACCCCTGGGGGTACATGTACCCTTGTACATGGGGAACCATGTACAAACTGGGGAACCACTGTGCTAGTGAAAAACAAAATATCTAATGTTTTGTGGAAGGTGGGGCAGGTGTGTAAGATAAGACAGAAAGCTGAGTTGGAGTTGATAATTTGTGAAGGACTTGGGTATGCTTATTGGGGAAGGCAGAAAGACAGACCTGATAACCTTTACAGCTGAGTCAGAAATTCGCTTGACAAGATTTTCACTGAGTGAATGTATGTGAATAGCAATATCTGCATTTGAAGAGAATGGCAAGGGAGATGAATCTGAGACCTATAAGAGGCGAAGGTGCGCATGTACATGACTACTCAAGAAAACCAGTTCAC
The DNA here is from genome assembly GCF_035046505.1 of Tiliqua scincoides. Classification (NCBI taxonomy): domain Eukaryota; kingdom Metazoa; phylum Chordata; class Lepidosauria; order Squamata; family Scincidae; genus Tiliqua; species Tiliqua scincoides. The sequence goes on from NC_089821.1 coordinate 89,950,095, forward strand.
ACAGCAATCTGGGTTGACTTTACTCTCAGTCCGTTCATTTGGCAAAATGGTCTTGTGAAAAGGGACCCACTTGTGTGAAACTTACAACACAAATCATATCCTGAAAAAAAGATTGATTAAAGAAGTTGCGCCAGCCCAGGAGTGTTGTGAAAGTACCATAAAGCACTTTCACGCCACCCTGGAAGCAGTGAGGCCGGTGCATAGGACTTGCGCTGGCCGAACTGCTTCGTCGCAGGCCCTGGGGATGGTGAGTTTGTGTCGGCTGATGCAGGGGCCTGCGGAGGGCCAATGGAGGGCGGGGAGGAGGTGAGGGGAGGCATTTCCGGGTGGGGAGGGCAGGCGGTCCTGGGGGCAGGTGTGGAGCAGGAGGCGGGGCCAGGATCTGGCTATTAGCCAGATCCTAACCCTGTTCCCAGGCAGCCTGGGCCAGCCCTGGGCTGCTCGGATTTGTGCTACCTCCAGAGGTGGTGCAGATCCGAACAGCCCCATTGGGGCTGTAGTAGCTCCCCTGGGATAAGGGGAAGTGATCCCAATTGCCCCAGACTGAGTCACTAAGTGCCCAATACTTGTGCTGGTTACAGTGCAGGTCTGCTGGCCTGCCTGTTTCCAGTGCAAGTTAAGACTGCACTGTAAAATAAGTATATTTAAGCATGTCACATAAATTTCCTTCATTCCTCAAGGTTCTCTACTGGACTTTGATCTTTGCGGCAACTGCAGCATCTGAAAATCAACCTGAAGACCAAGAATTATTTCAGGGGGCGAGAGAAGTTCCAAGCTGGAGAACAGATCCAGGATCAGGCTTGCATGGGAAATCTGCGGGCATCAGTTACTAATGCTTGGCAAAGAAGAGAATGGTACAGCTTGCTTCACACATTGAAACAAAGAGTTAAACAAAAATGTCTCCAAAATAATAATTTTAAAAGACTCCAAGAAAATGTTAGAAATACCTGGAGTTTCTGCTGGTCTCTGGATACCACTTGAGTGGAGCCATTTCTCAGTCAAACATAGGCTGTTTCACAACACGCAAATCAGCTCTAAGAGCAGCCAGAAGAGATTGCTACTGAGACAAAATACAAGCGACAGGACGGTTATGGTGTGATTTATCCATGCCTGCCTGTCACCCCAAGCTTCAGGCACTCACTGAGCATGAGCAGATGTAAGAATTTAACATGCCCTGAGCTCCTTTCCTTTCTCCCGGCCTACTCTCATAACTCTTCTGCTTAATACATGTGCCCAAGAGCCAAGTTGCCGTTTACCTTTGGCTTGTAGGGCAGCAGATGGTATCTGCACTACCGTCTGAACAAGCTGAAAATTACAGAGGATTTCTCTGGCCAAAAGAGATTTGATCAAAGCCTTTCTCAGCTCGCCCATCCATTCAGATTACAAGATTTCCTCCAGTCCTCTTTGAAAGCTCTATTGCACCAATGAAGAGTAATAGGCTGTGGCCTCTCTGTGGCTCCAGGAGCTTTTACAATGATTATTAGGCCAGTAATTCAGCCTGTATATTTCTTAGGAGTCAGAATACTGAAGTACTTAGGGGACACTATGGTCATAGCAGAATGGAAAAGGTATCCAGAACAACTTATTTCGGCCCAGAGTGATTTGTCCATTAAAAGCACTGAGTGGTAAAACAAAATACAGGATTGGATTTTTCTATACTCAGTATTCCTGAGAATCTCACTCTCATGTCACCTTTTGACACATCTGGCCAAATGGTAGGCAAATAGAAATATTACTGAATATAATAAATGGGTGAGGAAAACCATTCATTTCAGTCCAGCAAAAGAGTCCCACATACTTTTGGTATAGACCTGATGCTGATATAGTTGTGAACCTGAAATGTGGCTGAAGGAGGGCCCAATCCTAAACAGTTACAGTGCTGACGCTGAGCTCCAATGCTGGCGCTGGGCATCTCAAACATACCATAAGGCACATCTGCAGCACCTGGAGAGGAGGGGCTGCAGGCGCTGGCCCAGTGACAGTTGGTACTGAGCCTCAGTGCCACTTGGAAGCCCAGCCAGATGCTCTACCAGTGCCAGCCAGAGGTAAGTAATTTTGGGGCTGATGGAAGACAGGGAGTGGACGGAACTGGATGGAGTGGGTGGGGCAGGGGGAGGATCTGGGGTGGGGGAGGTGGGATGGCAGAGCTCTGCTAGGCCAGATCCTGAACTCTGTGTCGGGCCACAAGGCCTGACATCTCTCAACTCTGCACTAGCAAAATAGCTGGTACAGACTTCCCAGGAGACCTCCCATGGCCTTGGTGATGCCACTGGATGCAGCTGTAGCCATTTTGGCACTGCTGGACCTGGCAGAGCCACCAGCTTTAAGACTGGGCTGTGTATTGGAATCGCGGAAGATCTGGCGAGGAGGTAGATGTGGTGTCAGCAGTGGCCCCTTTAAGGGTAAGGCCTGGGCATCCAGCAGAGGGTGCTGCACAGCTGCAGTCACTCGAAGGCAATAGGGCCCATGGGATATAAGGAGCACCTGAGGCAGGAAGGGTTTGTGGGTTGTAGAAGGAGTACAGGTTGAGGTGGGAGAGGAGACTGACTGGGCTTATTGACTTTGGAATCTGACCTCGGACTGTGACTTGGCATATTGACTTTGGACTTTGACTTGGATACCCTTACTGATTTGACTGACTTACCTGGAACCTGACCTTGGACTGTAACTTGGCTTATTGGCTCTGGACTCTGATTTGGCAACTCTCATTGATTGGACTGGTTTACTTGGAATCTGTGGACTGGAACTGGACTCTGACTTTTGCTTGCTGCACTGGTGAGTTTCACAAGGGAAACTAATCAGCTTTAAGCGGGCATGAGGCCCAGTGGAGTGGGAATCTGGCAGAACAGGCTGTTAGTCTCAGTGAGGATGGGTCCTCATTATCTGGGACCAATGGTACTTATGTGTTAGCAAAATAGGAGTCTAACCACTTTGAATGCCCAGTAGGGAGATAAAGCAATAAATAAACAAACAAACAAAATCTTAACCTTGATGATACAGCCCTTATCAACATGCAATTGTGAGGAAGACAATGCAGGACATCTCTTAATTTGCAGACAAATTATGGCCGCCTTGCTGAAAACCTGCCTTCTCAATGGAACAGTCAGAGAAGCAGATCAACAAATCGACTGTTAGTTCAAGTCCACCATTCTTCCACGTCCCCTTTCTTGCTAACTCCTGTTTAAGCCCCCTACTGACTTGGCCTTCCCCAGCTATGAAACCTAGGGCCCAATCCTATCCAACTTTCCAGTATCGGTGCAACTGCGCTGCAGACCCAAGGTAAGGGAACAAATGTTCCCATACTTTGAAGAGGCATTTGTGACTGCCTCCCCACCATCCAGTGTGCCCCACTGGTATGCAGTGTGCACCATCCAGTATGCCCCACTGGTGAAGCTGCACCAGCACTGGAAAGTTGGATAGGATTGGGCCCCTAATAAGGCAACTATACAAGATGTCACCAAATGGTGGGATTCTTTGTCACATTTCCCTTGCTGGTGGAGGAAGAGGAGGTGGCAGCAGTAATAAGCTCTGATGCGGTTGTCCAATTCTTTCACCTCAGAATACTGAAAAGATGGAAATTCCCAGAATGTAGCATAGTTTGTAGGTCTGAATAGCTAAACAAGGTGATGCCAACTGTGGAATTTTCCAAAAGCTTCTTGCGAGCCGGTGAGGGGACGGAGCTTGTTGCTCTAGTGAACCAAAGTTGGTCTTTTTTACCCTATGGCTTGTAGGAACTGATAACACTCTTGCTATTTTTGCTGGGCAAAAGCAACACGATAAAGACCTTGTGTCATACTTGTCTGATGTGTAACCAGAATCATGAACACATTCGTATCAAGCAACAGGGAGGATCAAAATATGGAGCTACCTGTGCTGTGGCAAGTATTACTAAGGCCACCTTCTTTTTTCTTTAAAACAACCTCTCAATGCCAGGTTTTATTATCATTTCTTTGCATGTTCTAATGAATTTTTGCTGTTCTCCTATGGTCAGGATCATTGGCTTGGGTGGTCCATTACTTAGATAGAAGGCTGTTAGGTCTTGCACAGTTATTCTTCTGACTTTATATGGGTTAACGGGTTAGCCCAGTTTAAGCTAAGCACATTGAAATTCATATACGCAGGCTCTATAGAAATGTAATGTACAATATCCAGCAGGATAAGAGATAAAACAAGGTTACCAGGTAAGCAAGACAGATACGATTCTGTTTCCCAACCTCTTCACATTTGGACCATTCAGAAGAGATTCTATATCTGATCGGCTCTCAAGTGGCTTCTTTCCATTTTCAAGTCACAGTGGAACAATTGTCAGGACCGCAGCTATTCTGCTGCAAGCGGAAAAAAATTAATTTCTGTGGATACATCCCTACATTTTTTCAGAACAGATGTATAACTGCAACATCCGCTCCAGATAATGAGTTTTTCATATGAAATTTCATTTTAGATGAATTAAGCAAATGCTATGGCCCTTAAGTTCTTTATTTTGATTAAATTTAAATTGCTTTATTCTTCCTTTATAAGTCTGATATTTAAACCACTGAAGATTGTTATCTTTAGGATTCTTAGTTAGTACAACCAGTATCTGAAAAAAAAGACCTACAGCACAAGCCTATGCAGGACTACACAGAAGTAAGAGCCCAATCCTATGCATGTCTACTCAGATGTAAGTCCCATTATAAATGTGGCTTATTCCCAGGTAAGTGTGGATAGGATTGCAGCCTTGGTCTCATTGAATTCAATGGGACTTATTCCCTAGTAAGCTTATATAGAATTGCAGCTGTACTGTGGAGACAAGAACAGTTGGGGTTTATTTTTCCCAGTTAAATGCAGGTGCAAAGAGGGATCGCTGCTTGTGATGTGCACACCTATCTCACTGTTACACCTATGTAGTGCACAAGGGATCTTGAACCAGGAAATCAAGCTGGGCTTGGTTGTTAGAGCCCAATCTGATGGGCTGCCCTAGAATAGCAGGACAGACCTCAGCTGTTATAAATGGGTTTGTAATGCTGCATGCAGTGCACTGGGCCACTCTAAGTCATCATTGCAAAATGGCAGCATAAGAACATAAGAAGAGCCCCGCTGGATCAGGTCATAGGCCCATCTTGACCGGCTTCCTGTATCTCACAGTGGCCTACCAAATTCCTGGGGGAGCACACAAGACGACAGGCCCAACCTGCGTCCTTGTGCCCTCCCCTGCATCTGGCAGTCAGAGGCAGCTTGCCTCTAAAACCCAGAGCTTGCACATACCTACTATGGCTTATATAAGCAGCAGCAGAGGAGCAGTTCTGTGGCTATTGGACCAGCTCAGTGCTGGTACGTTGGTACATGAGGGTGTATCATGGGCAGGGAAGGGGAGTGCAGGAAGAGTTACTGAGCAGATTGGAGGGGGTGGTGGATCTTGGTGGCAAATGCCTACACCTAATCCAATTCTGCTTGGTTCAGCCCGAATGGCCAGCATTAGGGGGCTTACTCCAAGGTAAAGGACCAAAAGTTCCCTTACGTTGAGGACACCTCCCTGATTGTCTCTCTCCACCATAGGATGCAGCATGTGCCTCCAGGGCAAGGCTGTATTAGTGCAAGGGCCGAGGGATAGGATTGGATGTGGCATTATTCACCACACCATTGAGGAAGCTTCTAAAGAGATGGATTGGTTGAGCTGACCCTCTCTGATACCCAGTGCTTCCTTGACAGTAGCCAAAAGGGAACAACAGCTAATCAGCCCAGGAGCATTCAAAAGGGACAGTATGAAGGGCTTCCAAGGTCTTGGCTCCTCAGTATGAGCTTCTTGCCTGACAGGGCAGGTTTCAAACAGGTTCTTTCCTTCTTAATTAGTCCAGAATCTGCCTGACCCCTGTCCTTGATCACGTCATCTACCTCTGGCCCTTTGCAACTCTGTCTCCTTGCAGGACTAGGCTTTTTCAATTGTGGTGCTCGTGTGATGGCACCCTTCATGCCAGGAGCTATTTAGGAGTTTTGTGAAGAGCTGTTTGTTTTGCCATACTTGGCCTTGATTTAATCTTTTTCTATCTTTCCCCCCTCTGTGCTTCTAAAGTTTTTTTAGCGGCTCTTTCCTAGTTACTGTGGTTTTAATTTATTAGATTTTAAAAACTGTTTGTTGTGTTTTAATTCATATTCTGTATGCCACTTTGGGGCCCCTTTGGAGGCTGGATATAAATATTTTAGGAAATAAATAAAGAAATGTGTACACCATGGGAAGAGAAGCCCGTCTCTAACCACTTTCAAGCCTCTTAAAAAACTATCGTTATGTCTGCAGCAGCCTTAACTACTGCACCGCTCAGGAAAACATCGAATGCGCTAGTTCACCTGCGGTTTGCATTTTCAAGCCAAAAAGATGACTGCTGAGGAGAAAAACACGGAATGACAGTTGGGATTTGGTGCAGTGACAGGGCTGCAGGACATTTTCAGCAACAGTTGTGCAAGAATGCCAGATCTTCATTCATGAGGTCTGACCAAAAGTCTCTTGAAGTTAATAAAAATTATTCTCAGTGATTTAATGTGGGCTCTGGAACAAGCCTATAGCATTATTTTTATCTTGTAAGCATTTCCACAACATCATTAGACCCCAGTCTCCCCCCTGTCCCCTCCCCCAAATATCACACTGTACAGGGTCACTGAAGAGCAAGCTTCTCTTATATTGATTTATGGACATTATATACCACAAACTGGATTTCATTAGCATGGATATGCACTATCATGTTTGTTGAATTTCCAGGGATACTTGTCGCCACTGTTTAAAAATGGGAAAAAATAAGCAAGAGAGGAGGGTGGACAGGCGGGAAGGGGAGGAGGAGGAGGGACACCACAGGAATTCTAGGCCATTTCTGATCCTCCTTTCATTTCATAAGTAAAACTTGCCTTTCAAGCCAGCCTTTCTTTGATAGCTATCTCCAAAGCTAGAAGCAGCATACTTCCTTTAGCGAGACCTAGTTGAATAAAACAAACGAATTTATGATCAAAAATAGATCCTGGAATAGTACAATGTATTCTTACACAAGGGGAGATGACCCTCTTTCATATCCTACTTTACATGACTGCTATGTGGGAATTGCTAATAAAGAATTATCATTTTACATGCTGCTGCAAGAAGGCAAATCCTGTTGTTGCCAGACAAAGGGAAACTGGCAGGAACAGGCTATAAGAAACATGTGATGTAATACAGTGGAGAATTCTCAGCATCAAATGGATCATTTGTAATTCAGTGAATGGTTAAATCTTCAGTTCCTTCTTCACTGCCTGGTCCATATGTTCAATTGTTGCATGGACCACAGAAAGATCGCACCCATTGCTACTGCCCTACTGTCCCTGAGCTGGATAAACTCAAGGAAGGGTGCATGTGTGTACGGTTGTTTGTGCACAGGAACTATAGTTGTGATCATGACTCTAGTTTTTAGCAGATAGTTAACCCTCCTGCCCCACTTTGCACCAAATCACCAAAGTGATAATCAAAATCATTATATGAAACCTGGTGTTATTTTCACAATCATTTAGTAAAAAACTGTGTGAGACACTTTCCAGATTTCAAGGAAAGGAATTCTGGATATGCAGAAGCCTCCTACAAAGTTCTTCATTGTAAGGGAAGGTTGCATAGCAATATGCCTTACTGACACTTTCATAGTGCTCGTATATGTACACTTGCATGTACACACACACTCACAGCCTCCCCAGACCACTTTGGATGTAGCTCTTTTAGGGCCCAGTATGAGTATACTGTTGGCGCTGGGTGCCACAAACGTGCCATAAAGCGGCACGTTTGCAGCACTTGGCAAGGAGGGAGCATCGGCGCTGGGCCTCAGCACCAAGACAAGTCTCTGACAAGCTGGTGGTGTGCAGCTTTTGAGGCAGGATGAAGCATTCCAGGGCATGGGAAGGGTGGGACAGAGGAGGGACTGGGCAGAGCCTCCTTTTCTCAAGTCTGCCAGCAAAATAGCTGGCAAGCTGAGTAGCCCTGTTGTGGAGCCTGAGGCTTTCGCTGGGAGAGGGAGACTTTCTCCCGTTCCCCAGAGGAGATCTCCGGTGGCCTCCCTGGCCCCGCTGGATATAGTAGTAGCCATTTTGGTGCTGCTACACCTAGTAGTGCAAAGGAGCTTAGGATCCTGTGCTGCCAGGATGCTGAGAGAAGAATGCCCAAACCCTCTTGTCCCAGCCATCCAGGAGAGGTCAAGAGGAGTAATTTCTAGACACCTCTCTCTCAGTATTTCAGTGGCAATGAGAGAAAAAGGCCCAAAGGCACTATGTTCATGTGCATGCAAGCACACCGCTGTGGGCTTAATAATGGCCATTTGGGGGGACGAAACTACTTATGGTTTTACAATAAAACCAAAAGTGATATTTTTATGCCTTATAAGGCATTCTGAGGCCCAGGGAAGCCCTCCCTGGGTCTCACAGTGCCTAATAAGCAGGGCCATATTAAGCTGTGGCTGGGCCCCTAGGCTTTCAGGTATTTCAGGCCTCCTTCAGCAACAATCTTTCACCCCACTAAAGCTGATAGCTGTATACTTATTTACTGTATATATATGGATAAATATATATGTACACGTATTGCTTTGGCGCAGAGTGCACAGTGCCTTTAACCACTGGAGCCCTAGGGTACCTCTGCAAAAAAGTACCTCTGAAAAAAAAGAGTACCTCTGCAAAAAAAAGAAAATAATTTAAAAAATGATGGACCCCTAGTCCCTGTGGGGCCCCTAGGCTTCAGCCTTATGAATCATATGGCCCAACTTATAAGGCATTAAAATGTTACTTCCGGTAAAAACAGAAAGTAGCTTCTTCTTTTTTCTTTTTGCTGAAATGTCCATTCTGAGGCCTGCAGAGGTAGCAGGTGGTTGTGTACTGCCTCTGTGGGTTTCAGAAGCTCCTCCGGACCCAAGCAGAGCTCAGCTCAGTTCTGGTCAGGTTTGGAGGGGGGGGCCTGAAAACCAAGGGGGTTCTAGGAACGGAACCCCTGTGGATAAAACAGGACCACTGTATGCTTTTCCCCTGGGGGCTGGGGATAAGAATAGGCCCTCACTTTGGCTGTACTTGTCGTAAGAGGTGACTAAACAGCCACCGGGTAGATGGGACTCTGGAAAGGCAGCTCATCTGAGAGAAGGAAAACTCTGATCCCAAACCTCCACTGCCTTGTGGCTACATCCAGTTATGGAAAAGGCTTCAGGAGTCAACCTCGAGGCAAAATCCGGAGCCGGAGTCCCTGAGGCAGTTCATGGCTGAACACAGTCACGTTCTGGCAACTCCTGCGACGCCGCTGGAACCAACCGTACTGACTTCTGCCTTTCTATTGGACCATTTCAGCAACGTGGAGAGGGGGGATTTGCTGCATGGGAAACAGTCTATCCTCCATACCTACTTTACCCAGGCTTCATGCACTGGAGAGGACACTGTTCCAGAACCACTATTCAGAGTGCAATACCATAGTCTTCCGAGACTGAAGGATGCCAACTGTGTGACTGTATGCTTGTATTGGTAGCTCTTGATTTGCATAGTTTAATTTGCATCTTTTCAAAATAGTACAATTTGCAAATTAAGACCTGAAGTCTAATTGATGTAGGCAATTTTTGAATCATGTGGTCAATTAGGTGCTAATTGGTTGCTAATAAGCAACTCGATTGCAACCCCTGGTGTTGGGGTGGGAATCCTGCAAAATTCTTCATGGAATGCAGCAGAAGCCACACCGTCACTACTGCACTGGTGCAAGAGAACTTGGGTTGTATTGGGCTGCCTAAGCCCCTTTGGAAAAAGAAACATTTTTTTTATTTCTTTTGATATGCAAAAATTATTTTGTGTAGTATACAGTATATAAATATTTGTAATTAACAAACAAATTTTGGTTTGAATCTAGGTCAACAGGTTCCTTGTAAGAATCTTAACTGGTGCTGATAATGTATTCCAACCCAATGTGAAGTTGGCATGCTGAAGACAACCAAATGCAACTAATTAAGGCTTTTTAACAAAATCATTGGTTAATTAGTACTTTAAGCTGGTTTAACAGAAAGGTGTGAAAATTCCAGTTGCCTATGAATGTAGGACAATGTGCATCTTTACAAATAAGGAGAAAACAAGAAAACGCATTTCACAAAGACTTTCTTTGGCAAGTGGCTTGAACTGCGTTATGTAACCAGCATACTGAAGATGGCTAACCATGTATAGTCCTACAGTGCATTACTACATATCATAGCACACGGTGCTTCATTTCTAGCTAATTAGCTTTTCTCTGAGCCATGAGCTTTTTTTGTGAACGTTAACAGCAAAATACTTTTTAGGGCATAGGTGAACAGAAATATATTTCAGTAGCAAATAGTTCAAGGCTTAAATAAAAGTTACTATAATGAGGGCATGTTTGCACCGCCCACTTTTCTGCATAGAGAATAGCTGAGATGTCCCTTGCCCCTTCTAGACATTTAGCTACTAGTCATTGTGGGTGTGCAGTGAGCACACTTAAGGAAGAGTACAGTAATTACAAAATGAGGTACCCCAATCAAGCCTGGAATCTTATCCATAAGTAAATCTGCTGGCAAAGAGAATCCCCATGTACTATTGGCAGGCCAGAACCTGTTCCAGCCACTTGATGTACTCTAATAAAAATATGCATTATGTGACTGGAGTCATCAGTCTCTGGGCCAAACATACCTCACCTGCTGTTTCAATCAGCAGGCTTAGGTCTTTGCAAGTATCTTGGGTCTTCCCAGATAAGTATCCCATATCTGTTGCTCCCTAGGCACATTTGAGTTCTTACTCTTAAGCAGGTCCAAAGCAGGGCAAGGGACATCTCAGCTATTCTCTATGCAGAAAAGTGGGCGGTGCAAACATGCCCTCATTGGCTCCAGCTTGATGCCTGAAACAGAATCATTCCCACAAAGCCATGCTCCAGGGACTTGTGTTCCTGACCATCTAGTGAGATGGGCTGTTTAGCAGCACATATATCCCCTGATCTGATATCTCTACAAATGGCAGAGGACTACTCATACGCCATACAGACGTTCTATCTCCTCCAAAGGACAGCATGGCATGATGCCGCCTCTTTACTTTCCCAAGCAGAGGAAGAGTAGGAACAGTTTCCTCTGTTGCAATGCCTGCAGGCCTGCAAAGCTCAGCACAACAGAGAAAACAACTGCTATTCTGAGTATCCTTGTCACATGCACAGGAGGAGGGCAGGTCATGCTAAGCTTTGGAGCATGAAGAATACTGCTTCTGCTTGTTCCAAAGCTCAGCATGCTGAACAATCCTTCTAGCACAAGCCAAAGACTTAGAGAAGAGAAGGCTTTGGGGCAATCTCAAATTATGACTGGCTACTGGGTCAAGCCACAGTTTGTAGACCCTGCCCCAGTAGCCATTCTGCCTCTGGTGAGGTGTTCATTTGCAGTGAAAGACTGGGAACTCCAGCAGTGCAAGGCCCTGTGCAATGGTGCAAAGCTGGGCCAAACTTCTAAGTCGATGCTGATAAAGGGTAGAGGTGCAGTGCTGATGCCAGTGGTTCTCTGGCATGGGTTCAGTCACTCTCAGTAAGTTAGTAGCTGGCACGTGTCATGGGTGGGGTGGGGAGGGGAGGGCAGGGGGAGTTTGGAGGTCGGGAGAGGGAGGGCAGGGGGTGGTTTAGGGAAAGAGGGTTTCACCAGCATGCACCAGGATCCTATTCCCTCTTTTTGAACCTGCCCATCCCCTTTTCTTGATCCTTCCAGTTGGCATAGGTCCTGGGATTCCCATACACCACAAGGAGGCCTACATGAATGTAAGTAGAAAATAGTTTTCCTTCTCCGCATTTCCTGAATGCAGCCCATGCTCCATCACTCCAACAGCATAATTGCTAATGGTGGGGGATAGGATGGAGATGTGAATCTATTTGTGGGGCTGCGAATCTGTGTGAAGGAGTGGTGCCTTTCCCCTTCTGGCTGCCACAACATGCCTTATGGCACGTTTATTGCTGGGGCTGGGAGTGGGCTGCCAGCGCTGTCCGGAGTAGGGTTGGGCAGCAGTGGGATTGGGCTGCCTGATTCCCTGGTTGTGAAGATCCCATTGTGTGGTAAGGAATGGTCCGCTCCTTCCATTCTTACGTTCCTGCACTCAAAATCTGGGTGAAGTCTTGCTTTTCTGTTTCTGAACCAGATTTAATCAACAATTTTAAATCTGGACACCTCTGAGCCATCAAGTGGGTGGAATATGAACGGTTTGAAATTCTAATCCGACTGTGGAACTGCACAGGCACCGAAAGCCAATGTCTCTTTTATAAACATGAAGCTGGAGAGAAACCAAGGAACATCAATCGTGTTCATGTGCCAAAGCTTTTAGCAGAGTTCTAACAGCAATGAAAACAGCAGTGGTTGCATTGTGCTGGGAAACAGGTACAATGCAGCTTTTGTTTCACTCTTACTATTGTGCTTGCCACCAATCTACAAGCCCTTTCTTCTCAGATTGATTATCTGCACTGCTAGATAATTATGCGTTTCTCTTTGCATCAGAAAAAAAGGAGCACTGTTTCTCACCTGAAGACTACATTCAGTTCACATTTTATAACCTTGATAATGACAATAGGTATTAAACCATATCTTGGGAATGGGAGAGCCTTCACACCCCCTGGCTGGGGAAAAAAAAAAAACAAAACAAACCCATGGCTTAGGAATCTCCTATATTTTTAACAGGAGCTTAGCAGGAACCAGCATTTCAAAGCACGGAAAAGCATTATCACCTGCTAATGCCCACACATCAAGCTGCCTTTGAAGACCCAGGACTGAAGCCAGTTACAAAAGTTGGCAACCCTACTTGGGAAGCATAACATCACACTGTCTGGTCTTCATTTAGAGGCAAGGCACCATTGTTTTCTTCCTTCCACTGTTATGCCTCGAGCACTCAACTGTGTCAACACTCTTTTGTTTCTTCTTCTTAAAAACAACAGTTCAACACCATCCCCTTCATACGCCATCAGAAGTTGTTTTCTGGGCAGAATTCAACATTTTCACAGACTCAAAGCTGCAATCCTAGGCACCCTTACTCGGGAGTAGGTTAAAATAATTTGACAGGCTTGCATTGCATACACTTTCTGATATTTCAACCATTGGCTCTTAATTATTTTTTTTAAGTATTTGGACCATGCTTTCCCCCATCCATATGCACCCATGGCAGCTTGCGGTCAATCTAAATGAACAGAAGGCAACATAAAACATCAGACAAGAACAAAAAATTGTAAGCAGTATCTCTCTCCCCCCCCCCCCCCGCCATTTAACAAAGGTATAGTGGTTGTATACATAAACATTCTTAACAGAACCAAACATACATACATACATACATACATACAGACAGACAGACAGACAGACAGACAGACAGACAGACATAAAATCTGGTCCCTAAACACAACCTTAAGATGGTGGGTTTTCAGTTGCCATTGGAATGGTTGGGAGAGAGGGCGCCATTTACATCTCCACTTGTATGGAGTTCCAGGTACATATCCACTTGTAGGGAATTCCAGGGTCTTGTACAGAGAAGGCCCTCTCCCCTACCATCTTTGGTCAAACTTCAGCTGGCAGTGGAACATGGAAGAGGATTCTTTTGAACAACTCAAGAGATGGGCTATCCCAGGGGGAAAGTGGTCCTTTCCTTGGTCTTAAGCCATTTAGGGTTTTAAAGGCAGTGACCAGCACCTTCAATTAATTGCTCCCAGAAATGTATTGGCAGCCTGTTAAATTGAAGTAATAGTAGAGTGACAGGGTCATATCACCTGATAATATCCTACCAGTCACAAGTTCTATGGAAGCAGTAGGCAGCAGTAGTTTCTTCGAGAGCAGTCTCACAATGAATGCATTACTATAGTCAGTATAGCACAGCAATTTTCAACCAATGTGCTGTGGCACACGGTGTGTCGCAGATGATTCGCAGGTGTGCCATGGGATTTGGGGGGTCATTTATTAGTAGAGCAATTGGGGGATTTGAGCTCCCCTACCGGCAGCATGGTGTGCCTTGTCAGTGGTCAATAAACTGATGGTTGTTGGCATCCTTCAGTCTCAGAAGACTATGGTGTCGCGCTCTGAATGGTGGTTCTGGAACAGAGTGTCCTCTCCAGTGCGCGAAGCCTGGGTAAAGTAGGTATGGAGGATAGGCTGTTACCCATGCAGCAAATCCCCCCTCTCCACGTCGCTGGAATGGTCCAATGGAAAGGCAGAGGCCAATACGGTTGGTTCCAGCGGCGTCGCAGGAGTTGCCAGAACGTGACTGTGTTCAGCCATGAACTGCCTCAGGGACTCCGGCTCCTGATTTTGCCTCGAGGTTGACTCCTGAAGCCTTTTCCATAACTGGATGTATCCACAAGGCAGTGGAGGTTTGGGGTCAGAGTTTTCCTTCTCTCAGATGAGCTGCCTTCCCAGGCTGACGAGTCCCATCTACCCGGTGGCTGTTTAGTCGCCTCTTACGACAAGTACAGCCAAACTGAGGGCCTATGGTGTACCTTGACAATTTTAGCACCTTGTCAGTGTGCCATGAGATGAAGAAAGTTGACAATCACTGGCTATAGTAGTATGTAGCTGCAATCCTTTTGTCAGGGAACTCAGGGTAGTATACCAGGATCTCCCACCACCCCAATTGTACTGGGCTCTTTCTCTTTATTTTATACTTATAACAACACCTGTGTGGTAGTCAGGCTGATAGATGGTGATTAGCCCAAAGGCTCCTAGTAAGCTTCACTGTTGTCAGAAGGTTTAAACCCAGATTTTTCCATCCTTGTCTAATCGTCTATTATACCACACTGGTTCTCTATAAACAATAATTGTAATTGATTCAATATGTGACATGTGACAAGGTCATGTCTGGACTTCTATTAATTTTGTTGGATTTAACAAATAAAGAGAATTTGACAAAGAACTCAACATATAGATAATTACAAAATAATTGTTTCCGTTTAACCAACTACTTTTCACTTTCACATAGGGTGAACATTTGTTAGTTCTCTCTTCTTCTCTGCTTCTGCTAAACCATAACCCAAATTTTGCTGGATAAACTTCAGGGGCAAAGGGGGGTAAGTGTGGAAAAAAATTGCACCTCGGGGTGGGAGATTGGATTGAATTCTTGTTCCTCCAAGCTGTATGACTCCATAACAATGAGAAAATGCTTGGATTTTCTGACTGATTGAAATTTGGACACTGAATTCAGCCAGAGTTGGCAAGCTCTGAGCAACATGAAGTCTGTCTTTTCTGATAACTACTGGGAAGGAGGGCCAGTTAAGTCACTATTTAATCCTGTGAAAACTGACACTGTAGGGTAGAAGATTCAAATTTTATCTTCTCCACCTTCTCAAATTATTCGATATGATTTGACTTACTGGAAAGATTGATGCTGGTGAAGCCGTGGAATAAGTTTTGTTTCATCACTCATAGGCTACACTGAGATGACACAAAAAAATCATAGTCTGTTGCTATGAAAGACTACCACAGTGAGTCTCAGACCTGTATCCTTCCCTTGCTTTCCCTTTCCTTCATGCATAAAAGGGAAAATCTGAAGCTTCCATATAGTTTGTAACAAGCTGTAATAGTCCACTTCATCCCACTATGGGAAACTGTGGTTTGAGCAACATGCAGCCCAATCATGTACTGGACCAACCCAGAGTGTGCACTGACCCTGGCAGCAGGTCTCCACTGCCTGCTATGTGCTGGCTAGAGCAGTGGTTCTCAAACTTTACAGCACTGGGACCCACTTTTTAGAATGAGAATCTGTTGGGACCCACCAGAAGTGATGTCATGGCCAGAAGAGACATAATCAAGCAGAAAAATGTTTAAAAAACCGAGGCTGCAATCCTATCCTCACCCAGGAGAAAATCCTACTGATTATCACTGTTAAAAGCATATACATAGTAGCCTTTTAAAAGTACAGATCTGTAACACTTTCCCAAATGCAGTCACATACCATGGTAGCATCAAGTCTAATATATTAAAAATAAAATATTGAAATGAATGGGGACCATCTGAAATTGGCTCACGACCCACCTAGTGGGTCCCAACCCACAGTTTGAGAAACACTGGGCTAGAGACTAGGCAGTGATGGATAGGTAAGTACATACAGTATCTACTCTTATACTGTCTTGTCCACAGCCCAGGAGACCTAGGCCGCAATTCTAACCCAGCACTGACATAAGGGCAATGCAACTCCAAGGTAGGGGAACAAACATTGCCCTACCTTGAGAAAGCCTCTATGACTGCCCTTCAATTGCAGGATGCACATTCCCCACTAGCACAGCTATGCCAGTGCTGGAAAGGTGGTTAGGATTATGCCCCTAGTTGCCTCGACACCAGCTCTTTGACTGGCATAAATTCAAGTGGATCCAAGGGGGCATGTCAAGCCTTGTCTGGGGACATAGGATATCAGTGCCATCGCTACTAATATTCATCCCAGCCTGCCATTGACATGCCCTTGGCTAGACCCAATTCCCACTCCAAACCTTCCCCGGAACTCCCACTCGACCCACTTACCTACTCTGGTGTGGGCTCCAGAGGTGACTGGCATGTAGCTGGGCCTGCCAACCCTTCACAGTGATGGCTCCAGTCCATGCTGTGTCACAGCAGCTACTGCACCAGTGTCCCAGACCTTGTGCTGAAGGAGTGTGAATTCCATCAGTGCAAGGTCCAGGTAGGAGTCAGCTTACAAAGTTTAAAAATCTGAATGTGAAGCTATGGTTGCAGTCTGTTAACATAGCATGCTTTGACTACAATAAAATTTCTCTATTCAGATGAAATGGGGAACTGCACTTTGTAACAAAACTAGTGTTGATCCAAACAGTGCCATTTTGGGGGTGGGGGGTGGGAGACACCTTTAGAAGTCTATGACTATGGTAGTTATTTAGCCAAATAAGTGGATGGTGCACAAAATTTGCTGAAAGTGTTAGAAGGGATAGTTCACTTTTATTACAGGTTGTGGTGGTAGCATCCTCTTGCTTTACCTGAAGATGCTGAGTCTGTGTGCCAGCAGCAGCAGGGTTAAAGAGGGGCTGTTTTTCTCAGCGATTCGTTCCTGCCAGAAATCATTCCCCCTCCCTTGTTCCCAAGAATGCACCAGAGCATTATGTCATTCTCCAGGACATTCCTACAGTGAAAAATGGTGGCTAGCAAGCACCTACCACTAGAAAAATCAGGAGCACTTTAAGTGGGGCTTCTTCTAGCATTACCATAAAATTCTCCCACCCGCAGATCACTCACAACACTGACATAACTGAATTTATCTAGGTCAACATAACTGCAAACTGTGAACAGAATGAGGCTTTAAATTGCCTTACCTCTCTTATGAAGGGATGAGCAGCTCAAGACTGAGCATAGCATTCAGTGGCTCACTAGGCATTCACTAACCCTAGGCATTCACTAGGGTTCACATCACCTGGTGCGGGATGCCAGTGCGTCACTCCCCATGCAGTGGGTGGGGCAACACCCCAGGTGGTGGGCGTGGTGATGAGCCATCACTCCGCCCCCACTGGTTTTTTGGCTGTACCTTTTGATAGAACAAAGATTACACATTGACTGATATATAACATAATGGTAATATTATTCCAAATTATGATTTTTGTGATTTTGGTCACTAGTGGTGTCACACACACACACCCCCAAGGGTGTCAACTTACTAACATCTTATTGCAGCAGTTCTCAAGCTTTTAGCACTGGGACCCACTTTTTAGAATGACAATCTGTCCAAGACCCACCAGAAGTAATGTCATGGTGGAAGTTACATCATCAGGCAAATTACAATAAATATGTATAAATAATTAAAGTAAAACAAATAATTAAATAAGCAGAAGCCAACCCTGTTCCACCAAGTGAATTTCCTCTGTAGTCTGCATGCAATAACACCCACCCTCCAAAACCTGTAAGGTTTTCAGCCCTACCCAGAGCCCAGTTCAATTTAAGAATTTCTGTTTAAATCAGATCTGTCAGGATCCACCTGCCTTTGCAAGTCTCAAAAAGGTTCACTTTATCAGCTGAAGCCTATGTTTTGATCATTTTTAGTGGGGGGGGGGGGGTGGCTGCCTTCTGGAGCACTTGTTTAGCTCCAGGTACATAGGATCAGGACCATTCTGGTAGCCTTGCACCAGATCTTCACCTGATCTTCCACACCAGCCAAGTCACATTTGCTTACTCGCAAGTAAACTCGACCGTGAGGCTTAGTTTCGCTTTCCATAGGGCTCAATACATTCATCTGCTTGGAAGGAGGGACTTCCTTCTCAGGTGTTTTGGGGGGCTGCATTCATTGGATCAGGACTATTCTGGTGTTGTTGGATCTCTCTCAGCCTGCCCTTTCTGACAGACTAAAGCAAGTTCACCTACTCATGAGTAAACATGCGATACGGTTCACTTTCACTTTCCATAGGGATTCATGCATTTTTTGTTCTCCAATTTTTTGGCCATAACTTTTGATAGAAAGGAGATATTTCATTCAGGTTTTTTACACTGCATTATGCTCCAAATTTTGCATCCAATGGTATATAATATGATGGATTCATTAGGATTATAATTAGGATAATTTATTAGGATTATAATATAATCCTAACCACTGTGATTTTAGCATGTCACCCCCCAGTGTGCATCACCCCCCTGTGCACGTCACCTGGTGCGGCCTGCACCTCCCGCACCCCCACAGCAATGCCACTGATAGCATTTTTCCAACAAGCAGGTTTTGCTGGTACACGTGAATTCACTCTGCCATTTCTACTGGATCCCCCTATTCCATGCAACACCCACTTTATCAAGCTCATTATCCACACTGGGAAACTTGACAAATTCAGTTTCTTAGCTATGACATTCCATTCAAATGAGTGCATAAAATGAATACGTGTCAGAAACACAAACACCCACCTGAATTGTGAACATGCTTCCAATTATGATTTTGTACCTTTTGCAAAAATTCATTTCCCTTTCGCTAACCTGCAAGTGACATATGAAGAGCTGCATAGCAATATGTCTGCTTAATTCTTTGAACTGGCTTGAGGTGATAAATGTTCCCACCATTGAGAACTGCCTCTATGGGAGATGAATCGATCAGCTGGTGTCTACGGCTACATTGGTAGAAGAACATCTGTGACATATCAGTGTGATTGATTTCAGCATTCACAGAGTTAAACACCATCAATAAATAAAAGGCATGGAATAATAGATGACGTAGGGATGGGAGAAGGATTTGAGAAAGTTAATGTTTGTTCATCCCTTCTTTAATAATTCAATATCAAACGGATAAAGTAGTGTAAGCAAAGAATGCACGTTAATGCGCACAAATGAACAGTATGTAGAAGGCATCCATTCAGCTAAAAAATAAGTGATAGTCATGGTCTTGAGACAGAGCACATAGTTAGGGAAATAACTGACTATCACTATTATGGCAGTTGAATTTATGGTAACTGTCCAATTAATGGACTAGTAGCTAGGTTTGTTCTGTCTGCTGTTAAGGGTAGCACTAGCAGTGAAGGTTGGCCATCTTGGGCACTGGTGGAGGGTCCATGCTCACCAGAGGCTTCACCAGGACAGGTTGGTTGGCAACCTTCAGTCTCAAAAGACTATGGTATAAGCCTACAGCAGCTAGTATTCCCTGGTGGTCTCCCACCCAAGTATTAACCAGGCCTGACCCTGCTTAGCTTCCAAGATCAGACAAGATCGGGCATGTGCAGGGTAGCAGTTGGTTGACTCCTGAATCCTCAGTATCAGCGACAGCAGTATTGCCCAGTGTCAGGTGAGGGATATAATGGATGACCCAGCTCAAAACTGTGCCTCAAAGCCCTTAGCAATCTCAGTGCCACAGTGTGCTTTTTTTTTTTTGGGGGGGGGGAAACAAAACAAAACATTGGGGTCCAAAAAAGAACATTGATTACACGATGACATTGATTACATGTGGAATGCATATTATGGATGCCAGACAATGTATAAAATTTATGGGATAAAGGGTCTCTTGATATATTATATTGGGAGTGCAACTGTTGCTAGTGCACATGAATATGTAAATGGTTCTATTTACACATTTGAAGAATGTCTATGCTGTTTACATATTGAAGTATTTTAAGCAACTCTATTCCAAACAGCAAAATGGTTTCTGACTGACCGTAGTCATGCTCTTTCCTGAAGTAAACTCTTCCTGAAGCATGTTGCTTTGATGAAACAGCAACACCTCTGTGCAGAACCTTCTGCCCTGACACAAAAAGTGGAGTCTATTGTATTTCTCTTTTCCTCTGGTCTTTATTGACCGTTCTCACTAGGAAGAAGGTTGAGAAACAGTCACTAATAATTGGACAAATCATTGAAAACTGTTTTGAAATAAGAGAAAGATTAATACAAAACTTTCTATGAATATATTTGATGTTTATCCGCCTTCTCTTAGTTTCACAAAATTGTCTGGTTTTCATATTCACAAGGTGCAAATCTTTCCATGGTTCATTGGCTATGGTTGGTATGGCATTTATATTAGCACCCAGTGAATCTTCATCCTCTTTCCAGGCCTGCCTTCACAGGTCTACTTGGAATTGCACCAGCGATATCACTGGTCCAGGTCCAAGTTGATATCACTGGTCCAGGTCCAGGGCAGGAGGTCTGGTCTAGAGGGTAGAGCCTCCATTTGCCTGAAGATTAACATCCACAAGGTCGCCAGTTCGAGGCCACCGGCACCGTGCGACCTTGAAGCAGCTGACAAGCTGCAGCTGAGCTGTTCCATCTGCTCGGAGTGTGGGAGGATGGAGGCCAGTATGTTAAACCAGATCGGAGTGTAACATCTTGTATGTAGTGGTTCTTGGAAGAAAGAACCTTCTTTCAATTTGTAAAAATCCCTGCGTGGATTTAATAAGCCTGCCTATGTAAACCGCCTTGAATAAAGTCTTGAATAAAGACCAAGAAAGGCGGTATATAAATACTGTATATTATTATATATATTATATTGATCCACTGGGCTGGCAGGGGTTTACCCCAGGGGAAGGGAACAAATATTCCTGAGGAGGCCTCCAGAGGCCAAATTCCCCCCACCTCGGGATACAGTGGACTCTACGTTGGCACCACTACCTTGCTGTGTGGGGAGCTGGGTAGGATTGCCCTGTCAGCGATACATTTTTTTCCCCACATCATAATTTCCGTTTCTTTTAAAATATCTTGGGAGAATAGTTATAAACTTAATGGGCCAGGATATCATGCCTACAGTATAATCCTATACATGTTTACTCAGAAGTAAGTGCCATTGTTTTCAGTGGGGCTTACTTCCAAGTAAGTGTGTTTAGGATTGCAGCTTTAGTCATTTCCTCTGTGCTTTTTATTTTTTGGAAACCCAAAATATCCGACATATGGACAACTTCACCAAATGTGGATGTTTTTGTCTTAGGGTTCATTTCTCATTTAATCTAAAAATTATTATCCCAATTCCTTTTCTTGGTTAAGAACCCAATCCTATCAGGCATACCACTGGCACTGCAGCTCCTCTGTCAGCTCCAGGCATCATAAAAGTGCCGTAAGCTACTCTGGCACCAGTAGTGAGCCCATTGCACTGGCAGAGAGGCTAGTGCCAGTTGCTGCTGAGCCTCAGTGCCAGGAAAACATGTCACTGGAGTGGCTGGTGGAAAGTGCTCCCATTGGCCTGTGGTGAAGCTTTTTAGGGTGGGGGGAGAGCAGAACTGGGCAGAAAGAGGGTAAACCATGGGGAGGACTGGCCTGGTAGGGAGGCAGGGATGGTGGCAGTGTCTGGCCCCTATGCCCCCTCCCACACCTAAGTGACTGACACTAAATAGCAGACAAAGAACCATGGAGAGCTGTTGCTGCCAGCAGAGCTCAAAACAGGGTAAAGGAACATTTGTTTCCTTACCCCAAGGAGACTCAGGTGGTGGCCCCGACCCTGCAGGACACTGCAGGATTTTGTCACCACTATTCTGCTCTGGGGCAGCTTAGGATTGGGCTGTAAGTCTTCTCTCTGTCAACCCTCTTGAGTTATTCAATACCTTCAGAAAGATAGGTCTAGTCCGAGTAAGCATGCAACATACATAATGGAGAATATACTGGCTTTAGATCCTAAGTTACTCATAAATGAATGGAGGACCCTTGTCTTTGAGCAAGACAGATGGGCCGATTCTTGCTCATCTCCATTTCCCCATAGCATCTTGTCCCAGGGATGCTCCAAGTCTCAGCAACAGATGTTCAGGGCTCATACGGAGACTTTCTCTGCTGAACTTGTGCAAGCTTCCTTCCACTTGTGCTCCTTAGCATCCAGTCCAGTATGCGGAGGAGCACAATACACAGGTTTTATTAGAACACCTAACGATAATATCATGGCTGACATTTATAAATTTGGGGAGCATAGGAAGAACTGAGGGACATTCTGAATCTGGAATAATAAAGATGAAAGGTAGAAGGTCACGTAGAGCAGTGGTGGATCAATATAGATATAATGTACCCGCCATAGCAATGCATAGAGCAGATACATAGTGCAGATGCAGAATATTCATAAAGATATAATCAGGGATGAGCAAGTCAGGTGCGGCTTGATTCAAGTTGAGTCTCGAGTCTCTGCCCCCTGCAACTCTACTTGAAAATGAGACATAATGGGAGCAATTTTTGAGTTGCTGAGTCATCTTTTTGTGACTCAAAAAGACTCGAGTCCCGAGTCGCCCCCTTTAAAAAGCCTGCTGCAGAAAAAACTGGGCTGCTGTGTGTGTGTGTGTGTCAGAGTTCTCTTTAAACGCTCTCCTGCTGTCCTCACCCATCTGTAAACAAGGCAGGAGGGAGTGGCACGGACTTCAAGAGAACAGGAACAGAAGCGGCAAGAGGAAGGAGGGTCACGCGCAGCAGCTGCGAGGCTTACCAGGACTACCCAAACCTTTGCAATTCTACTCAGCAGTAGTCCCATTTGCGCAGGTTGTTCAGTGAGGTTCTCTCCTCCCAAGTAACAATAGAGCCATGAGGAGGAAAGCGTGATTGCTATGAACCACCTCCTCCACCTCCCTGGGCTTCTCCAGCTAAGGCAAGAACTCCCCTGGCTCCTCCTTCTACTCTATCTCAGCCAAAGAAAATACCAGACCTTCCATCCTTCAGCCAGTGATCATTGGTTCTTTCAGAGATGGGCAAGAGAGCCTGCTTCTGCTTTACTCCCCCTCCCTGGGCTTCTCCAGGGAGGGGTTCCAAAGTAAGAACCCTCTCCAGGTTCGAAAGTAAGAACCCCCTTCTGCCCTATCTCAGCCAAAGAAAATGTCAGACGTGCCATCCTTCATCCAATGATCATTGGTTATTTCAAAGATGGCCAAGAGAGCCTGCTCCCACCCCCTGCCTCCCATTTGCTGGAAAAACAAACATTAACCCTTCCCCCCTTCTGGCTGGAACCTCCCTGCTGTTTACCCAGTCTGAATGATGGCCCCATGAGCTTTTTCATGCTGCGAAAACAGTCAGCAAGTACACCCAGGCACAGAAAGACTTGAGTCTGCATGCATGGGGACAAGTGCCAAGTCAAGGGGCCCTTGACTCAAGTGTTTCGCTGAGTCTTCCACAGGCGTGACTCGAGTGTACACAAGGCAGCAAAAAAGTGCATTTTCACGACTTAGATTTGAGTCACCTGATTCGAGTTCCTGTGATAACCCATTCCTTTGCATTTGCTTTCTTGTTTTCAAAGTTTAAGAGAGACTTAAAGATAAAATTTTAAATCCTCTTATTCTATACAACTTACATTTATGGCCCAATCATATCCTCTACCAGCCCATAGCACGCAGTGGGGCTGGCTTGGGCTCCACTGCATGCTATGGGCTGGCCAGGGATGGGCCTATTCAGAGATGTGTCAGCCCTTTGCCTGATGCAAGTCAAGTAGGCCTAAGGAAGTGTGACAAGGCCAGGAAGGGAGCACAGGATATCAGAACAGCTGCTACCACCAAATCTGCTCCTTGCCATCCCCTGATATGCCCAATCCCTGCCCCTAGATGTCCCTATCCATGACCCTCTGTCAACTTTCAGGCACAAGCAGTGGCTAGTACAGTGGCACCTGCACAGTCACCATCCATTTGTGCTGGTGCCCCCATTCCACACACTGTCCCTGCAGCTGCCCAGGCGTTACGTCAATGGAATGCAAGTTCCATCAGCAGAAAGTCCAGCTAGGTTTGGGCCATCAGTAAATATAAAGGAATTGAGCGTGCCCATTTGTGCTTCTCTGGTCTGAAGAATGTGCCTGGCACACACTCCTGGAATATATTAAAGAAGTATGGGCCAAGCACACCCATGCTGCAAATTAGTCCAGCAACCAGGGTGCTCCAACCCAGAGAATCTCCAGATGCCGTTGTATAGTCTGAAGCAGCTAATCTCAAGCATCATGCAGCCACACACTTCATCAGGCTTCATAAAGTACTCTGAGGATGAAAAATGTAGAGGTGCTAGCAATGACCATTGAGACGTGCAAAGAGATAGGAAATTGAAAGGCAAAAGTCAGGTTACCCATCATTTACGTTGTATCACATTTATGACACTGACAGCAAAGTACAATGAGCGATTAACTTTATCCATTGGTTATTTCTTCTGTCTTTTTAATAATAAACATTCTTTGGTTTACAGTCAACTGCCATTCCATGTAATTTTAAGGGGTGCTAGAGCAAAAGCACCATGAGAACAACCTGTCATCCCTAACCTAATTATCATTTGTACTGCTAGCAGATTTTGATACACACTGGACTGTGTGACATGACAGACACAGCATCACAAAGTCTGTGCGCTGGGCAAATGAATGTTCTGTATCCCCTGGAAAGAATGTATTGCTTTTTTTCTGCAGGCTCATTTGTACAAATTGTGATGCTAGTCATCAAAAATGGACTGTCAGTCAAGCAAATCTTCCGGCTCACCCCATATAGATAGATTCCCTCTGTGCAAATCTTCGGCATCTGCAATCTGTTATGGCATATTGAAGAAAAAGAAGACAGTTGTTTAAACTGGGAATAAAGCCTGAAGCTAATATGTTAATGCAGGCTTGATTGAGAAAAATTATATTTAATTTTTATTATTTTTTTTAAGTAAGAGCTCTGAGAAAAAAATGCAGATGGTTTTAATCTTTCTCGGTGTCCTATATTAAGCAAACTTGTGATGTTACTTGAAATATTTCAGAGGGCACATAGTCATCCTCTCCATTAATCAAAGCAAACCTTAATCTAAATATTGACTGTTGATTTGGAGTGCTCCTTGAACAAAATCTTTAGGGAAAGAAATGCTGGGTATGACTTACAAACTTCACAAATAAACAAGACATAGACACAGTACATGGAAATATACGGCACAAGGGAAGGAAGTGGCGAGGCTTTTACATATAACATTTATATCGACAGTCCAACAGAAATTCATAATTCTAGTTAGTTGTCTCTCAATTCAGCAGGAGATGAAAGATTTATAGTCATGCAGAATTTAACTTCCTTTTCCAATTCCTCTCATTGAGATTCTTAAGAATTTTCTGTACAGTCAGGTTCTAAACATATTTACTCAAAACTGCAATCCTAAGCACACTTACCTGGGAGTAAGCCCCATTGAATTCCATGGGACTTACTTCTGAGTATACATGCACAGGCTTGCATTGTCGATCCCACTGAGTTTAATGGATTTTACTTTCTAGTAGCTACTGTAGTTTACTTATTTCAGAGCCATTGTCTGCAGCCTCAGCACTCATCCTTCATGTTGCCTCCAGGCATGCTAACTTTACATGTGAGGGGATACATGAGTGAGTAATACTAGTAGGTTCCCATGTCATCCTTGCCAAGCACAGGCATGTGGAATTGTCTGACAGTGTACATTTTCCCCCAATCCCATGAGCACTGAGGAGTTCAGAGACAATGCTGCCTAGGGTTTGGTTTCCTTTGAAAGAGTGGTCACTGGGCACTTATGGCACTGGGCAGTTATGGCAGTCAGTTCTATCAGATTACTAAAAACAGGCCCATGGTGAAGTCCAGGTCTTCAGCGCTCTCCCTCTCTCTTCACTTTCTCACTGCCCATATTCAGCCTGTCTCTGTGTCTCAGAAAAACCAAACTTGCCAAAGTTTCGTAACACACACACACACACACACACACACCCCTACCTTATTTCAGACCCTCTCTTCAGCTAGGGGACAATTCTTCAAGGTTTGGTGGCTTTTCCATATTTCAGAATCATCTCTGTGTATCTCTTCCATGTCATTATGGAATGTTAACATTTATTGGTCACATCCCATGGACAAAACCATATGGTAGGCCTCTCATTCATCACCAACCAGACACCAGACCTACAACAGTAGGTGCAGCTGTCCATTCCATTTTTATAACCATTGTGCTCAGTGCAGCTTACTCCCAAGACATAGTGTAAGATTTCATCACACTAAATGCATCTCTTGTTCTTGGCTGCCCAGAGGGCAGGATGAAATGTAATGGGATTAACAGCCCAATCCTAACCCGTACTGGAATGGGGAGGCCAGTAGGCCTGCCCCATATCCAATGTGGAGTTGGGTCTGGTTGTGGCTCAGCCTGGGGTAAAGGGAATTCCTTCCCCTTACCCCAGGTAGTGTTGCAGCAGCCCAATAGGGCTACTTGGTTCTGCACCACCTAAAGAGGTGGTGCAGATCCAAGCAACCCAGAACTGCTCCAGGCTGCACGGAACCAGGGTTAAGATCCAGCACAAGTGCCAGATCCTGGGCCCACCCCCTGCTCATCTGCAGCCCGCCCATAGGCCCACCCTCACCCACCTCCCTGTCCCGAAACACCAGCATGGGCTTACGTTTTGTGCCAGCCCACAGTGCTTGGGCTGGACTCCCTCCTCATTTGGTGGTGCAAATGTGCCTTACAGCATGTTTGCACTACCTCTGGGCTGGCACCAGCCCATCTCCCTCTTGGGATTGTGCCCTAAGTTATCAAATAGTAGATTTCAGTTGACCATTAGGAGAAACGTCTTACCGATAAGAGCAACTCAACTATGAAACCAATTACTGTGGAGGGAGGTGGGGATGCTCCCCTTCATTGAAGGCCTTTATGCAGAAGGCTGGACAGCCATCTTTTAAGGAGGTTCTAGCTCTGAATTTCCTGCATCAAGCAGGGCGTGGAACTAGACTGCC
Source organism: Tiliqua scincoides (assembly GCF_035046505.1). NCBI lineage: Eukaryota > Metazoa > Chordata > Lepidosauria > Squamata > Scincidae > Tiliqua > Tiliqua scincoides. The sequence continues at coordinate 89,977,117 of NC_089821.1, forward strand.
TGCATTTTTGTGCTTCTAATCATATAACATTTTTCAATAGTTACAAATCATTCAGCAACCCACATTTTGCAACCCGCAGGAGTCATGAATAGGCATCTAGAGTGTAATAGACTAATGAGTAAAGCGTTATATAAAAAGATCAATTCTTCCTCTTCATACATGAATTCATCTCAGGTCAATTCATTACTTCTGTTAATGAGTCTTAAGGAATATGTCTGTTTCTTAGCATTTTCTGCTGCAAATATAACCTTTAATATTAATCTAAAATTGCATATCATATTTACAGAAATAAATATATCAGTTTAAACAGCTAGCTTAGTTTTTTTCAGGAAACTACATTTTGATTTTTAACCATTCTAGTATCATGTTCTATTCTCAAATAATCTTTAAATGATTATAGTTTTATCTGATGGGATCAGATATCTCATCAAGTTCTCTCTGACATTTATTGAGCTGGAAAATAATTGTTTGCCTTTGCTGCCAGTCAAAATCTCGAGTCCTGCTTTTAGTAGAGTTGCCATTTTTTCTTGCAGGTTAACTGTATCATTAAAAGCCGCATATCAGGCTAAAATTTAATAGGTGACATTTTCCAATTGCTGTATCTCCATGCAGGGTAGGTTTTCACACATTAAATTTGATTTGTACTGATGCAAAAAAAAAAAAAATCATTGTTATGTTATCATTGATTTATTTCATAAATATGAAAAGAGTGATCAAAATGAAGGGATGCATAAAAAAAGTACAAAATTCTCAGGTAGCATAGGTTTCAGAAGGCGTTCGACACGGTCCCTCAGCAAAGGCTACTGAAAAAACTCCACAGTCAGGGAATTAGAGGACAGGTCCTCTCATGGATTGAGAACTGGTTGGAGGCCAGGAAGCAGAGAGTGGGTATCAATGGGCAATTTTCACAATGGAGAGAGGTGAAAAGCGGTGTGCCCCAAGGATCTGTCCTGGGACCAGTGCTTTTCAACCTCTCCATAAATGACCTGGAGACAGGGGTGAGCAGTGAGGTTGCAAAGTTTGCAGACGACACCAAACTTTTCCGAGTGGTGAAGACCAGAGGTGATTGTGAGGAGCTCCAGAAGGATCTCTCCAGACTGGCAGAATGGGCAACAAAATGGCAGATGTGCTTCAATGTCAGTAAGTGTAAAGTCATGCACATTGGGGCAAAAAATCAAAACTTTAGATATAAGCTGATGAGTTTTGAGCTGTCTGTGACAGATCAGGAGACAGATCTTGGGATGGTGGTGGACAGATCGATGAAAGTGTCGACCCAATGTGCGGCGGCAGTGAAGAAGGCCAATTCTATGCTTGGGATCATTAGGAAGGGTATTGAGAACAAAGCGGCTAGTATTATAATGCCGTTGTATAAATCTATGGTAAGGCCACACCTGGAGTATTGTGTCCAGTTCTGGTCGCCGCATCTCAAAAAAGACATAGTGGAAATGGAAAAGGTGCAAAAGAGAGTGACTAAGATGATTACGGGGCAGGGGCACCTTCCTTACGAGGAAAGGCTATGGCATTTGGGCCTCTTCAGCCTAGAAAAGAGATGCCTGAGGGGGGACATGATTGAGACATACAAAATTATGCAGGGGATGGACAGAGTGGATAGGGAGATGCTCTTTACACTCTCACATAACACCAGAACCAGGGGACATCCACTAAAATTGAGTGTTGGGCGGGTTAGGACACACAAACGAAAATATTTCTTTACTCAGCGTGTGGTTGGTCTGTGGAACTCCTTGCCACAGGATGTGGTGCTGGCGTCTAGCCTAGACGCCTTTAAAAGGGAATTGGACAAGTTTCTGGAGGAAAAAACCATTACAGGGTACAAGCCATGATGTTTATGCGCAACCTCCTGATTTTAGAAATGGGCTATGTCAGAATGCCAGATGCAAGGGAGGGCACCAGGGTGAGGTCTCTTGTTATCTGGTGTGCTCCCTGGGGCATTTGGTGGGCCGCTGTGAGATACAGGAAGCTGGACTAGATGGGCCTATGGCCTGATCCAGTGGGGCTGTTCTTATGTTACAGTGCAATCCTATGCATATGTCTACTCAGATGTAAGCCCCATTGTGTTCAGTAAGGCTTATTTCCATGAGAGTGTGTAAGATTGTAGGCTTATGGCCAAATCCTTTGGGCTGTTTACAACAGTGGGAATAGGGTCCTGATGGGATAGACAAACCCAGGCACACAGGAACCCCCAATCTGGCCTGCAGAGAGCCCCCAGTCTCCAATTAGCCTCTGGCCCTTTGGAGATTGGAGAAGCCCATGCTGGCCAGCAACTGCCAGACACAACCACCAAACCAGAAACTGTGAACCAAGTTAGAGCAAGACCTTTTAGAGTCTCCATGTGTTTTCTGCTTTTCCCTGGGCATTATTTAACCCCCCCCCCCCAAATTGCTGAACAAATTATGTGTTTCTGGCTTGGTCTGTATGTTTTCTCTGTGCAAGAGGTGTGTGGCAAACAGTTCATAGTTCTCGTGTGGTTCTGCACACCTGTGTTATAGTTCTCATGTGTATTATAAATTAGCTCAGTAAAATTCATTTACTCATATAAGTTCTGTCTCTAATGTATTTCTTTATGTAAATTTATTTAAATTTGAAATGTAAATTAATTCTTTTTTTCCCCCGGCCCCCCGACACAGTGTCAGAGAAACAATGTGGTCCTCCTGCCAAAATGTTTGCCCATCCCTGCTGCAAAAGGTTCTGCTATGGTGTGAAGATTGCACTGCTGCTGGGCCTTTTGAGGCCACTGCCACAAGGCAGCTATAGTGGCGGATTCCCTCTGGTGCTGACCTGGGATGGTGGCAGAGCAGATAGGCAGGGGTGGAGCACAGCCAAATATGATGGTCAGCTACTTAGCTAGCGCAGGTCCAAGTAGACCAGTGCACCACAGAGGCTTATCCCCAGGTAAGGAAATGATTTCTTTCCTAGAGAAGATCTCTGGAACTGCCCCCCCCCATGGAATGCAGCCATTTTGGCACTGCTGCATCAGCGGGGGGTGGGGCGGAGGATCGGATTGGGCAGGAGGTCTGGTCTAGAGGGTAGAGCCTCCATTTGCCTGAAGATTAACATCCACAAGGTCGCCAGTTCGAGGCCACCGGCACCGTGCGACCTTGAAGCAGCTGGCAAGCTGCAGCTGAGCTGTTCCATCTGCTCGGAGCGTGGGAGGATGGAGGCCAGAATGTTAAACCAGATCGGAGTGTAACAGCTTGAATGTGGTGGTTCTTGAAAGAGAGAACCTTCTTTCAATTTGTAAAAATCCCTGCGTGGATTTAATAAGCCTGCCTGTGTAAACCGCCTTGAATAAAGTCTTGAATAAAGACCAAGAAAGGCGGTATACAAATACTGTATATTATATTATATTATTATAACACACTTATCCACCTAGAACATGTTCATAAATTAGGCATCTGAAAATAATTCATCAACACCCCTTTAAGTGGGAAGATGAATATTTACAGCAGCTCTCTTGAGGAACAGTTCACACCTGATTGTATAGCACCTGTGAAAGGACAGGGTGAAAGGCTAGTGTGAACTGGGTGGTGAGCCAAGAAACTGCCATTTCAGCTGCTGGGAAAAGTTGGTTTTGAAGGAAACACTTTGGCAAGGATTTTGTGATTTTTTTCTTGCTGTAGTGCAAATGAAAGCACAGGTGCACATATCCAGTGCATTTTCCCCCTTCAGGTATCATCAGCTCCTGACTTTCTGCTTTAATATAAATAGCCTCTCTTGGTAGAAAACCTTGGGAATTCAGCATCCAGATCTATCAATCTTTACACAGATAGCTTCCAGATCTTTTAATACAAAAGTGTTTTGTGGGAAAGGCCGGAGAAATGGGCTTGCGTGCGCTGCTTCTACTAATAAAGAAACAGAATTGCATTTCTTCAAAGAAAAGGGAGAAACAACAACAACAACAACAACAACAGAAACCTGAAATTAGTGACTCAACAATGGAATTATGGCCGTGCGCTGTTGAAATTGGACCATAATTTCAACCAGGCAGCGTTGTATATGGGAAGACTGCAGCTAATATCAAAATGCAATTGTACTTATGCAAAGTTGAGTCATGACAAAATTGATTCAACTGTGACTTCCTTAGAAGGATCAAAGGGACTGGCATTCTTTGGTTTGGTTAGTGTTTTCAGTTGATACCAACAAATAGCATAATGGTTTTCCAATTATCCCTTCCAAAGCATGCTTATTTAAATTAAAATCATTATTTCATATGCAACCATTTAGCAGGGAAAAGATAATAGAGCTTGGAATATGATCCGCATTCAGGGAATCAATTTTCTACCTTTGCCCTTGGAAAACAATTTCTGCTTTTCAGCTCTTTGGAGCCAGGATTAAAGTAATGACTTAAAAGGCAATTCAGTAGCAGAACCTGTGGCGTGCACAATGTTGTCCCTTCTAATTAAATTTGCTCAGCTTTTCCCCTCCCCCCATCTTTTGATTATATGATGGCATAAAGTTATCAATGCTCTTTTTTATGTGTTTATTTGGATTAGGTATTTGGCAGGTTAACTCTACACATCCTACAGGAAAGACCATGTCACAGATAAAAATTACATATTCATAGCACTATTTCCTATTTCCATAAAAAGGATCACTTTTTGCTTACTCCCCCCCCCCCACCTCGAATGCTATTGCACAGTTTGGAAGGTTCTGCTTCACCTGCTGTGTCCTGTACTTATTCTGGAATAGATCCCATCCACCACCAATTTAGAAACAGAAAAGCAGCCCATTACTACTTAACTCTGGATGTGGTGATGCAGCCAACGTGGCACATGCTGTAACCCATGGGGGAGTTTCGGCCTCTGGAGGCCTCCTTGTGGTGAAGGAACATTTGTTCCCTTGCTCCAGGGTAAAACCTCACAGCCCCACTAGGTCCACCAGACCTGAGCCAGTTAGATTGCTTGTGCTAGTCCATGTGGGCCCAGGTCATAGGATTGAGGCTGGAAAGGGGGATAGGATATCACTGTGCACTCCTGCCATAATGCCACCACTTTCTCAGTCTTGATCTGCCCTCCTCCACACCCCAACACTCTTCCATTCCTCCTCCTTGTCCTATTCTGCCCCTCACCACCCCTTCCCACCTCCTGCACTAACTTACTGGCACTACTGGGTCCTCAGTCCACTGTCATGGACTGACCTAGGTGCTTGCCACTTGTGGCAGTGGCCAGGTTGCACCAAATGGCGTATCACATTGCCAGAATGCTCGTTCCAGTGGTGTAAGGCCCATGAGGATTGAGCTGACAGCGTGTTTGTTTTTTGGCGTGGGTTATTTGGGACCTACAATGTTTTATACATAGGACAAAATATATTTTATCAGCTGCAGTGTGTGAAAAGAGCTAAACACTGCATGGTGCCTTAGTTTTCCGTCCCATTCAGAGGTTTAACTTCTTGAGATGGGGGAAGGAAGTGAACTCTCAAGAAGGATAACTATGACAGCCATATCTTGCAAAATGTTAAGAAGACATCCCTAAAATGGAAACATGGGGACAAAACAGAGACGTTTAACAGGGATGGATATTTAAAAGAGATATTTAACAGGGATATTTAACAGGGATGCCAGAACAGTGCTCTGGCAGCAAACATGGTTGGCAGTTTTGCAAGATAAGGCATGCTGTCACACACTGCTGGACTGCTGCCATAAGTGGGAAGTGGTGCCAGCAGCACAGCAGCAGCTAGTCTGGCTCACCTGGTACCAGTAATTTTGCCTGGGTGGATGGTGATGGGTGGGGAGGGGGAGGAGGTCAGGGTGGTTGGGAGCTGTGTTGCAGCAAGTGGTCACCACCACCTCCCTATGCATCCCATCTGCTCTTCTCACACCACCTTGGGTCCACTTAGACTTGCGCCAGCCAAAGAGCTGGCACAGATCTGGGCAGATGCATTTCTGGAGGAAAGGGAACAAAACTTCCCTTACTTTGAGGAGACCTCCTGATTTCTCCCCTCCCCCACCGGGGAGTGGGGCATTATGTTTATATGTATGTATGTGTGTGTGTGTGTGTGTGTATGTTTAACTGCACTTATCTGTATGACTGTTGACAACAGTACATTGGGTAAGAGATATCAATAGTATGTGACCCACAGACAAACAAATAATATGTGTGCAAAATCTACTGGACTTCAATAACATAAACAAATGTACTGCGGTTATTGCCTATATTTTTTATACTCTATGAATGGGCCTGGGTTTAAACTTGTACTTGCACCGGATATGCTAAAACAGGCCAACTTCCAGTTTCCATGGCTTAGTACACAGAATATTATCTATCCAAGGGCAGATTTTGATTAGGAGAGTCTGAAAAAAGGGCTGGTTCCTGAAGTGTGATGAGAGTGTTAAATTGAACGGTCAATCTGTTACTTGGCAATCGTCCATTCAGGACCACCCCCAATTTAGTTTCCATTAGATAGTGATTTGCCGACCAGCCTAGAAATGGAAGGCAATGTCACTGAAATTTTATGGTGGCATCCCCCCACCTTTCCCCCCCCCCCCCACAAATCGATGAAAAAAATCCAAAGACCTCTCCCACCCTCACTCCCAGTTACCTATGTATTTAAGGGTGCAATCCTAACCCCTTATGTCAGTGCTTTCCAGCACTGGCATAGCGGTGCCAATGGGACGTGTGCTGCATCCTGCAGTTGGGTGTCACTCACAGAGGCCTCCTCAAAGTAAGGGAATGTTTGTTCCCTGACCTCAGAGCTGCATTGCCCTTATGTCAATGCTGGAAAGACCTCCCAGGCAGGCTCTTTTTTGACCTTTTTTTTTTTTTAAGTTCCAGTTAGGACTTAACCCACAGTTAAGCTCCTGGAGTGAGCCCCCTGCTGGAGGCTGTGGGTTAATCCTACCTGGGACTTAAAAAAAAAAAAAGTTCAAAAAGAGCCTGCCTGGGACTGAACTTTGAGGAGTTTTGCAGCCTCAACTGGGCCCCCTTTTGGCAACTAGCAACCAACCTTTATATTTTGCAGCCATGGAGCACCTTCCCACCTTAAAAAAAAAAAAATTATTCCTCACTGGGATTTGAACCCCTAGCCACAGACCTGCAGTTTAGCCATTGAGCCATCAGAGATCTTAGGCTCAAAGTGTTTGGAACTAATACTTGAGGCACTGATAGCCACCAGCTGGGCTGAAGACCTTATATATTAGTTCTGAACACTTTAACAATAGGCTTTCCTATAGCCCAATGGAGAGAGTGCTGGGCTGTGGAGCACAAGGTTGGAGGTTCGAATCCCTCCCTAGCCAGCAGTGCGGAGCGGGGTGGTGCAGGCAAGGGGGAAAAAGGTGGGGGCAGAAAGGAGGGGAAAAAAAGGTGCCCGAACGCCGTTCCGGTGCATTCCATTACAAAAAAAAACCCTGGGATTGTGCCCTAAATCTGAGATGTCTGAATATGAAAATAAGCTGCTATTTCTCAGATAAGTCACTGGAAACCATTTTGTGCCAGAATGAGCACACAAATGGCAGATATATGAGCAGAATGACTCTGAGTGAGAAAATGGTTTGTTCTTTTAGAGACATGGGGTTCAATCCTATCCAATTTTCCAGTGCGGGTGCAGCCATGCCAATGGGGAGTACACTGCATCCTGTGGTAGGGAGGCAGTCACAGAGAACTTCTCAATGTATGGGAACATTTGTTCCCTTACCTTGAGGCTTCATTATGGCTGCACCAGTGCTGGAAAGTTGGATAGGACTGAGCCCATAGTCTCCTTGTCCAAATGCGACTTGAGAAGGAAAAACAACAACCCCCAAACAACCTAGAATGTGTAGCCACCTTTCTAGAAACTGATAGTAACAAAAGGAGCAGGAAAGGAATGAGGAATAAGAATGAGAAGCTTGAAATGTGGTTACCAGAGTGGAATGAAACTGGGGAATGGGGCAATGGGGTTCTGTATATATTCCTCCACTAAAGTATGGCAGGTTATTTTTAGAAAGAGGGAGGAACAAACGGACGCTCTCCCATAAGGGGAGAGTCAAGTCTTGGACACAGGTATCTCTGCATGCTGACAGTGGTCTGCCTGTGTTTGCTGCATGTGATGAGGGCCTGTTCCCTTTAGAGGAGGCTTTGGTTTCATTCCAGCACTGGATGGTTGCTGAAGGAGGAAGCCACATACTTCTTTGCCTCGGGTGCTTTTTTATGTAGTTACGCCTCTGCATGCAACTATAATAATCTTATGTCCGGACTTGTGTCTGGTACACAGAATTGCCTTTTTCATTCTTAACAACTTCCAGATTATGCTCATGGATAGAAAGGGAATTCCACTGCTGGAAATGAGGGAAGTGCTAGACTGAGAAGAAGACCTCTTGCTTGCATTTTGTGAAGAGAGGATGCCGTGAAGAAGCTACCCCTGTAAGCCTGCAGAGGACCATGCATGGATTTCTAAGCTTGGATGTTCATGCTCTGGCAGCAGCTAGATGCACCGTTTTGTGTAGATTCGTGAAACAAATGGAGCTAACGTGAATTTGCTTCTCAAGATTCTCCACTGAAGATGTAGACGGTGAACATGGTCTAGATATTTCCCCAGTGTTGTCCAACTATTTAGTTAATAATAGTTTCATTTCAGCTCTCAAAATGCACTTGCCACCACATGTGGAATAGATTCTCTACATGCAGCCGGGTTTTTACTTGCATGACAGTAACTGCTGTTCTGTATGTCTCTTTTTTTCCCCCGCATTGTGGAAGAGGATCTCTTAATTCCAGCCTCATCTGGACTGATAAATTAGTACAATGCTTCCCAAACATTTGAGCCCCAGGACCCATTTTTTAAAATGGCACTTTATTGAGACCAGTGGCATAGCTAGAGAGGGGTCAAAACACTAAATATTGACCACTCTGCAATGGGTTACATAAATGGCCCCTCTCCCATGCCTTCCAGGCCATTTGGGGCATGAAGGTAATGCAGACCAGACACTTCCATGTTGCTTTCACTGCCCAGTGTGGCCCCAGCAGTGAGGGGGAGGGGCTGCTTACACAGCCCACTGCAGAGCCATCAGTGCTTGTTGTTTTGATCCCCCCTCTAGCTACACCACTGATTGAGACAACCTAGCTTTATGAAATTTAAAACTTTTACTTTACCAGCATCTCAAGCCTCTGTTTTGATCCTAATTACGGGGGGGACGGACCTTCTGGAGTGTTTGTTGAGCTCCATGTTCATAGGATCAGAAGCACTCTGGTTGCCTTGCATACCCCTTCATATGGCCTTTGATGAAAGCCAAGGCATGTTTGCCTACTCATGTGTAAAGGTGCACATGTGGTTCAATTTCCATAGGGTGTTCAATACATATTCTTTGTCAGATTGGGAGTAAGGACTTCTTTGTTTGTTAAGGTCTGTTTGTTGAACTGCCCTTCATATTGGACTGAGGTCCAGTTGCCTACTTACAAGTAAACACACACATGCTGCTCCATTTTTGTCTCCATATGGCTTAATACATTTTCTTTGTCAGCCCCCAGCTTGTCAGTTTCATAACCAACCAAAAACTGGGTCGTGACTCACTGGTGGGTTGCAATCCACAGTTTAATAACTGCTTATCTAGTATAGTCTAATTTCTTTTCAGGAAACCTGTTATTCCTCTCCAATACCATCTGTTAAAGCAGTGGTTCTCACACTTTTAGCACGAGGACCCACTTTTTAGAATGAGAATCTGTCAGGACCTACCAGAAGTGATGTCATGACCAGAAGTGACTTCATTAAGCAGGAAAATTTTTGACAATCCTAGGCTGCAATCCGACCCAATCCTACCCAGAAATAAGTCCCATTTACTATCATATACACAACAGCCTGTTAAAAGAACAGATCTGTAACATTTCCTCAAATGCGGTCACAATGGTAGCATCCAGTCTAATATATTAAAAATAAAATATTGAAATGAATGGGAACCTGAAATTGGCTTGCGATCCACCTCGTGGGTCCCGACCCACAGTTTGAGAAACACTGTGTTAAAGGGCTCAATATAGTATTTGCCAGAAATTCTAGTAACTTCCAATTACATAACAGATCAAGTCCTTTATCTGTCTAAATCTCAGTAGGTTTTTATATATTGCTGAAATCTTCTTTAGACAAACTTTAGACATTAGACATTTAAAGTTCAAGATGAGAAAATCCCATGACTATATGGGATTTTAAGCTTTGCAAAATAGAGAGAAATTTCAGTTGCCTTTGAAATAACTTTGTATGTTGTCCTTAACACCATTTACAGACTTGCAAGACATGCAAGTTAATAACTTATGGTCGGGTCTTCATAGACTGCAGATGACTTTCCAAAGTAATCCTGTGTCTGAACTGTACATAACCTGCAAGTGGAAAGTTACATCACTAAATATTTCTGCATGCTATAACAAACAAATTCCTCCAGGTGGAAAAGAGACAAAGAGAATGGTGCCACAGAGAGACTGGTTCTAGGTTAGCCTTCTTCCAGATGTGTCTGTTTTCTGTGTCCACCTTTTTTTTGGACAAAGGAATATTCAATAATTTGAGCCTTCACCTACAGACTGAAGGAGTACAGTACAAACTTTACCATCTCATCTGCTATTTGGGAGAATTAGGCCCAGTGGTTTATAAATACCTCTTTAGAATCCCTATGCAGATATCATGATATCTAGGTACACAAAGGTAGAGTTCAATCTTTTTGGTGCTACATCTCAGAAACAGACAGACAGACAGACAGACAGACAGATACCCACTGCCAATTCTGCTCCTCTCCTGGGATCCAATCTGCCCACCCCGTTTCCCCCTAATATCTTCACACCAACCCCGTGAGGTACTAGCCTGAGCAGGGCCAGCCTTAGAATCTACAGGGCAAAACAGTGAGAAGAGGCTGTAAAGGATTAGATCAAGAACTCAAGAACTGTTTTGATAAGGCAGTACCATTATTGCACAAGCCCATTGAATCCAAGCCATCTCTTGTACAGTCTTTGAAAGGTTGCTGCGATCCACCAAATGAGGCTTCGTGACCCTATTGGGGTCAAGACCCACAGGTTGAAGAACACTGCATTAATTCGTGGCTGAGGTGCATGGAAAGTGCAAGCCAGTAAGCTCTGCTCCTACGCTGGCATTTTCCAGAAAACCTGCGTCTGGGCATACAGCGTTTAACTGTGGGGCAAATGCTGTGCCTAGAGAGAAATTTTCCCTGGGTACAGGATTTGTCCCTGCAGGTAAATATTGCTAGTTTGGGGTCAGGTGGCAAGGCTGCAGGGGCATTTTGGAATGGGATAGGGCTTACTAGTGCTACTTCAGAAGGAGGCAAATACCTGGATAGAGCTACAAATGGACTGTGAAAAAAGCAATGTGGATAGAATGATTGTTGCTCGATTGTGATGCCATTTGGCAGATCTGTAGCTACTGAGGCAAACAAATGCTGCCATGTCCCATCCAGGTCTGATGAAGATCAGGTATTGATTGATTTAAAACATTTCTACTCTACCTTTTAATTACATATTTTCAAGCCGGTGTGCAAGGTTGATAATGCAGTAAAATGGAATAAGCTAATTACATAGACAAACCAATAAAACCATATGAACAGCAGCTATAAAGCAAAGTGGTCAACCAAAGGAAAACAACATAGTTGCAAAGGCATCAGAACATCAAAATGTGTTCATGTGGTACCCACAACTCATAAGAATAAGTGTTCTGGGGTGTGGTCTCAGACACAGGAAATACGCACATGAGATAAATCTATTGTGCGTGCAGAGACCAAGTGCAGTGACTGATGGTACAACTCAATGGAATGGCATGAAATCAGGAGGGAGGCGAGCTTCAAGGCGCAACAATGGACAGTTTTTCTAAGACAATAACTGGAAAGGGACAAGACCATTGCAGAGATCATGGAGCCAAGAAACAGCAATCTCCTGGTTCAGAGGAGAGCAGAAAGACAGAAAAGAGTTGTCAGGAAAACCGTGGAGGGAGGGAAGCAAGCAAGGGAACAAAGACTTAACTTACAGCCCAATCCTATGACCTAGCAGGACCCACTGGTGCAGCAGTGCTGAAATGGCCGCCATAGTATCCTGTTGGGCTGGTGCAACTGCCGGACTCTCCTTGGGGTAAGGTTGTGGTTTTCATTCTCCAGGAGTTTGGAAACCGCAGTAAATGCTTGCAGGGGAGGGGAGGGAGGCAGTGGGGGCGGGGGAAGGCAGTGGCGTGATCCCCAGGATTGCGTCACTCAGGAGGGCTGCAGGGACTAGGATGCACTCACCAGTCCCTGCAGCAGCCTGTCGGGGGTGCAGGGAGCCCTGCACGAGTGCCTGCAGGGCTCCCTAGCTCGTTAAAAGTGAAAGTGGAGCGATCACGCTCCACGTTTTTGCGGAAATAGAGTGCGATAGCTCCACTTTCACTTTCTGCAGGCTGGGGAGCCCTGCAGGTGCTCGCACGGGGCTCCCCGCACCCCCGACAGGCTGCTGCAGGGACTGGTGAGTGCATCCCTGCAGCCCTCCTGAGTGGCACAATCCTGGGGATCGCGTCGCTGCCTCCTCCCTGCCTCCCCCCTGTCCCTGCCCCTTAAGGGGAAAGAGGACAGGGCCTTCAGACTGGGGTGTTGTGATGCCCCAGTTTGAATACCACTGGGGTAAGGGGACAAATGTGTTGTGTGTTGAGCCTTACCCTGTGTTGAGCTCTGCTGTTGGCAATGGGTCTCTTCGGATCTGCGCCTGCTATTTTGCAGGCGCATAACAGAGGAGGCCCATGTTGGGTTTCTAGTATCTGGAAGGGGCGTAGGATCCGGTGGCAGAGTCTGTTGCCATCCCCACCTGGGCCCAATCCTGTTCTCAGTCCACCCTCCCTCCACCGAATACCTCCCTCCCCCACTTTCCCCCACCCCCAAACTCTTCTTCACTTTGGCAACTTACCGGCACATACTCCTGGTGCAGAGGTCTAGTGCCAACTGGCAGTGGCCTCCCTGCCAGCCTAGTGGGCTTACCAGTGGCAGCAATGTGCCATACAGCACTGCAGTTCTGGGGCAGTGTGTCAACCGCCGGCATAGGATTGGACCCTTAAAGGTTAAACAAGCTTGTGTATTCTGATTGAAGGTGGACAGCTACACTTGGATTGGGGAAAACTAAGCTGATCTCATCCCATGAGAAACATCTTTGCCCTCTTGGCTAAGTTACTGAGAAAAGGATATATAAATCCGTAGGTGAGTTGGATGATTAAAGATTGGAATCTGCAAATTCCACTTGCTTCCTCAGTTAGATCTCTTTTACGTAAGAATTCTACTGTTCTCTAAGCACTAGCTGTTGCCAGATCTAGTCCCAGAGATAAAATTAGTTTAACTAAACACCCACCTAATCTGTCAAATAGCCCCTGGGTACCACGATAAAATGGGTACCAAGATAAAATACATTATAAAGACTCCACAAGGGACCCCACAGGCATGTGAATGTACTAGAATCAATCCAATTTCTGCCTTTAGATTTTCCTCTTCATTCGCATATATTCAAGAGCTAGTTTTGTTACTGGTTGAAATTAGGAGACCTGTATTTTAGCCAAGAGGGCCACTGGCATTCCTAGAGGGAGGGGGAACACTCTAAAGTTTTTCAGGTTCCTGAATGCCTGTGTAAAGCAGAGGAGATGCCTCCACTTTGCTTTCTCAGCTGCAAATGGCTCTGAAGGCAAGGGGAGGGGCTGCTTTACATGGGCATTCAGGCTCCTGAAAAAGTTAGTGTTTGTCGCCCCCCCTCTTTCCAGGAATGCCAGTCAAGAAGGCAAAGGCATTCACAAGGGAGAAAGATTTTCTGTTTAGCTGTATCATTGACTGGATGACCTTGGACCAGGTGCTATCTTTCAGCATTACCTACCTCATAGGATCATTGTGAAGATAGTTTAGGGAGAAAGAGGGATGTGCATACTGAATACATTTTATTGATAGCACAATTGCTTTGAGAATATGACTGAATTTTCATTATTTTGATTGAATTTTAGTTTTCCCGATATGTATTTTAAATGTGCAGATGACTGATGAGGAGAATCTCAGCATGCTAACTGAACTAAGTCAAGCTTTTGCACATGTTCTAGACACCTACAGAACTTTTGCACTCAAATAGCCCTGCAAAGCCTTTAAACTTTGTTGATGAATGACTGATAAAACAAAGAATGCCACCTGCTGAGTGCCATCTCACCATTCCCCTACCTCCATAGCAAAGGGCTAACTTTTGGCACAGGGAAAGGTGGAGGTGGGCCACAAGAAATGTCACCTTCCCAGTGGGGATGCTGGGAATGAAAAGGAAAGGATGCCGCCAGAGTCCTGGAGAATGTACCACTGCTGCTCCTCTCCCTATGCCGAAGGTAAGCATTTCAGTTTGGGGGAAGGGGAACAGGAACACAGTGGCAATGATAATAGGGATATTTCATTCAAGCCTTTGCAAGGGATCAGGTTGCTCATCAAGCTTTGTGCAGCACTAAGTATCATGGTACTTCTTGGAAACCTTTGAGCAGGGGAGTTTGCTATTTTGAGCTCTCCTGGTCACATACTTGAGGCCTCTCTAAGAATGAAGATTGACTCCATTTGTCAAATTGCCCAGCTGGCCAATATTGTAAGTAAAATCCAATCCACTTGCAAGCAAAATCCACAGACACATGGATAACACTTCAGTTATCCAATGTAGCAAATTCAAAGCCACAATTATACAAGACGATGAAGTTGCATTTCCATACACATTTCATAACATTTATATTTAATAAATATTTTACCAGCTATCTACAAAGAGAAGAGTTTTGACCATGAGGTGGCCCTGTGACCTACCAATGTTAACTCCTTTTCTCCTCCCAATAAATTATAATCTCTTGATTGCAGAAATTCTTTTTTCATCTAATACCTTTATGATTCTTACCTTGAATGCTAAGGGCTAAAGAGAGAGATATAGTGCATATAAGCTCAAAAGAATCTATTTACTACTTTAACATTTCTCAAGTCATACATTAACATTTAGGAAGTCATAAAGAATTTACATCTCTAAGTGATTTGTGTTTAATAGAGGTTGGTTATATGCATTTTTTCATCCTCAGTAAGTACAGCATTTATAAAATGGATGTGTTCCGCACTGATTCATATATAGCTTATGCAGGATGGCTTTGAATGAATGAGGTGGTCTTGACATATGGATATGGGACAAGGGGCATCATACACATATCCCTCTGAGGCAGGTGAGCACAGACATTTGGGGGAGGGCCACACCAGATCGTGGGGGGGGGATAGGAATGAGGAGGGATAAACAAGACTGGAACATATTGCGAAGGGAGGAGAAAGAACACTGTCAGGAAGTGGGTTAATATTTGAGGAGGAGTGAATAACTTTGGGTGCCCTGAGAAAGAGGGCAATATGGAAACTATTGAATCATAATGATAATATTGGACTTTCATCTTCTGGGACTTTGTGCCACTGAATGCCAGCTCTGAGGGACTAAAGTCAGGAAATGTTTGTTGCTTTTGCATTGTTCTTGTGGGTGTTCTAGAAGCATCTGCTTGACCACTCTGGGAATCTGTAGTCTAGATCCTATAGGACTCAGGTTCCTTATGTGCAAGTAGCCATACCCAGTGCACAAAGCATATATTGATCAAACAGAAGAAAGTAAAGGATATTATATGGGTCGCCATGTTATGGATACAGAAAATGATGTTCAAAGAGACAGTAGAGTTCAAAGAATAGTAAAGAACAGTTCAACTATAGTAACAAAAACTAACCAGTGATCGAAGCTGTTTCCTTCCCCAAGGGTGGTAGGAGCCTGTCACAACTCTTGCACCCTCCTCATACAATTGTTTTCACTTTGAGTGAAAGTAATGTGTGAAACACATTAGGAACATTAGAAAGAAACACTCCTTTCTTTTCCACTCACATCTCAAAGTGGGGACATTTAAGGGTCTTGGAGTCCGTCATCCTTCTCATTGGCAAGTTACAAAATCCTTGAGTTGCTGAAGCCTGCCTAGGCTGATTCACCAATCTACCTGGTCATCTTCAAGCACTTAAGATGATTCATTGGATCATGCCAAGGATGCTTCCTCATCTTTCAAAGTGCCAAAGTGATAGTAGATTAACCCTTTTAAAAATTCAATGCTGAATTTGTACTAACCTAAGTTAGAACCAATCTATCAAATACCAAACTAATTGCTTTTCTTAAACTGTTCCTTGCAACATTCTACCATGGAACCAGCAAGGGTAGTTACTACAGGTCAGGTAAAACAAACAAAAACCCAACTTTTCAGTGAAGGGAAAAAAATTCCTACAAATCACCAAGATGAGTAATGTGAGCAGTGAGCAGCAGCTCACACTATCCTGAGATATTTTCCCCACAGAACTGCACATTCATCTAGAGTAGAGGTCTCCAATTTGGCGACTGCTGTGTCCCCAAAAAGCTCTCCCCACTCTGAGCAAAGCTAACCGCCCCTCCGGGGAGAAAGGCAAATTACAAATCAAATAAATAACCATTCCATCATGGTCCGTGTTTCTTCAACCAGATCCTGGCACAGGGACTCTCTGGGCAGCTGCATCCATTGCCCTGCATCCCAGAAGGCTGTGCAACAGAATGTCCAGGCAGACATGACTGCCCAGAGTGTCCCTGTACCAGGATCCGCTTGAAAGAAACATGGCTCCATGGCAGAACAGTAAGCTCTGCTCATGGTGGGAGGGCTTTTTCCAAACCCTGGTTCTGGCCCACGGGCCAGGGTTTGGAGAGTCCTAATCTAGAGGCTGCATACTCATGGGGCAGGGGGGTTGTTACCATTTTTCTTATACATGATCCATGCTTAACCCAACTGCAGGGAAAAGATGGAGCTTTTATGTGAACAGAGTGGTTTACAACAGTGGAGGAAGTTCTGCTGCTGTATAATGGGTTCTAGCAGCGTGTACAGTATGCTGCAAGCAGCAGCAAACTGTGGCAGCACAAGAGGACCTCCATTGGATGCAGCAAGGTTCATCTGACAGCAGTGGGAGTAGAAGGGTGGTCAGAATAGTGAAGGGAGAGGACAGGTGGAGATGGGCCAGATCAAGGTCAGGAAGGGGACAGTGTCAGAAGTAGTGGCATTGCTAACATCCTATTCCCCTTCCCAGCCTTGGGTCCTATCTGGGTCCACTGGGTCCTAACTGGATCCACACCTACCTGGGTCCAATCAGACATCCTGCAAGTAGATCCATGCAGGCAGCCAGGGTCTAGGAGAGGGGGGTAAAGGGGGTAATTTGTACCCGGGCCCAGGGTCAGAAAGGGGGCCCAGGAGCCAAAGGAGGGGGCCCAGAAAGTTCCTGGGACATGACCTTTTCCTATCTTACCTGAACTCACTGCCAGCGCATAATGGTGGGCACAACCATGCCCATGCAGTGTGAATGGCTGCTGCAAGCCATATACACCAGGCCCAGAAAAGTATCCATGACCCTCCTTAAAACAGTGTCAAATCTGTGAGGAAACTGGCCTACTATAGGAGCTCTTTGGCTTGCAGATCCCATAACCATGAAGTAGTGTATAGAAGCTCAGGGACACAGCTGCGGGGCTACAGCTGCTGCAGAAGTTCATTTTGATGCATTCTAGTGTGAGCCTAAATACAATAATGCTAATATTCTGCAATCCATTTTCTATATTTCAAAAATTTCAGAGAGACTTAGGAGTGTGTTTGGTTTTCCATATTACTTTATCTAGCTGCTAATGCCGTATGGTTGGGTAGACCTGGACTCTGCATCAAGAAGCCTAATAGACCTGAGCTCCAAAGACTAATGTGGCTGTCAGCACCCTTCCCTGCCCTATTTTGCCCCCCCTTCTGCCTGCCCCCATTGCCCCCCTTTCTCTTTGGGAAAGGGCTGAGAAGAAACTTTGTATGCCCTGCTAAAATTCCTCTCATAGGCCCTGCAGGCAGCGGAAGCTTACAGGGCAAAGGAACAAATTTCTCTTGTCTGGAGGAGACCTCTGGGGCCTGAAGTTCCCCCACTGAATGCAGTGTGTGCCCCTGTGGTGCCATAAGATGCTGTGATGGCCACCCATTTAAATGGCTGTAAATGGGTTCTAAGACAAACTCATGGATAAGAGGCCAATCCTTGGCTCTTAAAGTGAACCCTTCCTGTTTAGAGGCAATGCACGTTAGTGGGGACCACAAAGATGCCTTCATGCTCTATCTGTGGGCTTCTCAGAAGTGTCTGGTTGTCCAGCAGCCACTGTGAGAAACAGAATGTTTGAGTAGATGGACCTTTGGTCTGATCTCACAGGGCTCTTATATGGTCATATGTTCTTATTTCTCTCCACTGACATTATAATAATCAGGGTGATTCATGAAAGAGATGTAAATGTGTCTTCTAAAAGGTTGTCAAAAGATCAGCAGTATCTGAAATCAGGTTCTGACATAACAGCTGGAACTGGTTCTGTAGCATGTAAATCCAAAAGAATAGGTCATTTGCCTGCTGAATGTGGATTTGATGGGGGCATCTATAGAAGCTTCCTTTGGAATATTACAGTATGTCTTATCTAACAATTTGCTCTCATTAAATGCATTTTCTTCCCTTTCTCCCATACTGTGATCACTTTTCTCATTCAAAGACTGGTCTTACAGTGGATTTGAAACTCAGGAGGCTGTGAATGTGTGGAACGTGAATGCTAAGAGCAAGATGGAGCCTTAAGGCATAGCCCTAAGCTAACAAGAGTGCTGTGACTCCTAAATATGGCATTAAATCACAATGCCTCCTTTGCTTTCTCCTGACAGTGATGATATTTTTATGACACGTGCCAAGAACTAATTAATAACCCACATGCCTCCTACCTGGGTCTTGCAGTTGGCCTGTGGGTGCAAAAGGAAGCTAAAGGAAGGCCTTTGCAACCTTCATTCATTGTTAACAGTATATGCTAGTAAAACTTATATGCAACATGTTTACGGCTTTACACTCGACTTTAGAAAATGGACTGATAAAGAGAATTCTGGGTTGTACGGGTGACTCATCTTAATTAAGTTGAAAGAAAAAGACAGGGTGCAAAGGAGACGTTAACTTTGAAGGGGGAATGTTTTGCCAATCTTGGAAGCACTCTGCCACAGACAATGTACAAGGTGTCAGGTTACAGTGGCCAGAGCTGGCTCAATACCTCCGAGTGTCTGAGGCAGTTGCTCCCTTACCTGGTGACATGCCAGCCTCTGCTTGTCTGACATGCTAGGCTATCAGTCTCCCATTCTCCATACTTCTGTTTTGTCCCCATTTCCTTTTCCAATCCAGGGAGTGAGAATAGGAGGATCTGTGGAGCCTCAGATCAATAGTAAGTGGGTTTCCCCTGCCAAACTGCTGCCATGAGGCAATATATTTCAGTTGCCCGCATGGGTGGGCCAGCCCAGACGGTAGCAGTATATTGTTAGAGCACTTGACTGGCTACTCCCTTTGTTAGTTTTGATTAATAGCCCAGCATAAGTGGTTGATGTGTTTTCAGTGGAAGCTAATGGTTAGGGGATAGTTGGGTATATATCTAACTTGTGTTTGAATAAGATATGCTTATTTACTTGGAGGAAGATGAGCTTCCCCAGCTAAGGAACGTGGCTAGAGGTGTGTGTGTGTGTGTGTGTGTGTGTGTGTGTGTGTGTAAAAAGAGAGAGAGAGAGAGAGAGAGAGAGAGAGAGAGAGAGAGAGAGAGAGAGAGAGAGAGAGAGAGAGTAGTTTTGCATTTTGAAAGCAGAAGAGGACGCGGACTAAAGGCACCTTGAGGGTGTAGGGCTTCTCTCAGGCTTTGATGTGGGGTAGCGCCTTGCAGGAGTGCCTGCTGTTTGCTTGCACTTGCTATGCTTGCAAATTTATAAACATAGCAAAACAAAAATGCCGTAAGTTAACAATGCTTGCACATCCAAAGGAAATCAAACTCGGTTAGGTCCATGACACTCCTCACTGGTTGATGAAGTGGTGAGTATGCAACAATATGGATATTCATCAGTGGACAGATAGGGGGAAACACCCATCTCCGCCACCAACCTCCTCAGAACAGAGGAAAATGGAAGCAGCTCTTTCATGTGTAGAAGAGTCCCTATTCTTTAAGTGCTCTGTGGCAGAGTACGTCAAGGGCAACTCCTCATCTTCAGCATACATTAGCATATCTAAGGTAGGGCAGGTAGGGCACATGTCCTGGGCTCCACTGGAAGGGGGGTGCTACTAACCAGCAGCTTCCTGGCTGATTCTCGGCTTCTGTCAAGCCACTGCAAACCTCCAAGCGCACGATGTGCTCAGGGGCCTGCAGCAGCTCAGCAGAAGTCAGCAGGGAAGCTGCTGGAAAAGGAATGGGGGGCTACAGCCTCATTGCAAAGTCGCCACCATCACCATCTCAGAACCTGGAAGTGACATCATTACCGGAAGTGACATCATTACAAGTGATGGCACCTCCCAGGAAGCGTTGCCCCTGGCTATTTCACAGCCAGCATGACTGCATCAAAACACTTACAGATTAGCCTCATTGCTTCCACTGGTAGCACAAAGGGTTACTTCCCTTATCTCATATATAGTTGAGCCAACAAACCATGCAGAAATCCAATATTAAACATCAAGCTCTTTTTAAGGAAATATGACAAGAGAAGACATACCTTCCTAAACAAAGAAAAAGTATATTGCATAAATAAGAATAATTAATAAGTTCACATACATTTTGAGCTGCTCCCTGACATTCCATGAACAGAAAAGGAGTCTAATTTTGTCCAATACATTATTCATTGTGACTTGTTTGCTCTGCTCCATCTGCCATTATCCTGAGATAATTTGGACATGCCAATATTTTGTTGTTTGTTACTTTTTGCTATTGGAAAAATAACTAAAAAATATACATAAAGAAGATGTGATAACAGCAAATGGCATGTCTAGATCGGGAAAACCACAATAATGATCACTAAAAATGCTTTATTCAGTGTTTCTTCCATAGAAAAGACTTCAGTGTGAACTTTTTAAAAATAGTAACTAATAATTAGGCTCCTTCCATACTCAAAAGAGTTGCCTTCGACACAATGCGCTGGTACCTTGTTTATACTTTGAATAAAATGCATTTATGGTGGGAGAAACCCTTCACAACTACATTTCTGGGCAGAGCTAAATCAGCCTTGCCTGCAGTAAATCTTAGGAAAAATGAGTTGAACTCCTTATTTCACTCCCTAATAGTTCATTTATTAGTACTAGTTACATTCTAAACTGGTTGGCAACCTTCAGTCTCGAAAGACTATGGTATAAGCCTACAGCACCCGGTATTCCCAGGTGGTCTCCCATCCAAGTACTAACCAGGCCTGATGCTGCTTAGCTTCCGAGATCAGACGAGATTGGGCATTTGCAGGGTAACTATGTCTACACATTTTTTGCCACATTTAAATCCCACCCTTCTTCCAAGGAGTCCAAGGAAATGAGCAATCCCAGTTCATCTGTGAGGCTTCCTGACTTGGTTGTCTCAGGAAGCAGACTACCAAGGGGCACCATTCTCTGGCCACCTACTCACCTTTCTTCCATTCCCTTGGATTAGAAAAGGAAGAGGGAGAGAGAGGAAGAGTAGTTATGGAGGATAGGAAAGGTGTGCACTGTATCCATTGGAGGGCAGATCAGGAAGCTTCAGAGGAGATTTAAATCCCTTTCCCTTCCAAAAGCCTCCTGCCACATAAGGGATCTCCTTGAACCTGGGCCAGTGATTTTGCTGGCACAAGTAAGGAGAGAGAAGGGGCAGGGAGGCTGCTGCCAGAGGGGATAGAGCGCACGCCATCATTGTCAGATCTACCCTCTCCCACAGCCTCCCTGTCCCATTCCTTCACTGTCTCCTCCCAGTTTTCACACCCTCCCCAGACCTATTCCGCCCTTCCCCCACCCCTACTGCCTCCCCTGTTGGCAAACCTCCTCCAGCAGTCTAGCAATGTGCATGTGAAGGCTCTGGTCTTCCCACCAGCACTCGGGCAGCATGCTATTAGCATGCTTTTCAGCAGCCAGCCCTGGCAAAGCCCATGTTCCATCAGCGGGACAGCCTAAAAGGATTGGACCACCCATTCAACAACAATAGTTCCCCTTGCACTTTTGACTGCAGATTCCCTCATTAAAGAAGAACAGCTCCCACTCAACTGGGAAGCATGTGAAAGGCACCTGTCAACTAGAATGACAGAGTGCTATCTTTGCCGGAACATGTCATCTATCAGTGCGTGAACATTTACAAAGTGATGAGATTAACAGGGGTCACAATTTCGCACAGAGTTAGGTTCACTAACCCCACTGATTTCAATGGACTTAAAAAGTACGTCTCTTTTTGATTGTGGCCGTGGCATCTATCACTTCAATCAGTTCTCCCTGACTGAGTTTTGAATATGTCTGCACAGTAAATCCTGTTTTAGCAAGATATTGGTATCAAATATTCCCTAAGGACACATCACACCCTATAATAGAGGACCCAGCAGTGAAAAAATTAATTTGGCACAGTGCAACAGTTGGATAGAATCATCACTAATGCCTTAGCATTGCACTCAGATGGGTTTCTTTTTTTTTTAATCCTATAAAAGCAGCTGATAATTTTTCTAGCCTTTGAAGGTTTTGAACAATGGGAGGTGCTCTTTCTATCTAGTAGTAGCATGGAGGGAAGCTTTGAATAAATTAAGATCATTGTAACTCTTCATCTTCTCATCCAGAACACTTCTGCCCAAGTCCTTGGTTGATCCACAAAATAAGCAATTCAATATTTTTTTGTCTTAAAAACATTATTTCTATTACGAACGGCCCAATCCTATTCTCTGCCAGCCTGAATAGTGCAAGTAAAACTTTTTACTTTCTGCCCCAGCAGCTGCTTGGTTCCCTATAGGTCTCATCAGATCTTTGCCATATCTTTTTCATGCATAGCTCTAAGGAGCCTCTGGGGGCAGGGTGGGATGGAGGGGTTAGGAACCAGCATGTGCCAGTGCAGCCAAGATCCTGGCCAGCCCTGAACCACCCTGCTCATTCCCCTAATCTGCCCCACTGCCAGTTGACAACTGCCAGTGGTGGGTCTGTGGAGTGCTGTTGTTGGGTTGAAGCCTGGATGGCTTTACATTAGTGGTGACGTTGGAGAACCCGCTGTGAAGGTAGCCTGTGAAATACTCCAATGGTCTATTTGGTCTGCCAACATAACTTACCAATAGGATTTTGCTGGCATAAGTCTGAGGAGAAAAAGGGAGTGGAGAGGCCACTGCAGGAGGGGATAGGATCCAGCACATGCCATCATTGTCAGATCCACCCCCTCCTGCAGGCTCCTTACCTCATTCCTCCCCCCCCCCAATTCTCATGTTGGCAACCTTCAGTCTCGAAAGACTATGGTATCGTGCTCTGAATGGTGGTTCTGGAACAGTGTCTAGTGTGGCTGAAAAGGCCAATTCGGGAGTGACAATCCCTTCCACATTGGGAGCAACTGCAGTCTGTCCCTGGTCTGTCTCCCTGGCTATGGGCCTTCCTTCTTTGCCTCTTTGCCTCAGACTGTTGGCCAAGTGTCTCTTCAAACTGGGAAAGGCCATGCTGCACAGCCTGCCTCCAAGCGGTCCGCTCAGAGGCCAGGGTTTCCCACCTGTTGAGGTCCACTCCTAAGGCCTTCAGATCCCTCTTGCAGATGTCCTTGTATTGCAGCTGTGGTCTACCTGTAGGGCACTTTCCTTGCACGAGTTCTCCACAGAGGAGATCTCAATCAACTGACTAAATACAATTTCACAATAAGTCATCCGTCCAATGCTTAATGTCATTGGCGTTGGGACAAAAATGGGCTTTAGGTGGAGTTATTTGTTTGGAAGTTTCGTGATGTGTTAAGCCATATGAGTGAAAACCTAAATGCCTGAAATTCAAAGATCAGCAGAGGTATACAGTAACTGCACACTACCTGTTAATGAATGTGCATTGCCCATTTGCTCTTTCTTCCACTCCAGTGTCTCAGAAGGTTCGTGTACTGCATGAAGTACAGAGGTCAGAGCTGTTGCCTTTCATCTTGTGTCAGTAATTCAGAGTATGAACTGAACTTATAACTCATGGCATCTGATTTTAAGGCTCCACGTATTGTTAGTAGCTTGTCAAGTAAGAAAACACTTCTCCTACTGATTTCAAAGCATAGTGGGCTAAGCCTTATAATATAGGTAATGAGATAGCATGAAGACAGTTTAAGGTAAGTTTAGACCAGGGGTCTCCAAACTTTTTGGCCAGAGGGCCGCATCAAATATCTGGTGTGGTGTGGAGGGCCGGAAAAAAAAATTAAATATAAAATTTAAATAAATAAATTAGAGATGGAACTTAGATGAGTGAATAAATGAATGATTGGGCTCATTCATTCAACCTCTCTGGCCCTCAGAACACCCTCCAGACACAATCAGAGCACAGTTCTGGTCATGCTCAGTTGAGTGGGCCAGAGGCTTTCAGGGGACAAGAGGTTGGCCGTGGGCCGGAAAGAGGCTTGCTGCGGGCCGCATCTGGCCCCCGGGCTGGGCTTTGGAGAACCCTGGTTTAGACAATAAGGGTGTTCTGTTTGCTAAGTTTTTCATTGTTAGAATCCATCTCTAAGAACATACCGATACTATAACTTATTTTGTCCCTCACATTCTCAAACAAAGCACTTGAAATCTGTTTTCTGTATTTCCTCTGTTTTCATGGTCACATGGTAATAAAAAACCCTTTTTTGGTCACAGTTCATTTTCTGCATCATTACTAATTTGGTTTTTTAAAAAGACAAATAGCCCAATTCCATTGTCTGCTCCTCAGAGTGATGCAGTGGCACTGAAATGGCCTCCACTGTACCCAAAGGAGGCTGAAGGTCTCCCCAAGGGAAGGGAACATTCATCCCTTCCCCCCGTGTAAGCCCCAGCACCCGCAACGGGGTACCTGATCTTGAGCCAGCAAAATAGCTGGCTCAAATCCAAGCAGCCCCATTTTGGGAAATTAGACTCGGAAAGGGGAAGTAGATACAGCAGAGGACTCTGCCACCATTCCCACCCCTTCCCGGGACTGATCAACCCCCTCCCCACTCCCCACTTGACTTCCCCCTGCCCAGTTACACTCCTTGCCTGTCCCCATTCCACCCTTCCTCCCACTGGCCACACATACCTTACCTTCTCCAGTAGGCACAGGCCTTTGAATTCTGCCAGCAGGCTGGTGCAGGACTTTGTGACAGCACCATGAGCCTGTGTGCTGCCTCAACTTGCTGTATAGCACACTTGTGGCAGTGCTCGTGCTTGTCCCACCAGGGCTAGGTGGGATAGGATTGCACCATCAGTGAAATCTTTAAATTAATACTTCATTGACTTTTAATTCAATGGTATTCAGTTGACTATCATTCAATTATCAATTCACTTATCAAACTTCCTGAATTATCACATTATTGATTTCGGTCAATATTGCTTGTGTCCTTTATATGAGAACACCATATTTTCTTCAGTTCCTGTTTACCTACCATGGATTAAACCATGATTTTGAGGTTAACACTTAGCTATTTTCTTTTTAAATGTACTTGTATTATTCATATGGGGGTGGAATTTTTCACAGCATAGAAGAGGAACTTCTTGGTTCAAGCAGAACCCAGATCTCTTTTACACTATATTTAATAGTTATTTGTGTTGTTTCGGTTAACCTTAATGCAGGGATTTAACTGGAAATTATGGTGTAACTAAAAATGACTCTTCCAAGCTGTGACACAAAAAAGATTCAAGCTGGTTTCAGGAATCCAGATCATGCATACGATGAACATACATAGGGAGATGCTGGCAGGTTCTGTCCTTCCCCGTATGTGCATTTACTGAATGCCTTAACTGCACTGTAGTCTTTGATGGTTCCACATCAGACCCCTTTGACATCTGAAGCGGAGTGAAGCAGGGCTGTGTTCTCACGCAGACCATGTTTGGGATTTTCTTCGCTGTCCTGATGAAGGAGGCCTTTGGAACTGCAACAGAAGGCATCTATCTTCAGACCAGAACAGACAGAAATCTCTTCAACCTCTCCAGGCTGAGAGCAAAGTCCAAAGTCCAGCTGAAATGTCTGTATGACTTCCTCTTTGCCGACAATGTAGCTGTCACCTCCCACTCTGCCAAAGATCTCCAGCAGCTTATGAACTGTTTTAGCAAGGCCTGCCAAGACTTTGGACTGACAATCAACCTGAAGAAAACACAGGTCATGGTTCAGGATGTGGACTCACCTCCCTGCATTGCAATCTCTGCACATGAGCTGGAGGTTGTCCATGACTTTGTGTACCTTGGCTCAACGATCTCCGACACACTCCAATACCAAGCTAAACAAATGCATCGGTAAAGCAGCTACCACATTTTCCAGACTCACAAAGAGAGTATGGTCCAACAAGAAGCTGACGGAACATACCAAGATCCAGGTCTACAGAGCTTGTGTCTTGAGTACACTTCTGTACTGCAGCGAGTCATGGACTCTTCGCTCGCAACAGGAGAAGAAGCTGAATGCTTTCCACATGTGCTGCCTCCAATGCATCCTCGGTATCACCTGGCAGGACAAAGTTTCAAACATCACAGTCCTGGAATGAGCTGCAATCCCCAGCATGTATACACTGCTGAAACAGATGCCTGTGTTGGCTTGGTCATGTCATGAGAATGGGCAATGGTCAGATCCCAAAGGATCTCCTCTATGGAGAACATGTGCAGGGAAAGTGCCCTACGGGTAGACCACAGCTGTGCTAGAAATATATCTGCAAGATATATTTAGGAATGAACCTCGACAGATCGGAAACCTTGGCCTCTGAGCGTTCTGCTTGGAGACAGGCTGTACAGCATGGCCTTTCCCAGTTTGAAGAGACACTTTGCCAACAGACTGAGGCAAAGAGGCAAAGAAGGAAGGCCCATAGCCAGTGAGACAGACCAGGGACACACTACACTTGCCCCAGTGTGGAAGGGATTGTCACTCCCGAATTGGCCTTTTCTGCCACACTAGACGCTGTTCCAGAACCACCATTCAGAGCGCGATACCATAGTCTTCCGAGACTGAAGGCTGCCAACAACAATGACTGCACCTCCATAAATATTGCTGTATGCATGGTGAATATCTGCAGAATTGAGAACCCTGGAAAACCATGTAGTGTGCCTCAGAATACCACTTGATAGGAAGGCAAACAGGAAGTCTCAGAGATACTGAGTCTCTCAGTGATAATTGGTCACTGCTGGAAACAGAATGCGGAAGGAGATGGACCTCGCTCTGATTCCATCAAACCTTTTCTTACATTCTTATGCCCTTAAGCAAATAATGATAATACAGATGATTGCAATCTTATCATTAATTGTTTTGCAATTGAATGCTATTGTTGGTGTGAAATGGGGGGGGGAACAACCCTGTCTCATAATGAGTTGCCACGTAATGACTGGCTGAAAAGCTCAGACTGTTCAACTAACATGGCAATCATCAAACAAATAACGTGATTGTCTGAACTCCTGCAAGTAATGAAGAAATCAAGTTGTGCCCACATGATTTAATTTGAGCATGAATTTGCCCAGGGAGGGAGGGAGTTTGTGAGGCCATATGTTCTCATTTTTGCAAGGGTTGGGTTTTGTTTTTCACCTAACAGCCACACTCAGATGCTATTTTTCACTGAACAGAAGAAATTGCAAACTCCTCCTTTCCCTTGCTCCTTTGTTACCTCACTGAAGTCATTTCAATTATTCGCATTTCTCTGAAAATAAAATTTCCAGAGGTTCTAATTCAATGAAATTGAGCAGGTCAAAATGGCAGGGACTATTTTTGCAATAATTACTGGCTCAGTTTGTGGGACAGTGGCATGGGACAGATTGCCATCAGGCATTTAGGTGCTTTCTTTGAAAAGAAAAGACTATGATCCCAGAAATCTTAAATAAATAAATAAATAAGAGAACGTATTTGTGATTGCACAATATTATTGCCATTTTACCATGTAAAATTTAGAAACAGGTAAGGGCCCAATCCTATCCAGTTTTCAAAGGCTGGTGCAGCCATGCCAATGGGCATGCACTGCATCCTGTGGTGGAGAGGCAGTCACAGAGACCTCCTCAAGGTATGGGAACATTTGTTTCCTTACCTTGGGACTGCATTGCGGCTGCACCAGTGCTGGAAAGCTGGATAGGATTGGGCCCTAAGAAGGCAAGCATTTGCATGAGCACATCTGATTGTCATAACATGTCTGTAATGCTAGAGCAGTAGTCTTCAACCTTTTCCAGGCCACAACCACAGCATACAAATAAAGTATGAGACTGGGGACCTGCTGTCGATTCCATCCACCTCACAGGACCCTATCTGTGCACCTCACCCCACCCCCATTGCTGCCCACTCCCTATCCCCATAATGCTCTCCCAGCACTTTTCACTGTAACCAAATAGTCTTATTAGAGAGAACAGAAAGAGTTATCATGAAGCCTGGCAATAGTAAAAGCTATTTTAGCACAATTGCTAAGAACCTGAGCAGTACTGGGACACAATCTCCTGGTACTTGCAGGGGTACACCAGATACCTTCCCCTTTACCTGATGGTGCTTTAGTCCAGTGGTCATCAACTTTTTTCATTCCTATAAATTGCTGTGGCCCTACAACTGAGGTTTTGCACCTGTCCTTCTCCCTTTTCTGGTGCCTCATTCTAATCTTATGGGAGAGTTGTTCAAATCATCTCCATATACTTTAAATACTATTTTAAAGTTGCAAATAAAGTATGTGTGAGGGAGTGGTTTGGACACACTATCCCCCCCCCCCCCCAGCAATTAGATACAGGAAGAAGGCACACCATGAAAGAGAGCAGATGTGTGTGATCCCGTATTTTTACTTATCTCCTGCTGGCTGCCAAATCGCCTCCTCCCATACCCAACATTGAATGCAATACATGCTCCATCAGTATGGCTGCAGCGGCGCCAATGGTGGGGAACAGGATTGGGCAGAAAGGCTCTAAACGGCATTCTTCATCCGTTTTTGTCAACTATGTTTAAAATGTTCCAGAAAGGTCACTGTGGTGTTTCTGTGATAAAAGAGTTATAAATATTTAGAACTCATTCTTATGTCCAATGGTCCAGGAACTTTAGGAGTAAGTCGGCTGCCCTTCCCCAGAGGAGAATTCTCTTCTCTGCTCTGATTTTGTGTTACAAACCCTGTTGGTTGGCAACCTTCAGTCTCGAAAGACCATGGTATAAGCCTACAGCACCCGGTATTCCCAGGCGGTCTCCCATCCAAGTACTAACCAGGCCTGACCCTGCTTAGCTTCCGAGATCAGATGAGATCAGGCATGTGCAGGGTAACAGTTGTCCTTTCAAGATTCCTCCCTTTCTCTTTTTTTTACTCCATATACCTTTTCACTGACAGCACAATGCACCCTCATCCTGCCTTTTCCTCTTTCTCCCATTTCCAGAATGTTTCAGTACATGCTCTAGAGAACATCTTTACTCTTAGTACCCTGAAGGAATCCACGTGGTTTCACTGAAAAATGACTGTGCATGATAATGCACTGGCAGGGCTTTTTATACCCATTATTTTTGTCGCTCCCTAATAAATTCTCTTGACTGACTTTAGAATACGTGGTCTAATTCTGTCTTTGCTGCAGCTGCAAATACAGGCTAAGCCTAGGACACATCCACCAAGGCACTGAACAAAACCATTGGAAAAATGGGCAAAGAGAAACAGCTGCAGAGCATCTTTACAAGAAGGACAAGGAGGAGCAAATGTTGTAATCTGGGCTACCTATAGGTGAGATCTGCAATCTCCACATATTTAAATCTGCTGTAAACTGCTTAAGTAACTAGAAGGTATGAAGCTGACTTGGAGGGCTAGGCATCCCTCTGTTACTAGGGGTTCAGGCTTGATAGCATAGTGTATCAATGAATTAATACTAAGAACTCAAAAGACAAAGTTTATTACTAAACAACTAGTTTACTCTCTTATAGATGTAAAAAAATAAAATAAAAACAGCACCCAATGACCAAGAATTTTGTTACATAGAAAAGAATCATAATGCATTATGCATAAGTGATTAGTGTAGGAGCTTACAGCCCTCTCCCAGGCCAGCTAGTCATCGCCCTTCCCCCACCAAAGCGTGCAGTGCACACTCCAGCAGTGCGGCTGCATCATGTAGGACAGTGAGGAATAGAATTGGGCTATTAGTTACATAGCCTAATACAGGAGCATTGTTAGAACACTGTTAGTGTATTTCTAAGGAACATTTTCTCAGCTGAAGCTTACCCACAGTGGATGTACGCTGCCCAAGTCAGAGAAGGGTTCCTGCATGGTGTCCGCTCAGAGCCAGAGTGAGAGAGAATGAGAAATCTCCTTCCAACCTGTTGGCTGAGAGGACACAATCTTTTTATCCCACAATTTTCAAGGGAAGGCAAAATTAAAATATATCTTAGCAACATTCCAGAACTCTTTCCTAAATTTCCAAGGCCAAAAGGTGATGAATGTATCCTTTCCTGTGATAAAAAAAAAAAATCCAATTTACTATTGATCTCTATATGTTCCCACCACTGTGGAAACAAAACTATTCTTCGCCAGAATATATTCAATAGCCAAACATCATTCTTCCTGACTCCCAAATATCGTCCAATACTGTTTAATCTCAGTAAGACACAGAGGATCAAATAAACCTATTTTGCTAGTGACTGACCTTAGGACTTGTTTGCTGTAGTGAGGTTGGGGTGGGTGGGGACCAAAAAGGTGATCAAAGCTAAAAGGGCAGGAGATTACTCCAAAGCCAGAGCTGAATCAAACTCACTTCTTCAGAGTCAGAGCTGTTTTACTCTCCATGTCCGTGACACAAAATCCACGTAAAGACAGTTGAAAAGGTGACCAGATGCAAAGGTGTATAGATCTCTTGTACCCATAACAGCTGCAGCTGATTCACAGAAGCAGCTTTCATACCTGTATGTGCTTGTCAAAGTTCCTGCCTCTGTACCAGTTGTGGACCTGGCCCCTGTGCTGCCCAGGGGCACAGAACTGGAGGCACAGGGGGCACAGAGGGCAGAACTGGGTGGGGGAGAGAGGATCAAAGTTAGGATCAGGCCTGGGAGGGGGGCACAGACAGCAGCAGATTCTGCCACTGAATCCTATAACCCCTCTCAAGCTGCAGAGCCCTACACAAAACCTCTCGGTTCTGCGTCAGCAAAATAGGTGGCACAGCTCCGAGAAGACCCACTGGGGCCACCTGGGCTCCACATTTGTTCCTTTACCTCATGGAAACTCTGGTGGCTGCCCTGGTCCCATTGGATACAGCTGCAGCAATTTTGGCACTGCTGTACTGCTAGGCGCCACCAGGATTTAGGATTAGGCTGTTAAACTGGGACCCCAGCATCTGTGGTGAGTCAAATCCACAGATGTCAGGATTGGACCTATACTTACCGAACTACAAGATTGACAACTGACCAGAAAAATGAAAAAAACAAAAATACCTTCACCAACTCTTCTGCTTTTAACAGCAGCTTGAACTGCAGAAATTAGCAGCTTTTCAACGTTGTTATTTGTTAAACATTGTTATTTGTTGAAAGGAAATAGTGGAACTAAAAAAGAAGCAGAAGAGAGCAACCAAAATGATTAGTAGGCAGAGCACCTCCCTTAGCAGGAAAGGCTACAGCCTTTGGGACTATTCAGTCTAGAAAGAAGGTGGCTGAGGGGGGACATATAAAGGGGGGTACCTTAGGGGGCACTAAGACATATAAAATCATAAATGGGATGGATAGAGGGAAGTTCTTTCCCCTGGGAAGTTCTTTTTCCTCTTACACGACACCAGAACCAGGGGACACGCACTGAAATTGACTGGCAGGAGAGTTAGAACAGAGAGAAGGGAATATTTCTTTGCCTAGTGCATAATTAATCTGTGGCACTCCTTGCCTCAGAATGTTATGATCACTCTTGGCCTAGATGACTTTAAAAGGGGATTGGACAGATTCATGGAGGAAAGGTTCATCACAAGTTACAAGCCCTGATGACTATGTGCCGCCTCTGGGTTTAGAGGTAGCCTGTCTCTAAATCCAGATGCCAGGGTTTGGCACTAAGATGCAGGTATCTTATTGTCTTGTGTGCTCTCAGAGGTATCTGGTGGGCTATTGTGAGATACAAAAAGCGGAACTAGATGAGCCTGTGGCCTGATCCAGTTGGGCTCTTGTTATGTTCTTAGTATTTGTCATAAAGATGCAGTTAAAGGCACAGCCACAGGAACTAGTTCAAAAGTTGACAATTTTGTATATTTAATATACAGTGTTATGCTAACACATACACAAACTATCCAGAAGTTCAACAATTTGCAAAAATCCCACCTTGGACACAGAGACTCATGTCTGTAGTGCTTTGCCGGCCTAAGGGCCATTTGTCTACATGGTGTGTGAGCTGGCACAGTACTTTTAGGACTGGGATGTCATTTTTCAGGTTCATCCCCTTTTCACTGCACCAACAAACTAATCTCTTTGGAAGCCATAATATGAATGAAGTACACCTGCACAATCCTATAAAACAATGGAGCTTGGTTTTTACAGAGCAATTAAGCAAGCACTGGGCTAATTCATTAAACTGCAGTGACAAAATATTGACAAAAAATTGGTATGACAAGCTCATTCCCATGGCATCCTAAGAAAAGGCATGTGAGGAGTATCTCTTCCTTACTTGGAAGTCAATGGTAAACCTCCCACTGACTTCAATGCCCTTTAACACAGGACAATAAGCAAAAGCAGAGATGTGAGCCTTTTGATTGAGTTGAGACCAGGAGGGTCTTACGGCTTTGTCAGGCAGCTGTAAAAAGGACTGTCTTCCCTTCTCTTTGTGATAGGCTCGGAAGCCCTGCAGACTAGGCAGCCTTTCGAACCAGTCTCCAAGCCTGAGGTGAACTGCAGTATCCCGTGGTTTGCACAATTCCACTTTCAAGTTATTCTGTCAGGGAAACTGACAGACTCAATGATGTTACTTTAAAGACTTCTTGGGGGGGAAAAGAGAATCGGATGTCAGAAATCTCTCCCTCAAGTGCTAAACTCACCAAAGTTTTATAAGCCCTGGTACTCAAAGAGCGAGGAATTCGGTTGATTTTGTATTGCTTAAAAGACCTTGGCTTCATTTATTTTCCTCCATCCAAACTGTGCACCACTGAAACTAAGAACAAAACTTGCCAATATTATATATGCTGGTATTACAAAGGGGGGGGGGAGCCTATCCAGAATAGAATACACACAATGCTTTTCAAGTGTGATATTCATATCACCTTTTCAAATGCGCCACCATGATGTTCTGAGGCCCAGGCAGGCAGTAATCATCAGACCAGATATTCTTGAGAGGGCCAAGTGGCTACTCAGGCACTGTTTCAAAGCAATTGGCTTGTTGATTGCAGAGAGATAAGAGGGAATGTACTGGAGTAAATAACATCAGGAGTAGATTGGGAGGAAAATGAATAGGAAATGGTTCTTTAACCTTGCACAAAATATGAAAATCAGCAGGCACAAAGAAAAGCTAACACGCAGGAGCTTTATGATAGACAAATGGATTCTTTTCATTCTGTATAACCTACCTGTATAACCTACTGTAGAACTTCAGTAGCAGCAACAATGGCCAAAAGTGGAACAAGGTTCCTAAAACCACAACATAAAACTCATTAAAATCAGAAGTGCTGCTATTAAGATGTCCACAGAAGTGCCAATGTGATTATTTGCCACTGCTGGGTTTTGTTTTTTCCCCCTGTCAAGCAGGTTATCAGCTTCTATCAGGCACTAAACATCTTAAGAGATTTAGAGAACCATTTTGTCTGCACTCCCAAGTCAGCTCAGTGCCCTACAAATGATAACACAACAACCCTCTTTGGCTTGCTGGTGAGCTGTCATCATTTCACCCCAGCCACTCCATCCATTTGGAGTGTCCGTTGATTACAGCCAATCATTTTGCACCCTCGACTGCATGCAACTTTCATTTGTCCTCACAAGCTCATTGTTTGAGCAACTTCTTAACAGATTTGTCCAGGGGAGGGGAGATTTGCAGGGAAGAACTGGCCAGCGTTGATCATGCTCTAATTCAGCCGGTCAATTCTTCACAAGTTACTGGCCCTTATTTAGAACAGAGGGTGTATGCTTTCAGCAGTTAAACAAGAACTTGTAGTTGGAGAGATAGATTTGTGCTTCCCTGTGTAGTATGCTCTCTCTAGAACTACCAGTTCCAGAATTCTCTATGCATAGTCAGGGACAAGGGACAACTGGTGGGAGTGGAAAAACCTCAATAATTAGGCACATTGCTCCTGGGAACAGTAGGAACTAGTGCTACAGATAGGATACTGATGGGATTGTAGTATGTGCATGGGAGGGCACTCATGTTTCAAGTTCACACTGAACCCTCAAACATGACGCTTGGGCCCTAAAGCAGTATTGTAGTTGGAATATTAAACTAGACTGGGAGACTGAGTTTGAATCTCAGCCAGGTGAAAGTTACTGGTTGGTTTTGGGCCATCTCATCCAAACCCACCTCACATGGTTGTTGTGAATATCAAATATCATGTATGAACTCCTTGTAGGAAGGGTGGAATAGGACTGCAATTGTAATCATGATATGAAACATTGCCAGTTAAAATCAATACAAAATCAATACAATATTTAAAAAAAACTTCAACTTTATCAAGATTATATCCATTCTAAACCTCCAAACTTACAAAGCATTGGAAGTTTGAAGATGAAACCAATGGATAAGTTTATCCCTCCAGAAGTGTAGAGCAGAAGTTCCAAGCCGCACTGTTCTCTTCTATATTTAACAATGGCTCAATTATCATTCATACAACATCAACTGTGTGACAAGAGGCGAGACAGCGCATGAATTACCTATCATCCAATGAAATTTCCAATTAGAACTCCAAATGCAGCTCTAGCACTTGGGTTGTTCACGTGCATTACCGAGAGCTGATTATAACGTCATGATATGAGAGACACAATTACTAACGCAATATCAGTACCAGCATCTTCCAATCCAGTATCTCATAAACAAGTAAGAGGAGAGCATTTAATTAGGAACCTTTCAGTATTAATTTTTGAGTTTAATAGGCTTTTCTGGTTTTAACAGAACTGATTATATGCAAACATCAAATTGCCTAATAGTGAGTAGAGCAGCACTGTTGTTGTTGTTTTTTTAAGACTTCCTTGGATAGCAGAAGGATAAGGAAAGAATCGGGGGGGTGGGGGGAGGACATGTTTCCGCTCCACCTGTGCTTTTGCTATGGTGCCATCTATATTTTTAAAACATAGTCTGTGTCAGTCAAATTAGTTTTGCCACAAGCTAATTCCCTACATTCTCATAAGAATGTTTATGTGATACATTTCGTGGGATGAGAGGCGCAGTGTGGTCCAATGGCTACAGCAGAATATCCAAGCTCCAGAATGTCCATGTTGATTTGTGTTCTGTTTTCCAGAGCCCAGAGTCTATGCCAGGGGTGTCAAACATAAGGCCCGGGGGCTGGTTGCGGCCCACAGAAGCTTTTTATACGGCTCTCAGGCTTTCAACTGCTGAGTAGTGTTGAGGTGTTACTGCTGAAAGGGCGGCCCACATGAAAATTGGGCTCTCCCATATTTTGAAATATGATCAAGATTCGTATATTTTCTCTTTTGTTATTTGCAGCTAATGTGTTCTGATGTCAAGTGCTTATTTTTGGTTATGA
The DNA here is from genome assembly GCF_035046505.1 of Tiliqua scincoides. Classification (NCBI taxonomy): domain Eukaryota; kingdom Metazoa; phylum Chordata; class Lepidosauria; order Squamata; family Scincidae; genus Tiliqua; species Tiliqua scincoides. Next base: position 90,012,619 of record NC_089821.1, read on the forward strand.
CCTGTTTAATGACATCACTGCTTGCCTAATGACATCACTTCCGGCCCTCAGCAGGCATCACGAATGCTATGTGGCCCTCTGTATGAAATGAGTTTGACACCCCTGGTCTATGCAGTTCATAAGCAAATTTGACCATGCCCACCATGACCAATTCCAGCTGCTATTGCTGCCTGGAGCTTTGTGTTATCAGGAGCTACATGTGCCACAGATGGTTGCCACATGCACACACATAAGAAGGCACTGAGTCACTGCTCCATATAACAAAGTTTTGCCTTCACTTAGCTGGCAGCTGCTTTCCAGGGTTTCAGAAAGGGTGGTTTCCCAACATCATGTGGGATTGGTACTGGAACCTTTTGCATAACAAACATATGCTGTACCACTGAGCTATGGACTGGAGCTGGTAAATGGGATCAGGAAAGTTTGTTCAGCCATGCAAGGTCAGAGAGCAAAAAAAAAAAAAAAAAGAAGAAGAAGAAGAAGAAGTTTAGGCTGCAATCCTGTGCATACTTGCTTGGGAGTAAGTCCCATTGTGTTCAGCAGCGGACCTCCCCAGTCTCACGCCTGAGGCAAAGATCCGCAATGGTGCCCACCCATGGGCTACCGCTGCCCCCCCAGAAATCTGCCCCCCCTACTCACATGAGGGCTTACAGAGCCTTGTGCAACCCAGGAACGTGTCAGAGAAACCTCTGTGGGGTTCCCTGATGCTTTAAACCGTGCTTCCGGAAAACTAGAAGCACAGTTTCTGTCTCCATCGGGAGCCTCAGAGAGACTTCCACAGGGTCTTGGGGCCTCGTGCCTGGGTATTTTGCCCAATCAAACCTCATGGTAGGTCTGCTACTGGTTGTGTTCAACCTTATGCTTGCTTTCTCAGAGGAGAGTCACATTGTGTTCAATGGGACTTATATCTGAGTAAGCATGCGTAGGCTTGTGCTCTTAGCACCCAAATGTTGTCAACATGACATTGGAAACAAATTGAAAAGTTTCCCCTGAGGGAAAAAAATCTGAGAATTTTCAAGAATTTTACAAGTTTTTGTAGGACAAGTGAAATTTCCTGGTAGTTTTTGTACACACCTAGGATGGGTAAAATATGTTACCCTGTTTTCCTGAAAATAAGACCTACCCCGAAAATAAGACCTAGTGCGTTTTTTTGAGAATTGCTGAAATATAAGACCTACCCTGAAAATAAGACCTAGTTGTGATCAGGGCCAGGATGGGGGGGGGGCAGAAGGAGTCCTCAGGTGTGAGCAGGTGACAATGTGACCGGGAACACTGCACTCCCGTGCGCACCACCTAGAAAGTGCCAGCTGTGCTACCTTGGACAGGTGACATTGAGGAGGAGCTGAGGTGGGAAGCAGCAAGCGAGGCAACCCTGCCTACTGGGTTCTGAGGCTCTCCACACTTTCCAGGGAGTAAGTTCCATTAACTACAAAGGGACTGACTTCTGAAAAAAAAAAAAAAATAAGACCTACCCTGAAAATAAGACCTAGTGTGTAATATATAAGTTGGGTATATATTTCATGCAGTCATTAAATAAATGAAAAAGGAGAAGAATGTAAGAGGGATAGTTAAGTTACCTAAATGGCCTTAAAGAGCCAGCCACCATTGGTCCTGGTGCAGTGCATTCCTGGTGTTAGAGCTGGGGGCCACATGGTACCAGGTGGTAAGGCGTTGCACTGAGTCCCGGAGTGCTCAGAAAGCTATCTGAGCCTCCTGAAGGCCCTTTAAACAGTACTTCCAGTGTTCTGGAAGTACTGTTTAAAGGCCCTTTTGAGGCTCAGGAAGGCTTTCCGAGCGCTCTGGGATGCCACATGAGGCTCCAGTGTGTCCAGGTAAGCAAGGGGACACCAGCCTTGGGGGACAGGCACCAGTCTGGGGGGGCGCACTCTGCAGTCGTGGGTGTGATGTTGCTCAGCATCACCACTGTCCTGGTGTGATGCTTTACAACCAAAGCAGGAATGTGAGTGACACTCCCTAAAATGACAGGTGCAACTAGAGAACTCTGTTTAGAACTTAGGGTTGTGCAGATGTTGCTGGTCTCAGTATGGCTACTCAAAGCTTCATGAATGTGCCTGCTAAGGGCCCAATCCTATCCAATTTTCCATTGCCAGTGCAGTTGTGCCAATGGGGCATATGCTGCATCCTGTGGTGGGGAGCCAGTCACAGAGGCCTCCTTAAGGTATGGAAACATTTGTTCCCTTGCCTCTGGACTGCATTGTGGCTACACTGGTGCTAGAAAGTTGGATAGGATTGGGCCCTAAGTGGGCAAGGTCCTGGCCTTAAATCCCATTGCTTCACTTGCCAAGTCTTCTAATTTCCTGAGTTGGGCTGTTTTTGTTTTTTTTGGCTCTGGGCAACTGTATACACCAATTTATCTGCGTCTTCAACTGTTAATTGTCAGAGCCCAGTGATGCTAAATCAATTTGTGCTTATTAAATAGTTTTAAGACTGCATCCATAAATGAGGAGTGGTGTTGTTATTCAGCTGGTGTGCATTTTTCTTTTGTGTTATGGTTTCTTCATGGTCAATGAGGTTACATATCTGCTGACTCTTGGATAAACTTTAAGACAAGCTTGAAAAATAAGTTGTCCGTGAAGTCAAAGCAAAACTTCTTCTGCATTGTATATTAGTGTGTGATTCAGCAAATGAGAGGGAGAGAAACAGCCAGCATCTGAGATGGTTCCAGGTTTTCTGGGTCCTCCTAGTTCGGAATGAAATATGAAAAAAAGAAGACTGTGCCTTTGAGAATCTACAAAGTGCTTTCTTTTACCATTGCATAATCATAGCCAAATCCAAAATGTATGAGATTATGGAGAGGGAAGATGCTTTTGGAATCAAGGCTGTGACTTAACCTTCAGGCATCACCTTTCATGTCACATATTTACAAATATATGCCTTTGGAAAGGATTCTAGCTAAATTGTGTGTTGGTTGCGTTCACAGCTGACTAACAGCAGTGGAAATCAATGGTAGACTCCTCTATGAACCCAGCAAACACCTACTTTGTTTACTGCTGATGCCAGGGCTGACATTTAGGAAAGGATCTAGACAAGCTGCTACCTCTAGCATCAGCCACTGTCTGAAAAAAAGGAGATAATACACGGCTTGGCTGAATTAATGAATTGACAATGCTCTACAGCCCATGTCCAAGAGGTGATGAAGGGTGCAATCCTAACCAACTTTCCAGCACTGGCATAGCTGTGCCAATGGGGCATGAGCTGCATTCCTGCAGTTGGGGGGCAATCACGGAGTCCTCCTCAAGGTAAGGCAATGTTTGTCCCCTTACCTCGGAGTTGCGTTGCACTTACCTTGTGCTGGAAAGTTTGTTAGCATTGCGCCTGAAGTTTAGTAGCTAACAGCCTAATTCTATCCTCAGCCAGCCAGTAGCATGCAGTGGCACATGCATGGGGGCCAGCCATGGGGGCCACACATGGTCTTGCGACCCACACTTTGGGAAACCCTGTTCTATGTGATTGCTTGCTCACATCAGGGAAACTAACTTTGCCATCTCACAATGGAATTTCTGAAAAGGGAGAGGCTCCAGAGTGAGTGAGTCTGCATGCACATATACATTTCCTTTCTTGATCTTACATTTCCTTTCTTAATCTTTACATTTCCCACATGGCAATATATCCTAGAAAGAGTCACATTGGGGAAGTGATCCTGACTCAGCTTTAACTTACAAAGAAAATAACTTTCCCAAGAAAATATTAAGGCATATAATGAAGACAATTTGCCAAGACTTCACTCGAATGATCCTTACCATTTTTACAGAGGGAGCCTTCCGTAGTCTATGAGATTTGTTCTGCTGAGACAAACAAGTACTTTGTCATTTTCCATTTAATCAACTGTGCTGAAATTAAAATGCATGAAGATATTTCTAGAGTTTATGTCTTATTTGTGCATCTGTCCTAATGCTCTATTACTAATCTCCACTGTAAACAAGGCAAAGTAAAAGAGGAATTATCAACAGCTTTGTCTTATTGTGTGATAGAATTACATGAGGAACGTTTATCTTTACATATTTATAGTCCTGTTTGTTTCTTCGTCAGGAAAATAAGATGCGAGAGAGGTCAAGCTCTGAGGGATGCTTTTCACAATGAGGTCACTGCTGGGTGGCAGAATGAAACTCACATTCCATTCAACATGGATGCTCAATATGTCCTCAATACAAGCACAGACTCAATTGCCTTACCAGGTCTGCTCAGCAGCTGTTTAGTGTCTAAAATCATTAAATCTTTGATACAAAGTAACCAATAAATGGGAATGTTACCAAAAAATTTTCTTGCTGAAATTCGCCATGAGATGCATGATTCCAGACCTCTCCCAGTGCACTGAATTTGAGAAAATACAGAGATATCTACAGATTTTACTTTCCATGTTTTCATTTTTAAAAATGTATTGAATGGTACATCTTTCACTCTATTATCACATGGACTTTTTAGATAGTGCATGAAAAAATACATGACAATTATATATTACTTTTGGTAACAGAAAAATATGGGGGGGGGGTTAAACAAAGAAAGTGAAACAGAAACAAAACTGTGCCAACTTTTGGAAATAGACAGATTTGTCCATCGCTATCAATAAAATGCCAGGTCAGAAACAACATGATATTACCATGTTGAATATAGATCACAGAAACTGTTACACATGGATCAAGAGAGCTAATCCTGCAAAACACAAATGCATGATGATGTCAAACTGATGACAGTTCCAGATGAAGTGAACATGAATTAACATTATAAGAGCGTATTAAAAGTTCAGAACCGAATCTCTCCTTTCACAAAAGCAGACATGAATTAAATCATGAGCAAGTGGTTTCAGTTCAACATAACTTTGGAATCATTTTGCACTACAAAATGTAAACAATGCGCAGTTCTTGAGATCTTGCTTCTTCTCCTCATGTGTTCATCGTAATGTTTGAATAGGGTTGATAGCAACCACTTCTGGTAGGAATCAGTGTGAAATCCTTCATAAAATACAGATATCCAAGAACAGTTGGTTTGATCATAGCAAGGATTTGTACCAGCAAATTGATACTAGATTGGGGTTTCTATGTAGACTCTGTTGACTGTACTCATAATGTTATTTTGAACTATTAAGTATGGATAAGTTCATGCTTCATTTTTTTTCTTTTCTACAGCCCCAGTAAATGAAGTACATCTAAATCCACTTTCTGCATTTTGACAACTTATTAAGTCATGCTAGTAGACAATCACAGATAAACAGAATAACACTCAAGACCTAACCTTGCATTCAAAAACAGAATTAACATGGCCCATCAGTAGTGCCTCCATGACCTCACTCTTTGGTACAGCACAATTTTGGATGTGACTATCCACAGCTGCGCCAGAATACTACTTTCTGAAATAACATGAACGTCAACATGATGAACGACCAGTTCTATAATGTTAACCCAAGCAAAATTTCCAAGTGTGGCACAAGACATCAAAACATAATGCATATGTCACCCCATTTTATCTTCCTAAGAACAGGGCAACAGTATTTAATTGAACTGCTTTCCCTCACTAGTAAACACTTCATTTATCAAAGTTTCATTTTATTGGGCTAAAACTTCTGCACCTGTGGTCTTACCAAAAAGGATTTTGTTCTTGATGTGATGGTTTACAGGCCTATTCTGTACAGTTCAATCAAGTCATTTCAGTTCTTCATAGGTGAATGTCTCTTTACTATCCTACAATTGTTCTGTCCTGCATTCTTGAAGCTTAAATATTTTCAACATTTAAATTTAAAGAAGCAGTGGCATTGCTAGGTGGGTGTGGAGATGCGAACTGCACAGGATGAGACATTCAGGGAGGGGGAATGACACCACTATTGGCCAAAATTGTGAAACCTTGGTATTTCTGAATAATACTATCATGTTATATATCATTTGATGTGGAATATCCAGCAGAATGCAATGAAACAAACTGCATTGAAATACCTGTATTCTATCAAATGTTACGGCCAAATAACTAGAAAAGGAAAACACAATTGCCTTGTGTAACAAAAAGTGGTTTTTTAAAACTTAAAATTGACCAATGAGACTGATTGTTCTGAGAGCCAATGAGGTGTTGTTATGATAAAGCAGGAATCCAATAAGGTCTTAATGTACATCAGCTCTCATTTCCATGTATCAGAGCTAGTATTAGAACTCTTACTCTGTTGTGTGTCATCAAGTTGGCCACTGGTTTTCCTATGATTTTTTATGATCAAAACTTACTGATTTGTTGGATGACCTATGCTATTATAGAAATAAATAAAATAAATATAGTAAGTTAATGAGAGTAACACCAACCCTGGTGGTGCCACTGCATTTAGGCTGTCAGTATGATATTGTAATTTATTTTATATGGTCCTGTATGGGAGGAAGTTCATCATGGAGGTGACGCAATGAGCTCTTGCACCAGATGACACAACGCCTCTGCACTGAAGTCAGGTGTTTGAGAATATAAGGAAGGCTTTGCTAGATCAGGCCTAAGGGCGATCTAATCCAACATCCCATTACCCACAGTGGCTCCCCGGAACTGCCTCTGGAAAGACCACAAGCAGAATTGAAAGCGTACTTTTCTCCTGTCATTGCTCTCCTGCAGCTGCAACTATCTTTGCAACAGAGACACACTGCCACTGAAACTGGAGGTAGCACAAAGCCATCACAATTAATCACCACTGATGGACCTGTTCTCCATTCATTTGTCTAAGCCTCTGGTAAAGCCATTCAAGCTTTAATAAGCTGTGGCAATGAATACCTCAGACTAATTATAGGACCTCCTTTTGTCCACCCTAAATATCTCACCAGTCCGTTTCATTTGATGACTCTGGTTTAATATTGTTAGAGAGAAAGAAGCACTTCTATCTATCCACATCATGCATAATTTTATAATTATGCCCCCCTACCACCTTAATCACTGGATCTTTCCCTGCTCAGGCACAAAAATAGCCATATGGAGCTTTCTTCCTTTTCCCCCCATCAGTTCTTGAGATGCTTTTACATCTGCCATTACATATAAGAGGAAACCTGTGCACATCTCCTCTGCTTTCATCCCAATTTTTTCTTTTCTCAGCAGGGCACCTTCTCAGAGGTTACTCAAGCAGCTGTGCAAGGAACTTGCAAGCTGAGCTCCAGGGGAGGAGAGGAAAGACTGGGTAAGTCATGGGATGCACATACAGGTCTCCACTGAATGCAGACTATAGTTTGCACCTGCAGAGGGATAGCGAAGAATGGGTGGGAGGCTATGCAAATTACTGTATCTGCATGGAAATAAAAATGTCAAAATGTTTGAAGATGTACATTCCAGATACTACATTTGGCTTGATATTTCAGTTTTGAAGAACCCCGTTCTAAAGGCCACTGCATTGAATTTGCAAAATAAACTGATCTTATGTCATTACAGGGCAATAAAATGCTACCATGAAATATGCAGAGTCCAGTTGAAATTTGCTTCTTGAAATTTGCCAGTGACATGGTCTCTGCACATTCGCAACACACACAAAGGGGAGAAGAAGGAATACCCGTAAGCAAAATGGAAGAAAGGAAAAGAAACCCTGATCTGAGCAGAAGTGTGAATTAAGCAAAAATAGACACAAACAACATCACCCAACACTCTCGTGTGCTGCAAGCAGCAGCTTCAAAGCCTGGAGAAAGGGGAAAAAAACTAATTATTAAAATCAATTCATAACACCTCCCACTATCAAATCCCCCACAAAGTAAACAGCCTCTACAGCAGCGTGAACTATACATTTGTCAAGTTATGCAAGGCCTTGGAACATCTGCTAACCCATTTAGGGAGGTCCTGAACATTCACTTTTCATATTGACGTTTTCCTCTTTCTTTCAGAATCAGTCCTCCTGGTTTGTATTTAGTTTTGCCTCACTTCTCCCTGCACCAAGAAGGCACCGTGCCCTTGTGAGCATTGATGCTTATTGAAAACAGGATGAGTGACAGGTATCTGGGTTCCCTCGGAGAATGATTCTGTTGTGGCATTTGGCATGGTTTCCAATGGTTTCTTTCAATGGTTTGTGGAAAATTCAGGGTAGACACTGCATGGCCAATATCCTTTAGAGATATAATTTTGGACACCCTGATGCTTCAATTAAACATTGCCTATTAACAATTTTAGGCATGGGCTGAGGATATATCTTACAGCCCTTGCTGGCATAAAGCAGCTTTAGATCTGGTCAGTGCCTGGATGGGTAACCTCCTGCAAACTCCTTGAAGTCCTTGATGGAAGAATGGTGGAATCTGAATACAGTGCAATGAAATAAAGCTTGGGACCAGCTTGGGACCGGTGTATTTGAGAGACCATCTTCTACCTTATAGTCTGGTCCATTCTCTGAGGTCATCAGAAGGGGCCCTGTTGGTTGTGCCATCATTGAGAATGGCGAAGGGGATGGTAGCCAGAAAGAGGGCCTTTTTGGTGGTGGAATTCCCTCCCATTTGAGTTGAGAACAGCTTCCTTGTTATTGACATTCCAGTGGGGCCTGAAGACTTTTTTATTTGGGGAAGCCTTTGAGGCCCTGTAAGGGCTGCTTTTATAAGTTATGTCTTTTACTGTGCGTTTTTATCTGCTGATTGCATTTTATCTGGTTTAAATTGTTTTTAATTGTTCTTTTTAAATGTTTATTTGTATTTTATCTTGCTTTGTATTTTAATCTTGTTTGTTAGCCGCCTTGGGTGCCCTTCGGGGAGAAAGGTGGAATATAAATCCAATAAATAAATAAATAAATAAATAAATAAATAAATAAATAAATAAATAAATAGGTGTAGAAGGATATCATTGATTAAGATCCTACTCTAGATGACCTGTATTTGTCATTCCCAGAGCCATGCTGGGGTGACTGTTAATACCCAAATGAGAGGAGACTGGCATATTGCATGCTGGCACCATACTCAGAATGCCTCAACTCTGTTTTCATAACATGCCTCTATTTGCAGCACCAGTAAAAAGCAGCACAGGAAGGCATGTATCTAAAAACATGCATGCTATCCTCACTTTGATCCCACTTCATTCTGCCCTAAATTTTACAGTATAAGAGCTCTTCTTAAACAGGTATTTATGATTGTGGCTGATGTCAAATGTTTCGTTCGCAGGTGTGCCGTTTGCTATCTTGACCTTAAAGCAACTGAGTGCATTGAAACAAGGCAAGCCCATATTTCAGTGTAAAGTAACAACATCATATGTCCTTAAGAAAGCAGCCAGCTGCAATTTATGAAGCTGGATTCCAGTGGCAGACCTCCCTAGCCCTACGCCCGGGGCAAAGGTGAACGATGGTGCCCCTGCGGGCTGTCGCTGCCCCCCCCATGAAAATCCACCCCTCCCCACTCACCTGAGGCTCACAAAGGCCCCACTCACCTGAGCCTTGCGCAACCTGTACCCATGTCGGGGAAGCCTCTCTGAAGTTCCTGGGCACTTTAAACTGTGCTTCTGGAAAACTGGAAAGCACAGTTTCCGACCCTGTTGGAAGCCTCAGAGGGGCTTCCACGGGGTCCTAGAGGCTCACACCTGGGACATTTGCCCCATCAGACCTAATGGCAGGTAACCACAACTTCTGGATTCAACACTCTGACTAAACGCACTGGCACAATGCAGGTTTCCTTAAAAATGCAAGGGCATCCAATACACACTGGTGCATTTGGCTTGGTATAGATCTTGTTACATGGTCAATGTTTTATTCCAAGGCCTGCAGGAGATATGCATCTATATGTACATACTTGGTGCTAAGCATCTATCAGGAGAGCATGGGTCAAACTAATGACATGGGTATTTACAGGACTAATGGCAAGAGGCCTCAGTTTTCGAGAGAGGTGGTGGATTCTCCGTCACAGCAAAAGTAGAAGAGAGTAATGCATAAGCACTTAAACTTGGAGCCAACGTCCCCTACTGGTGGAGACCAGCATGCACATACTTGCTGACCATAGACACACTGGGTGGCTCAGTTCCTATGATATCACTCTTTCAACAGGATCCTATGGGGCAAAATCTATTTTTTAAAAAAACAAAAACCGAAAGTTCCCTCCTGTTTTTCCTGCTCCTCTGCCTTGCTGCTGGGCATTTGCTGGTGCTGCAATAAGCCACCCTCCTTCCAACCACTGTCCAAGGACCTCTGTGTCAGCCAGCACCTAGGATTGGTAACATCCTGAGCAGGAGGTCTGGTCTAGAGGGTTGAGCCTCCATTTGCCTGAAGATAACATCTGAAGGTCGCCAGTTCGAGGCCACTGGCACCATGAATGGCGAGACCTTGAAGCAGCTGACAAGCTGAGCTGAGTTATTCCACCTGCTCTTTGGAAGGAGCTGCTTGTCAGCCTGTGTGGGAGGAGGCCAGAAAGTGATACAGACCACAAAAGTTCCATCTGAAATGTTGTGTGGTTCTTGAAAGATAGAACCTTTCTTTAATTGTAAAGATCCCTACGGGGATTTAAACAGCCTGCCTATGTAAACCGCCTTGAGTTAAAGTCTGAGGAGAAATCTGACGACCAAGAAAGGCGGTATATAAACACCTGTATTATTATTATTAACATCCCATATCCCCTTTCCTTTCTAACCTTTCTCTCTCCCTCTCCCTTCAAGAGCTTGCAAAGCTGTGGAATCAGTTTGGGCTTATTTGCTAACTTGTGGGCTTCCTCTGGACCTGTTTCTTTTGTTCCAGGAAAGCAGCGTAGCTCCCTTGTCCTGCTTCATTAAAACTGTTGCCTAAGTTCATGGCTTGCTTCTTAGGCCTCTTTCTGTCTGTGAGAGCTGCTTTCACTCAGGGAGATTGGCTTGGCTTGGCTCGGTTCCCTTGCTGCTGCAGTCCCTGGAATGCAATGCTCTCAAGCCTCGCAGAAGAGGAACCACAGCCTTGGTCCTCAGCAGTGCTTCACCAAACAAAACCTTCCTCAGTCTTTCCTTGTTTTTGTCTCATGTAAGTCAAATTGATCTTGCGAATAGTGTTTGTCACTTGCTTCTGAGTGCTGTGTGTGTGCGTGCGTGCGTGTGTGTGTGTGTGTGTTGTGAGAGCATTTTTCATCTGTTTTCCACCATCTTTAGTGGAGACCTGAGATTAGTCAGGTCACCTTCCCAGATGAAAACCCTTGACTGATCCATCAAGGACTCCCTCAGTTGGGAACTCAAATTTCCCTCTGGAGGCTTGGGGCATTGGTTAACAGTGTGCATTCAGTGGGAAGGATTAGCTCCATCACCACAAGTGGTTGAAGTGCTTTCATGGCCTGCCTCTAGGCTTACCCCTTGCCTCCACAGAATAGTTCTCTAGCCAATCTTCACAGCAGTCTGAATGGTAAAATCCTTCTCCCTTCTTCCTCACTAATCTTGCCAACTTTCCTGTTCTCTTCTTCCTTCCACACACCCCAAAACCTTCATTTCTTTCATCTACATGGAGAGGAAAGGCAAATCTGATTCAGCCCCTAGGACTAGCCAAATTGGTTCACCCAGTTTCAGGGAGGCAGAGATCAAACAGCAGGATGACGTCATTCCAGCCAAATGATAAAACTGCCAACCAGCTGGAAGTTCATTTGCTTTCCTCTTCCAGCCATCTTGGGCTCTAGTAGGAAGCTCCAAAGCCCAGCAGCACTTGTGAGAAATGCAAGGGAAAGAGTTCCACCATCAGTGGTAAGTTCAGATAAACTACAGTTACAGTATTAGTCCAAAAACTGTAAGGATTGCTGTTGATCACAGAGTTGTCCTCTTTACCTGTTTCAAAGAAGCCTCTTTCAACGTTTGCAGTGAAGCTCTGAGTTAAAACAATGCATGCAAGATTCTGCGGCACTTCAGTGCAATGAAACACACTTCAGCAATTCCAACATCCCTTTATCATATACTGAAATATCCCAGTAGATATGAAAATGTAGTCATGTATTGTAATAATAATAATAATAATAATAATATTTATATACCGCTTTTCAACTAAAAGTTCACAAAGCGGTTTACAGAGAAAAATCAAATAACTAAATGGCTCCCTGTCCCAAAAGGGCTCACAATCTAAAAAAATGCAAATGAATACCAGCAGACAGCCACTAGAACAGACAGTGCTGGGGTGAGGTGGGCCAGTTACTCTCCCCCTGCTAAAAAAAGGAGCACCCACTTGAAAAAGTGCCTCTTACCTAATTAGCAGGGGTTAACTGCTAGGGGTAACTGCTAGCTAGGGGTTAGTCATGTAACTGAGTAATTTTGAAGATCCATTGCTGGTTTCTCTTAATACACCTTTCCTTTTCCTTACCATTTCTGCTGTAAAAATGGACTTTCAACATTCTTCTGGTAGTATTGTGTTGTTTTTTATTGTCTTCAGTAAAGTGCTCCAAAGGCAATCAATGTAATTAGCAGCCCAATCCTGTGTGGCACTTCCGCTGGTGGAATGGGCATTGCACCAGTGAAGACAGCAGTTGTAAACCTGTCTCTAGCAGTGTGCTAAGCTGTCAGAGCACTGGTGGAGAGGCTGGAGCAGCCCCACACATGGCAGTGGCTCCATGGAGGTCCACCGACCCAGATAAGTCAGCAGGGGAGGCGGGACGGGGCAGGGGAAAGGTAGAATGGGTGGTGAGGGTGCATGGAGGAAAGTTATTTGGCTCCAGGAAGGGGACTGGTTTAGCTTACAAATGTTCCCTTTTCCAAAGGAAACCTATGGGACTATTCCACCCCCACCCCCCACCCCCCCGCCACAGGTTGCAGGGTGAGACTTTTTGTCCTGCTGCTGCATCAGTAGTGAGGGAAAGCATGTGATTGGGCTATAAGGCTGCAATGCTATGTATATTTACTTGAAGTAAACCCATATGAACTCAGTGGCACTTACTTCTGAGTAGGCATGGAGAGGACTATATTGTAATACAGGGGTGTCCAAAGTTTTTGGCAGGAGGGCCACATCATCCCTCTGACACTGTGTCAGGGGCTGGGGAAGAAACGAATTAATTTACATTTACAATTTGAATAAATTTACATAAATGAATATATTAAAGATGAACTTATATGAATGAACGGTCTTGCAATAGCTCAAGGCCTATAAAAGGCCTTGCACAAAGCAAGGCTGGCTTTTCCTTTGCTGCCGCTACTGCATCACAGACGTGAAACAACAAGCAATGGAGGGAGCCCTCATCCCACAGCTCATGCGAGAGGTCAAACAGTCGCCCTCACGCTGAGAGCAGTTGCGGCGGGCCAGTGTGGGCTCCAACAAATCTCCGGAGGGCCAGAGGCTCATTGGAGACTCGGGGTTCTCTGAGGGCCACACTGAGAGGCCTCGAGGGCCACATGTGGCCCCAGGGCTGGGGTTTGGGCACCCCTGCTGTAATACATCCAATGCTGTAATGGTATGCACATTTATAAATCTCAACAAACTCAGTGAGACTTACTTCCAAGTAAACATAGATAGAATCTGCCTATAAAACTACACTACTGTATACATTTACTTGGGAGTAACTAATTAAACCTAGTGGAAATTATTTTCAAGGAAAGGAGTTATCATTTGTCTATTCACCGGATTTCACTGCATATATTATTGTTAATATTGAATTTGATGGTAGATTATAAAAAATGATATGACTCATTAGTGTAATATAGTATCTGCACTTATTTGTTTAATGTACCTATATTTTTTATTCACATACACTGGGGTACTGGCTATCTTCCCAATGAACAGTTCTTCATATTTTGCAAGCTTGCATACAACAGTGATAACAGATTAAATATGGCACTTTCTTATCTATGTGTTTTGGGTCTGTCCACAGGATGTTGAAGTAAGTGGTCAGCTCAATGAATGGGAATCTGCTGTGGAATGAATATGCCCTGTTGAATTCCTCCTTTGGCTAAAGTTATATTATCAAATATCTCCTGCAACCGAGACTGAAGTTGTTACTCGCCGCAGAAGGGCTGGATTCTGAGTCAGAGGAAAAGGGAGGACTGACTCAACATTCCATTGCATTTATGATACACAATGCATACCATAAATATTCATTGGAACTAGCTGCTGAGAAGAGGCATAGCTATCTTCCCTGATAAGGGACATTTCTTTCCTTCTGTTCTGTTAGACGCATTATTCAAACCATGATGAGCCTCTTACTTGAGCTGCACACAAGGTCCGTGGCTTCAGCCTTGAATCACTGTTATCCCGCCAATGTTTTTGCTATTACGATCGCCACAAAATTACTTCTTGAAACACCAGTGTTATACTGCTCCTGTGTAATTTGTGTATGCATTGGTTTTCTCATCATGCAAAGCTCCTTTTACCGCTGGCTCAAATATTTGTTTTCTTCCAGTGATTGCTTTTGTAGAATCATTCATTATTCTAAGACCTCTGTCAAAAGAATCTCTCTCTTGAATGGGAGCCTGCTAAGCCCTCCTTGATGCCTGCCTTCTGCTGGTATACTGAATCCTGGGATGGCTGTTTTGCTTCAATTATATACTAATGTTCCAGTCCTACTTCCCACCTGTTTACAAAATGTGGTTGCACTGCAGGAACACATGCTGTATCTTATGATGAGGGAGATCGGAAGTAGGCAGCCCAGGAGTGGTAAAAATATTTTTACTTGCCTCTTTATAGACTGCCTGACCACCAATGGATTTCCTTGGACCTATGCCAGCTAATTAGCTGGTGTAAATCCAAGAAGCCTCAGAGAGTGTGTCGGGACGGCAAAAGGGATATAGGCTATTGGTATGTGCTGTTGCTGCCAAAATCCCCCCTCTCATCCCCAAACTCTTCTGCCAGCCCCTTCTGTGCTTCAATCCTCCCCCAAACTGCCCACAAACTGCCCTGCTGCCAGCTTACCTGTTCAGTGGGTCTTCTGCAGGCCACTAGCACCCGTATGGGTCTTCTAGCTATTTGCGCCAGCAGTCCTGCAGTGCACAACAGCAGCCATACTGGGTCTTAAGGCAGCGGATTGTGAGATCAGATTGTGAGATCCACTGTAGTGAGTGCACTGTTGGATTGGGCTGTAAATATTTCAATCCCTGTTTTTCTAGCCAGCTGCCTGCTAAATTGGAACTTTGTGTCAGACTTACATAAGGATGGCTTTGACAGTATGTCTTTCATGACAGATTTTACTAAGGATATCTTTTTAGCATACCTTTTCACTCTGTTTAAAGAAAGTACCAATACTCCCAATGTCATAATTCACAGATGCAATGGCTGTAATATACTTAAATGTCTTGCCACATCAATCAGCCCAATCATGAGAAGAAGCTCGATGCTGGCACCAGCAGTTCCTGGAAAGTTCAACACTGCTATGAGGAGGATATTCTTTTTAAACTACAACAAGTGGAATCATATGATGAATTGCTTGCATGCATCATGGAACTACATGCAACTCATGGATTTTTTTCAGTAGCAGCCATACCACCTGTGTAGCATGACGTCAGCCTCTACACAGTGGTTCTCAAACTTTTAGCACCAGGACCCACTTTTTAGAATGAGAATCTGTCAGGACCCACCGGAAGTGATGTCACGACCGCAAGTGACATAATCAACAGAAAGAGTTTTAACAATCCTAGGCTGCAATCCTACCCACTCTTGCCCAGGAGTATGTCCCATTGACTATCATTGTTAAAAGTACAGGTTGAGTCTCATTATTCGCGAGGGTTCTGTTCCAAGAACTCACGTGGATGGCAAAAATCGCACTATAGCAAATCAATTTTAAAAATATAGTTTATTTGCTCTGGTGATTTAAAACAGCCTTGATGACCTTTGTAATGTACATAGAGACCATCAGTCTCTCTCCCGGCACTTAGGCTTCACTTGGAGGCAGCAATTCGTCCCTTCACCAGCAGCCCCAGCAAGGGGGAAAGAATGGATAAGGTGATAATTGCTGCTATTTAGCCTTCATTCACGTGCTCAGGGGAAGGGAGGAGTGAAGCCTGCAGAGAGAATGATTGATGAATTGTCAGCTGGCTGCCCTGTCTGGCATTATTAAACAACTGTTTTCCTTTAATTTAAAGGGCCCTTCGCATCAGCTTTGAGATAGAAGAATCTGTGCATACTTAGGTTATACCTGTAATCACTTGCATAACTGTCTCTCTGCAACAGTAAAAAGCAGTTTTTTAAACTGTGATTTTAAAGGGGTGCATTTTTCCCCTTCTCGGGGATCAGTGTATTCCTTCTCATTTGCAGGGGCCATTCGTGTTGAGTCAAAGCTGTGTATAAAAAATCTGTGTCTAACAAGGCTGGACCTGTATATACAAAAAGATCTGTAACATTTCCCCAAATGCAGTCACATACAATGGTAGCATCAAGTCTAATATATTAAAAATAAAATATTGAAATGAATAGGGACCCACCTGAAATTGGCTTGAGACCCATGTAGTGGGTCCCAACCCACAGTTTGAGAAACACTGCTCAATGACATTAACATTCCTTATTATTAATATCAATAATATCCAGTTGTATAATGTTCAAAGCAATTTGCATATATTATTTCCTGTAATTCTTAAAATAAGGTGGGTTTGTATTTTTGTTCTCATATTGCAGATATAAAATTGAGCCTGAGAGAGATAATGACATACCCAAGGCCACTTAGTGAGTTCATGGCAGGGGAGATTTGAACTTCCTGATATGTAGTTCAGTCTGTTATGGCCCAATCTTATTATCAATTGATGACAGAAGAACTCAAGTCATCCATTCATTGTAAGTGATGTGGCACTGTCATAAACGGTGCATCACTGCCGGGTGACTTGGAACTGCCAATGCAAAATGTGTGCAGCTCTGTGTGGTTGACTGGGCCAAATTAGGTGAGGTGGTAGAGGAGGCAGTTCATGGCAGCCTGGTTGGGGGGGGGGAATTTAGAAGGGCAGGAGGTGGTTCAGGGTATGGATTCCAGTGGCAGTGATTTGCACCAAAATTCTATCCCCAATTTTCCAGCCCAATCCATCCCTTCCTCTCCTCCTATTTATGCCAGATACACAGCTGGTGTGGATCCAAAGAGACCTATAGGCAACCAGAAGGCCTACCAAAATGTTTTTTACTTTTCTCTCATTGGCTTTTTGGTCACCCACCCACCCCCATCCACACCTACCAAGCAGTATGCTCCGTTGGCATGGCTGCATGCTATGGACTAGAGGGGGATAGGATTGGGTTGTGAGTCACTATACCACACCAGTTTCATCAATCAGTGGACTAACATATATGATTGTTTGTCTAGGGTTGTCAGAAAAAAAATGGCGTGAGTTTGCTTTGATGCCTTTAGGAGCAAATAGTCCTGCAGAACTTAACGGGTGATGCTTTTCATGATACGGACATAAGTATCGTATCATCTCCTTTTTTTGACAGCATATTGACAACATTTCAGGGTTGTTGTAAGGACAATATCAAGATAATGAATGTGACCCTATACAAATATTACATCTTATTAACTACTCATGTTTACAGGTGCTGTGCACATGAGAGAGACATTCAGGCACTGAATGGCTGTGTGTAGGAGGAGGGACAGAGCCACTTTTTGTGCCATTGCCGTCTCAGCAGTTCAATTGAATAAGTTTGGTTTACGCTGATAGGTCGTGTTGTTGACAAGGTCCAAACCAAGATAGATTAGCAAACAGCTTTTGGCTCAGAGAAGATACCAAGTCAGCAGTGATCAATGAAATCTAAATGTTATCTAACAAGAATGAAAACCAAGAACTGCATTCATTGTAACATAAATTTTAGTTTGCAATAAATATCAAATTAATTTAGTATATGCCACAAAATGCATTATAAAGATGAGGTGAATATGCTATAGATCAGTGGTTCTCAAACTTTGAGGGAGCTTTACTCCCTCAGTAAATTCTTGAAGGGGAGAGGCTAGGGCAGCGACGCGATCCCCAAGATCACGCCACTAAGGGGGGCGAGGGGGGTTGCTTGTGAGTTCATGAAGACAGGGCTACAGCAGGCTGCAGGAGATGCAGGGAGCCCTGCGCAGCCATCTGCAGCGCTCCCTGAGGCTTGGAATGTTCTGTAACAGCAGGTGCAAAGCACCTCCTGCAAAACAGAAGTGCTTTGCGCCCGCTTTCTCTGAACGTTCCAAGCCTTGGGGAGCACTGTGGAGGGCTGTGCAGGGCTCCCCACACCTCCTGCAGCCTGCTGCAGCCCTGTCTTCATAAACTAAGTCACAAGCACCCCCCTTGCCCTCCCCATATGGGCGTGATCCTGGGGATCACTTCCCTGCCTCTCCTCTTCCCCCATCCCTTAAAGGGATGGGGAAACTTTACACTAACTGGTGGATCACGACCCACCAGTTTGAGAACCAGTGCTATAGATAATTGTGACAATTAATACACAAATGAAGCTCATCATAGAGTTGACATAGGAAATCAATCCTAACATGCCTTCAAATGCTATTATAATTTCGTGTGTATTTATGTTCATCTGCCTTCTTCTATTTGTTTCCCCATATGCTTTCCCACAGACCTGCAGATTCATTCACTCAGCCTAAACACACAAAACTGATAAGCCTCAATCACTGCACTTTCCTTTTCATTTTTTCTGCCTTCAGTCTCTTAGGGTCCAATCCTATCCGCCGCGAACTCCATCAGTACTACTGATGGAGTGTGGGATGCATGCTATGGAGGGGGGGAACCAAACAGCCCAGGAGAGGTAAGTGAAAATCTTAGGGCACAATCCTACCCTGCACTGGAACAGACAAGCCAAGAGGCTTGCGCAGTATCCAGCCCAGGATGGGGCCCAAGGCGGCTCAGTCAGAGGTAAGGGGAAACTTTTCTCCTTACCCCTGGGTAAGGCGCCCTTGCCCCTATGGGTCTCCTTGGACTTGTACCACCTCCTGAGGTGGCACAAGTCTGAGGAGAGTGGAGCAGCTTGATGCCACTCCAATCTCCCTGGGAACAGCCCTACCTCCTGCTCTCTACCTGCCCATCCCTGGGGCTGCCCACTGCTCTCTCTCTCGCCTCCCTTCCACCCACCCCAGAGCCTTGCGTTGGCCCAGGCAGGCCGATGCAAGACTCGTGGAGGAAGCTGGCACAGAGGCTTGTGTTAGCCTCCACAGCCCAGCACACCTCTGAGTGCCGGCCCAACTTCCTCCTGAGGAGGTGCAAACATGCCTTACGGCACATTTGCAACCCTCGTGGGCCAGCACAAGGGACTTGCACCGGCCGATGGGCACCTCGGGATTGCGCCCTTCCTTACCTCCCTATGAGCCACCTGGCCTCCAATGGGTCTCCTCAGACCAGCTATTTTGCTGGCAGACGTCTGAGGAGCTTCAGGGATGGTTCAGGACGAGGAAAGGAGCATAGGCTCTCAACCGCCACCAAGATCTCCTATCCACCCCTGAATCCCATGCTGAACCACCTACAATCCTCCCATGAACCACCCTACTGCTGACCTGCCTGTTCTAGCAGTGCGTCTGGAATCCGTACTGCAGCTTTTGAGCCACCAGGCTAGGATTTACAGTGGCAGATTGCAGGAACCCTGGCTAGGATTGGGTGTCCTTCACTCTGAGTCTGCTGTAGCCTCCCTCCAGTTTGCCATAGACCCAAGCCAGATTGATCTGCTTCGTTACCCTCTCCCCTCGTTTCATCCTCATGTGGTCCTTTAAACAGACCATGCAAAGAAGGCGCGAGGGGGGTGAACTGGCTAACCACTACAAGCACTGAAGAAAATGGCACAGGCAGTGGCAAGCTTCTTCAGTACCCCCTCAAACATAATTGGACCACTCGAGGAAGAAGCAAGAGGAAGAAGCAATCTACCCGATTCCTTCTTTGCCATCCCTTTAAGTAAAATAGGAGGTGCAAGGAACATTGAAAGTTCCCAGCATGACCTACACTTCCTGCTTTATCAAGATGATTGTGTGGGAAGAAACTGAGGCAAGTAGGTGATTTTTTTTTCTTTATTGGGGGTGGCATCAGGCAGCATTATTCGTTTGGCCAACCCTGGATCAAACTGTAGCTATTTGCTACCATAGTAACACATATAAGCACCATTTTCCAAGGCAGCGTACCTCTAACTACTGATCTGCCTGTTTTTCCCTCCCCTCTGCAGGGTCGTTTTGCCTCTCCCTTTTCTTCCCTAGTCAGATAACAGTTTCCATTCTATCTCTTACAGCACTGTTTCTTAAACTGTGGGTCGGGACCCACTAGATGGGT
Source organism: Tiliqua scincoides (assembly GCF_035046505.1). Lineage (NCBI taxonomy): Eukaryota > Metazoa > Chordata > Lepidosauria > Squamata > Scincidae > Tiliqua > Tiliqua scincoides. Next base: position 90,032,662 of record NC_089821.1, read on the forward strand.
CGCAAGCCAATTTCAGGTGGGTCTCCATTCATTTCAATATTTTGTTTTTAGTATATTAGACTTGATATCAACATGGTTTGTAACTGCATTTGGGGACATCTGTACTTTTAACAGGCTGTAATGTATATGCTTTTAACAATGATAGTCATTGGGGCTTACTCCTGGGTAAGTGTGGATCGGTTTGCAGCATAGGATTGTCAAAAATTTTCCTGCTTGATGATGTCACTTTTGGCCATGACATCACTTCCAGATTAATTACATCACTTCTTGTGGGTCCCAACAGATTGTCATTCTAAAAAGTGGGTCCTGGTGTTAAAAGGTTTGAGAATCACTGTTTTATAGGAATCTTCAGTTTGGCGAGGCTCCTCCAAATCAAGACACAAGGTGCCCTTTGATCCATGAGGTTCCCCATATATCTGGTGTGCCTGATTGTCCTCTTGACACCCCCAGTTAAAGACCACCCACCCTTTTCTGAATGTTCATCAGTATCTTTTTTATTGCTTGCTGGAGGTTTGCTGAAGGAGCTATGATCATCTATCAAGATTGCCAAACCGGATAAAGCAAGAGGTTGGTTTTCACAAGCTGTGACTGACAGCTTATGAGGCAATGACCCTCATAACTTTCCTTCCTCACTCCCTCACAGCAATTTTCCTGGAAGTTACCGGCATCTGCAACTCTATGTTTTAGTTCTCCTCACTTCTTATAGGTTTACCTCAAACTGAGTGTTCCTTCTGGAGCTGCAGACCCCTTATTCTCAGAGAATCCTGTGGTGTCCTTAGAAAACTGCCTCACAGTCATAGCCTCACAGTTGCATCTTCATACTATTGTTCTACCTTAGCAAACCATCTCCCTCTTCTTTGGTCACTGAAACAACATCCCCTCTACTTCGCTGTTCTCCCAGTGCAGCTTCCCATCCTTCGAGCCATTGAGATTTTCAGAGCAAGAGCTCCGGCTAGTTGCAAAAAACATTGATTTTTAGCATTACACTTCCACTTGGTCAGTTACAAAACTGAGGGTCCAATCCTATTCAACTCACCGGCGCCAATGCAGCCAATGCCAGAGTGCTGCATCCTGTGGTGATGGGGTAGTCATGGAGGCCTCCTCAAGGTAAGGGAAATGTTGGTGCTGGACTGAATAGGTCTGGGCCACAGTTAATTCTGTTGCATTTATTGCTTTCCTTCTACTGTTTTATTGTAAACAATTCCTCAATGACCTGGCATTTGTTCATTTCATTTACTTCCGACTCTTTTCCCTTTGGTAAATTTTATATGTGTCAATACACAGTAAGAATGTGCTAAGAACGAATGGTCAAAGATTGCTTCATAAAAGTCCTGTGTGTATCCTCACATATGTGTCTCGGTAACACATCCCTAAAGGGATCTGGACAGAAAAATATTGTCCAAATCGGCTTCCTATCACACCCTGCTTGTGTGCTCCCCCAAAGTATCTGGTTGGCCATTGTTTGATGCCAGCAAGGTTAAACTAAATAGGTCGCTGATCATATCTAGTATAACAATGCTATTATATCAAAAGTAATTGTTTTTTTCTCTCTTGTATTAAGCATCTAAATTTACACTGTATTAAGCATCTAAATAAGCATAACTTCCTTCAAGATCATGGAAGTCAAGCACTGGATGATATTGCTATCTCACTAATGGACCAGTCTAAAAGATCTGCAGTTTAATTGGTTTCGTCTTGCTCTAATTTTTACTTCCAAATGATGGCATGACAAGGCTTCAAACAGAGATATGTGACAACATTCAATCTGTTGCATTTTGGGCAGGAGACAAAAGAGTTTTGTACAGCTCATAAATGTGTAAATTACATATTTAAAAAAGTAAAAAAAGGAAAAAGAAAAAAATCCTCATGTAGGTCTATCCAATAAAAGATGTCTTCCCTGTCTCTGCTATTTCTGCAAATTGCCACCAGGGCATGTCTTTTTTTTTTTAATGCATGATGGGCTTATGACACCGAATCCTGTTGATATGGATGCAGTGGATTTTAGGCAAAGGATGTCTGGGACATACAAACAGCACGATCTTGAACACTATAGAAAGTTCATTAATCCAACATACTTATGGATGCTGCATGAGAAGCTCTAATAAAAAAGACCTTCACTTTCACTCAAGCTTCCCTCCTTGTTTAAAATGCAAGCTGTAATATGGGGTCATATGAACCCAAGCCAGAAACAATTATGGGCTGTATATTTTTGATGGGTTCCTGACAACGAATAGCACTAAGTTAATGCATCCATCTAACTGGGGGGAGAATAAATATGCATTGATAGCACATGTCTCCCATTAATGAACAGTGCTTCTCAGAGACTTTCACAGCGGTTGGTCTGTTGCATTTAGATGTCTTTAGGCCGCTGTCTATTATTTTTGTTATGTTTCCCTCACTTCAATTATTCTGTCACAAGTGCCTGAGCTGTTTTTCCCAATCTTCTCCTTAGCCATCGTTTCAGTGCAACATATCTTTCTTATTCTTTCATCCAGTTCAGGGTCTCATTAAAATGCATTGGGATTTTTTTTTTTCCCATTGAGCTCAGTAGTTCTCCTGCCAGTGATGCCTCTTGTGAAGGATGTTTACACACTTTTGCCACTAAGGTTGTTGACAAAGACTGTGTTATCTCTGTCAATTTGCAAACAGCCTTCTGGTTTATCCATGTGTACATGTCATTCTTAAAAAAAAAAATTATCTACGAAAGCAGTTTGACTATAGCTGGCACATCAATGCAGACGGATAATTAGAATATCACAAAAAGGTAGTTCAGATTTAAGGAAAATTGGAAGTGTCAGGCTGATGTATTCAGTTTATATATTATTTTTTCCCCTGTAAGCACTGGAGAATTTTCTCTCTGAGTGACTTCACAGAATCCTTTAGTGGAGAAGGTGAAGTGAATATTATGGATTTCTTTCTGCCATGGCTACCCTGCAAGTGCAAATATCTGAAAGTATTCAGCAGGTCATCCACCAAAAGGACTAGTCCAGGACTCAAATGTCACCTGCCCACCACTTGCTTTACAACGCTCTGACCTGCCACTCTTCTCTCCATATTTGTCCTCCTTTTCAATTACAGCTGTGTGCTGGGTAAAAGAAAGACTCAAGCTAGCTATACATGCTGCCAAGTAGGGATAGACCTGTAAGGTAGCAGCGGGCAGTCACCATCTGCCTTGCCCTTAACAGACTACCATCTGAAATGACTTGCCTCATTGTAAGGCCTGCTCTGTCCACCCAACCTGTTTGCCGATGGCCCCATATAATGCAAGTGTTTGGAATGTCAGTCCATAGTATCACCTGTGAGGTGGCCGAGTGCATCAAATATTTTGAGAGGCACACAGAAAAGAGATAATCCCTCAACAGTGGTCTGTGAAAGTGCTATGGTAGTTTGGACAATAATGCATGAAAATTGCAAGAAATACAAGAATTTTAAAGTAGATTTATTATTAATAAATGAATGAACATGTACAAAAAGGATGAAGCATGTGGTTTCTTTTATGGTGACTGTTCGAGGGGGAGCCTGATTAGTTTGTTAATTATGAGTAGCACACATCATGCTACAAATGGTACTTTAACCCACCTGTGCTATTTTCTAATTAACTGGATATTGCTAGGATAGTGCAAACCCAAATGCTTCTGTAAAGCAGACCACAGCAGTGCTGCTTTAATATCTGGGGAAACCCCACCAGAACATTGGAACTGCACGTCTGGAGGACCCTGAATAGATATATGACTGAGAGCCTTATCCTACTTCCAGTGTCAATGCAGCCATGCCAGCAGGACGTGCATGGCATTATGGTGGTGGGGGCAGTCACAGAGGCCTCCTCAAGGTAAGGGAATGCTCAGCATATAGTCCTTTACTCAGTGTGTAGTTGGTCTGTGGAATTCCTTGCCACAGGATGTGGTGACGGCATCTGGCCTGGATGCCTTTAAAAGGGGATTGGACAAATTTCTGGAGGAAAAGTCCATCACGGGTTACAAGCCATGATGTGTATGTGCAACCTCCTGATTTCAGAAATGGGCTAAGTCAGAATGCCAGATGCAAGGGAAGGCACCAGGATGCAGGTCTCTTGTTGTCTGATGTGCTCCCTGGTGCGTTTGGTGGGCCACTGTGAGGTACAGGAAGCTGGACTAGATGGGCCTATGGCCTGATCCAGCAGGGCTATTCTCATGTTCTTATGAATGTTTGCTCTTTTACCTTGGGGCTGCATTGCAGCTGCATTGGCACTGGAAATCTGGATAGGATTGGGCCCTTAGGCTGCAATCCTATACACACTTACCTGGGAGTAAATCCCATTTAATTCAATGGGACTTCTGAGTAGATATGCATAGGATTGTGCTGTCAGACTATTCAACACAGTTGGATTATTAAGAAAGAGAGCTGAAAAGAAGCTGAAATCTCTCAAAGGTTCCAGGTCTCTCTGGGGATCTGATGGGGGTGGGTGGGTTGCAGACCTGTTTTCTGATAAAGTTGTTTGCTCCACTTGTACATATTTTAAGAAGATTCCCTAAGTCTCCAACACCTGCTCCCTCTCATCCAAAGGAAATTATCAGCCCTATCCTACCTAAATTCCCACATGGCAATGCAGTAGCGCCAGTGCTGCTATTGCTGTATCCTGTGGGGGATGGGTAAGGTGACATTAATCCCCTTGCCCCTGGGTAAGCCCCAGCAATGGCAACAGTTGGTGCAAGTCCAAGTTGATCAATGAAAGTGGATCAGGCCCCCCAGGAAGGGGGTTTGGATATGATGTACACTGGTGCCAATGATCCCTTCTCCAGGGCCTGATCCACCATTACTACCCCATTCCACCTTCCCCTACCCTGCCCTCCCCAGCCCTGTTCTACCCCTCTACAACCTTCCCCTGCACCAGATTTACTTGTTCTGTCTGGACTCACAATGACCACTGGTGCACATGGAAAGGTTCCAGTCTTCCTGCTGGTGCACCACCTCCTAGTGTTGTTGCAAAGTGCTTTATGGCACTTCTGCCACAGCTTGCACTGACAGATAACGCATTCTGCCAGTGCTGGTTCTGAATAGGATTGGCCAGTAAGCCTCTGTTGCTCTACCAATACAAATTGAGGTGAGACTGAAAAGATGTTTATGCCTTCAAAATCCAGTATGGTACATGCATAGTCCTTCAGAGAGTATATAGAACAAGAATGGTGAAACAGATTTTTTGACCTTGAAAAGACGTTTGATTGTGTGCCACATGATATCATCTGGTACGTGCTGTGCAGCCAAGGAGTGCAAGAAGAACTTGTTCAATGGGTGAAGCTCTCATACAAGGACCCATAGAGTTGTGTGCAGGCTGTCACTGGGACATCGAAAGACTTACGCATTACCGTCGGCATCCACCAAGGCTCAGCGCTCTCTCCGCTGCTGTTCATCACAGTAATGGATGTCATCACCAATGATCTGCAAAAGTTGGCGCCATGGACTCTTCTCTATGCAGATGATGTTCTTTTCGCGTCTGACAACCAGCTTGAGCAGCAAGCACAAGCTTGGGGTGACCGTCTTGCATTGTTTTGTCTCCGCCTCAACGTCAAGAAGATGGAGTACATGACAACAGACCCCAATGAGCTCGGGACAATCCACATAAATGGTATCGACCTGCCACTTGCTGAAACATTCCAATACCTTGGCTTGATGATCACGGCTGATGGCAGCCTGAGTCACGAGACCACTGCGTAAACGCAGCCTGGACAAAGTGGCGCAAGATGACCTTTGTGACAAGAAGATCAGCGACCATCTCAAGTCAAAGATCTACCAAACATTCATCTGGCCGGTCGCACTCTATTGAGCTGAATGGTGGCTGGTGACAAGGAAGTCAAATGTCATCTTGGTGTTATGGAGACAAAGGTGCTGCGTTGGATCAGTGGTATCACTTGTTTTGACCACGTCCTCAATGACAACATCTGGCAGCGGTACGACGTTGCTCCAATTGCTGACAACCTGAGAGAAACCTGGCTTCAATGGTACAGCCACGTTCTGTGCGCCGACAGCGATACGCTGGCTCAGAAGGGTCTTCTGTTGGAGGTCAATGGCAAATGACTGAAGGGCTGGCCAAAGGGCTGGCTCAACACACTGCACAGTGACATGAAAATCACCCACCTACACCCAGACCAAGCCTACAATCGAGAGAAATGGCGACTCTGATCCAAAATAGTGGACCCCACCACCTCACGGGACAAAAACTAAAGAAGAAGAAGGAGAAAGAGAAGAAGAATGGTGAAACAGAGGGTGTGTAGCTTTCATTCTGATATCCTACAGATTCCTAGAAATCTGCAGAGAACCACAGCAAGCTGCACTTGAATGAGTGAACTCAATTACCTTCTTCTGGTTGAACAAGACAGAATATGGGATTTACTAGCACATTATAAAAACAATTTTTTAATCTCAAGTGGTAGACATCACTCTCTGGACATTAGAGTTCTGATCTAATATCCCTCAATGTTTGTTCATGATTTAGTTAGTAATCGTGCCTGTTCTTTGTAATATATAGACTTGTTACACGTCATTATTTACTAGAAATGCCCTACAATTCACTCCGTGTTCCAGTTTCTCAAATGCTACTTGAATTAAAGCAGTAAAGCTTTGTACTTATCAGATTTATCGAGCTTGTCTCCACAGCAATGGGAGTTTGGCTGCTCTCCCAAAGCCCATGCCCAGAATGCACTGGGCCAGCTTCAACACCCACTGATGGATTCCTGTTGAGCAACTCTGCAGTTGTTACAAAGTCTGGGTGATTAATATTCCGTAAAATTTATATGCAGCTGAAAACATCTCTCTTTTTGGAAAAATGACTAATTAAAGCACAAGCCAATATAATTCATTTTGTTCTATTATTAGTTTATCCTTTTCCTTGCCTTTTGTTTCTTCTTCCTTATTGGCAAGTTTGAGTGTTGAACTGTTATTTAATTTGATTAATTACAGATGCAGTGAAAAGGAAAGCACACTAAAAAAAAAAAAAAGAGAGATTACTGAAAAAAAAAACCACAGTGTATTTGTCCCACTATCATTAGAACAGCACTCTTAGGGCAAGGCAGGTCCATAAAACATTTTTTTTTAAAAACAAATGACTAGTTTTGTCTAAGTCAACTGGAAACAACAGAGAAAGCCGTGTAACTGTGTTTGCTCTTTTTTCTTGTTTCCTCAAATCTCTTTTCTGCTTCGCTGCCACAGAAATGTAGACTGGTGACATCTGAAAATTGTGTTAGCAATAAAGGAAGCATTTGGTGAACCTTCTTGCTTTTCTTGCTATCTGACACCCCTGTTTATAACCTTTTTTACACACACCGCCTACTAAGGATCGCATTGCATGGATCTGTCAAAGTGGACTGTGGTCCATAACAACTTATACCCCGATATATCTGTCAGTCTTTTAGGTGCCACAAGACTCTGTGTTGTTTTCACACTTACTGAGATGGTTTCATGCAGTCAATAAAACTAAACCGGGTTGTGACTTGTCCTGGACAACATATTGATCTGCTTCAGGGGTGCAGAGGGGCTCTCGTGATGCTGAAAAGTCTGCAAGGCATCACAGAAAGGAACCGTTGGAAGCCCTGTCCCTTTCTTGCCGGCTGCCCAACATTACTTTTTCAGGGCTGCTAGCTGCTTTTGCAGCATCATAAATAATGGATTAATGGCATGCTTTGGCTGCTGTTGCTTTAATTTGTTTCAGTTATGTTAAATTTCTTCCATTCAAGGTTCTGAAAGTGAACTAAGTTCCTTTGAATTGTGTATTATGCATACATTGTTCCTGATATTGCAAATTCAAGCAAACGGTAACTTCATGGACCATTGCAGTTTCAGTGTAATTTTTGGTGAGAAAATGGGGGGGGGGAGAGAGTAAAAGTATAAGCACCCTATCTTACCACCACAGTCCTGAGTTGTTGTCCCCCTGCCCACAACTGCTGTTTTTTAAAAAATGTAACTGCCAAACTAGACAACAGTGTTCACGTCTAAATGACCCTTTGAAAAACACTGTCTGAAAAACCTGAATGAGATAGCAGGTTGCTATCTCATTCAGAGGCCTAGCGCTCAATCCTACTTATTTTCCCCCTGTTGATGCAGTAATGCCAAAATGGCTATCACTGCATCCCATGGGTGTCTCCTCTGGGTAAAGGAACAAATGTTACCTAGGGGTTACCCGCGGCAGCAAGGAGGGGTCTATATGGACCTGTGCGAGCAAATTTGCTGGTTGAGGTCCGCATGGACCTATGCCAAGGGATTGGGTTTGGAAAAGGGGCTTTGGCAGCTGCTGCCGCCACCGAACCCATTTCCTCCCCACACCCAATCTGTCCTTCCCTTACTTCCATTGCTACCTTGTTCTGCCCACCCCTGCCCCATCACTACCTTATTTATTTATTTATTTATTTATTTATTTATTTAAAAGATTAATATCCCACCTTTCTCCCACCACAACTCCTACTTCACATGCTGCCAGACGGCCTTTACAACAGCCTTAAAGTTGGTAGCTCTGGTAGAACCAGTGCGATTGGGCTTCCAGTACAATTGGGCTACTAAACACTTACAAGGATCATACTAGCAAGTGATCGTTGAGTTTGCAGGAAATATAATATGAATTTAAGCAAGAAAAAAGAACAATTGCTTTTTGCTTCAATGTTCCTTTAGAAAAAAGTTATAATTATGGCACGTTTGCAACCGTAGTCAGAGGAACGGGTTCATGCCACTGACCACAAGATTGGGCTCTAAGTCAACAGTATGTTATATCATATATATTCTATGTGCAACTCCAAAAGAATAAGAAAATATCAAATAATGTTATTTTTCAACAGTCTTTTCAGAAATGTTTTTTCTTCAATAATGTAAATGTATTTTACATTAAAATAAACTTGTTTTAGATTGTTTTGTGAACAATCCACAGCCATTATCACAGGGTAATTTTAAAGTACAATGAATAACGTTGTTGAATGTTCATTTGTTTTTCTTCTTTAAATGTTTGTAGTACCGGAATCAACGCCCTTGTCAGAATCAGACACCATGATGGTTGAGGGAGGACAGAGCACTAAGCACTTCCTTTTATGGCCAGTCTGCAGGTTACATGAGACATCTATGATTGAGGGCCTAATTATATCCTACTTGCCAGCACTGATGCAGCCATACCAACATGTGCTACATCCTTCAGTGGGAGGGCAGTAATGGATGGCCCTTCATGGTTTGTTCCCTTATCTTGGGATTGCATTGTTGGAAAGTCAGATTGGATTGGGCCCTTAATCTCCATTTATTATATATATTTAATTCAGACTCAGGCCCACAGCAAACATTCAAAAAACCTATGTGAAAAATGGGCATTTCCCATAGACAGAGCATACATTTGGAAGCAAAACCCATGTGGGTCCCTTTATCCATGAGACATCCATGAGTTTTTTGCCACTGGCAAAAAACCTCTTTCCAACTTCTTCACCTCTTAATTGGGAACTTGCAAAACCTACATGGTTTTCAATATCCATGTTTTTGGTAAGGGAGGTGGCCTCCTTGACTTTCCTCTTGGGGAACCCTTCTTCATCGCTCCTCTCCTTGAGTCTGGGTTTAAAAGGCAGCCATCACTTTGACCTTTGTGTGCTCAAACCGTGCTGTTTCCCAGGCTTTAGAGCTATTTTTAGCCCTAAAAGACCTATTTCTGGTTTTGCCCCCAAATGCATCGATATAGACATGTTATACCACATTCAGCCCCTAGATGGGGTTGAATGTAATGGTTTGACCCGGCAAAGGTAGGAAAAGAGATTTTGGCACTTTTTTTTCTCATTTAAATGGTTCTTCGGTATCTGTGGATTTCGGTATCTCTGGGGTGTTCTGGATTGGATCTGTATGTCTAAATCAGGACATTTCCTGTCTTCAGAAGGGCAAAGCCACAGGGAAATCTCCCTTCCTTTTCAGTGGGCAAGTGCTCCTGGATTGCTTACAGGAAGTATGCCTGAGAATGACTGGCGATGCGGGAGGAGTAACTAGCCATGAAGAAAACCCTGTATTGCAGTGTAGATTTGGTTGCAAATCCCAGATGAGTTGAGACATCCAGGGATGTGACTCATGGATGCATTTTTCCATGGGATAACTGCATGTTTGGAGTGAACCTCAGTCATTTGGATGGATTAACACTTTTCACCTACAGGTATTTGCAAGGCAATCAGCAGCCTGAAGAAGAGCAAGTTTTATCAGGAAAATGTTGAACAGGAAAAAAGATCAAACCTCTCTACCCTCTGCTGCTGAAAGCAAATGCTCAGCCTGCATTGTTGCAATTCCATTTTAAAAAGTCGGGAAATCTAATCACGAGTAGTTTGCTTCAAGACTGAGGGCCCAATCCTATCCAACGTTCCAGCTCCGGGGTAGCCACAGTGCAGCCCCATAGTAAGGAAACTAATGTTCCCATACCTTGAGAAGGCCTCAGTGACTGCTCTTCCACCATAGGATGCAGTGCACACCCCATTGGCACAACTGCTCCAGCACTAGAAAATTGGATAGGATTGGGCCCTTAGTGAAGTAAGAGACAATGGCAGGATCCACAGCAGCCAGTGGGCTATCTCTGTACCAGGCAAACAAAGTTATAAGAACTGCAGACTGCTGCAAATAAGATTTGCTCATCGTTAAACCTGCAGATTTCTATTAAGGTCGGCCAACCAGCATAGTACCTTTATCTGTTGAAATGTGCCAGGAATGCAGGGTTTTTACCCTTGCTAGATGCAATGTCTTTCCATCAGCAGTGCTATATGGTGGATACAACAGGACAACCTACAGTGAAAGGTGCTCCTCTTGTGTGTTGAGTGGAGTGGAGCCACTTCCTCAGATGATTCTATATTGTCCATTTTATACAGCTCCTTATAGGAAATATCTAGACCCACTGTTGACAAAGATGAGCAGTAACCCGGATTGTGATATATTAAGGTATATTTTGTCAGCAGAAGAAGCTGCAATAGTGGAGAATTGACAGCCTTCCTGAATTACTTAGTGAGGAACTGATTAAGACTAAGATTAAGAGTAAGACAATGATCTTGTTGACCCAGATCCTTGTCTTACTCTTAATCAATATCCTGTTGTGATATATATAGGTCGTTCCTTGTTATATACTGGGGTTTCATTCCTGAACCCCTAGTAGATTAAAAAAAAATAAAAATCAGTGGATTAAAAAACAGTGGAAAAATAAATGTAAAGACTCACTTCTAGGTTTCTTGCTTCTAGGTTTCTTCAAGGTTTTCTTCGCTGTCCTGCTGAAGCATGCCTTTGGAACTGCAACAGAAGGCATCTATCTCCGGACCAGATCAGACGGAAAGCTCTTCAACCTCTCCAGACTGAGAGCAAAGTCCAAAGTCCAGCTGAAATGTCTGCGTGACTTCCTCCTTGCCGACGATGCAGCTTTCACTACCCACTCTGCCAAAGATCTTCAGCAGCTCATGGATCATTCTAGCAAGGCCTGCTAAGACTTTGGACTGACAATCAGCCTGAAGAAAACACAGGTGATGGTTCAGGATATGGACTCACCTCCCTGCATTACAATCTCTGCGCATGAACTGGAGGTTGTCCATGATTTTGTGTACCTTGGCTCAACGATCTCCGACACTCTTTCTCTCGATACCGAGCTAAACAAACGCATCAGTAAAGCAGCTACCACGTTTTCCAGACTCACAAAGAGAGTCTGGTTCAACAAGAAGCTGACAGAACATACCAAGATCCAGGTCTACAGAACTTGCAGCTTGAGTACACTTCTGTACTGCAGTGAGTCATGGACTCTTTGCTCGCAACAGGAGAGGAAACTGAATGCTTTCCACATGCACTGCCTCCAATGCATCCTTGGTATCACCTGGCAGGACAAAGTTCCAAACAACACAGTCCTGAAATGAGCTGGAATCCCTAGCATGTATGCACTGTTGAAACAGAGACACCTGCATTGGCTTGGTCATGTCATGAGAATGGGCGATGGCCAGATCCCAAAGGATCTCCTCTATGGAGAACTCGTGCAGGGAAAGCGCCCTACAGGTAGACCACAGCTGCGATACAAGGATATCTGCAAGAAGGATCTGAAGGCATTAGGAATGGACCTCAACAGTTCGGAAACCCTGGCCTCTGAGTGTCCCACTTGGAGGCAGACTGTGCAGCATGGCCTCTCCCCATTTGAAGAGACACTTGCCCAACAGACTGAGGCAAAGAGGCAAAGAAGGAAGGCCCACAGCCAGGGAGGCACACCAGGGACAGACTACATTTGCTCCCAGTGTGGAAGGAATTGTCACTCCCGAATTGGCCTTTTCAGCCACACTAGACGCTGTTCCAGAACCACCATTCAGAGCGTGATACCATAGTCTTCTGAGACTGAAGGATGCCAATGATGAGGTTTCTTGCCCCTCCATTGCCCCCAATGGGAGTATGGTCTTGCCTCGACATCCACAGGATTCTGGGACTCTCTGCTAATACCATAAAATGTGTTAAATAAAAGTAATAATAATATAATAATATACAGTATTTATATACCGCCTTTCTTGGTCTTTATTCAAGACTTTATTCAAGGCGGTTTACACAGGCAGGCTTATTAAATCCACGCAGGGATTTTTACAAATTGAAAGAAGGTTCTCTCTTTCAAGAACCACCACATTCGAGCTGTTACACTCCGATCTGGTTTCACATTCTGGCCTCCATCCTCCCACGCTCCGAGCAGATGGAACAGCTCAGCTGCAGCTTGTCAGCTGCTTCAAGGTCGCACGGTGCCGGTGGCCTCGAACTGGCGACCTTGTGGATGTTAATCTTCAGGCAAATGGAGGCTCTACCCTCTAGACCAAAGTAGTTTAAAAGTAGTTTAAAAAAATTAAAAAGTGCATCCCTTTATAATTGTGGTTTAAAAACAGTTTTTCTAATGTTGTAGTCATGAGTTAGAAATGCAAAAGACCCCCTGCCTTTGCCTGGCTCAGCTGAAGAATGGAATGATAGCTTACATGACTGTTTCTCTACAACAGTAAGAAAAGCGGTTTTTTTAAAACTGTGATTTTAAAGGGATGTATTTTTGCCCTTCTTCAGGGATTAGCACATTCCTTTTCATTTGCAGTGGCTATTTGTGTTGAGTCAAATCCGTATATAAGAAATCTGTGTATAACAAGGTTGGACCTGTATATGTGATTGTGTGTGAATATATGCCAGTAAAGGTTCGTTTTGACTGACTGACTGACTGACTGACTGACTGACTGACTGACTGACTGACTGACTGATGGGCGGACGAGCGGGCGGACGGACGGACGGACTGACAAAAGTCCAAAAGACTAGATAGTGTGGGCTGGGCTATTGCTTAGGTTTTTGAAGCAGGCAGATGAGGAAGTGAGATAAAGGCAAAGTAGGCTATGTGGCTGCTCAAGTCGTGTTCCTCAGATTCATGAACTAAGTCTAAAGCAACTGCTATATAAAGTCTATTGATTCACCAATTGAAAACTCTGCAGTGCAGCAGAAATCAGATTGATAACTCCTTTCTCCTGGGAGCGTCCTTAGCAGTACAGGGACTATTGGTTGTGAGTCTTGCTGCTTCTGACCCTGGCATCTTAAAATCATACTCTAACAGCCCAATTCTAACCAATTGATTCATTCATATATCGCGGCAGAAATATAAATTTGAGATATACAAATGAGCAGTCAGGAAAAGTCAAGGTTCTAGCCTTCTCTTTAAGAATCAGGGCTATCATCAAACCGAGTCTCAACAGTGTGAATGTCATGACACTGTGAAAGACAGAAGTTCAAGGCATCTTCTGGTGGTGGTACAATTTCCTGCATTTTGGTGTTCTGCTGTAAATGAGGCTTTTAGTTCCATGCTAATAGTCATTCCAGGAGCAAAATGTGGCATTAGAGAAGCTGAATATAAGACAATACGATGGGCAGAATATTGTGGAAACTCAGATTAAGTACAACATGCAGAATCCAGTTGCTAAGCCATCAGAATACACATTCAACAACACAATGATGCAGTGATTTTGGTTAAATTCATTGATGGGGATGAGTGTTTAAATATGTGATTAAATGCTGAAAGAGTTCAATGAAAATTCCATGTACCAAATGGTGAAATATAATGACTATCTGATCTGTTAAAAGGAAAAACCTTTTAAACTAATCGATCTTCCCACAACAATTTATGTCAATGGCTTTTAAGATGATCCCATCTTCAGTGGGGAAGCTGACATAGAAATATATCAGAGATAGCCGCTAAAAGATAAACTGCAAGGAGGCAACACATTTAAGAGGTCTCTCATGTGTCTCCAGAAGGCTTTAGAAAAACTTTGCAGCTTTTAAATAAGCAGATTCTTAAACAAAGATTTCTTCTCTGTAGCTGGGGCTGATACCACACCTTGGAGTAAAAAAATATCCTTTTACATTTTAACTCGTTTTGCTCCAGTAGGGATTTATGAAGCAAAACATCAATTGAATACACACTATTTGATCCCAGAGTTTTAAACCCATTTTTTCATCCTATGTGGTTATATAAAATATCTGGTTTGGATAGCTCCATGCATCCTCATTTAAATGTTGAAAATGCCTCACTGTAAAAATGCACTTTAAGCAGTAGTTACTGCAATAATGGGATCTTGAAATATCTCTTTTTTAAAAGCTTAAGCATCAAAATGTAACATAGTTTGTGCTCCCAAACCAGAGGGAAGGTTAGGGTGTAAATAAGAACAGCTGGACATTTCTTCCATGTGCTATTGTCTTCCAAAGTCTAGTTCTAGTTCCTTTCTACACCAGGGGTGTCCAAAGTTTTTGGCAGGAGGGCCACATTGTCTCTCTGACACTCTGTTGGGGGCCAGGGGAAAAAAAGAATTAATTTACATTTAAAATTTGAATACATTTACATAAGTTCACATAAATGAATATATTAAAGATGAACTTATATGAATGAATAAAGGTCTTGCAATAGCTCAAGGCCTATAAAAGGCCTTGCACAAAGCAAGGTTGGCCTTTCCTTTGTTGCCGCTACTGCATCACAGACGTGAAACAAGCAGTGGAGGGAGCCCTTATCCCACAGCTCACCTGAGAGGTCAAACAGTTGCCCTCATGCTGAGAGCAGTTGCGTCAGGCCAGCGTGGGCTCCAACAAATCCCCAGAGGGCCAGAGACTCATTGGAGACTGGGGGCTCCCTGAGGGCCGCTTTGAGAGGCCTTGAGGGCTGCAAGTGGCCCCTGGGCCGGGGTTTGAGCACACCTGTTCTACACCATAGTGGCACAAAAGAAGAATGGAAATTGCAAAGGAATTATAGGTTTGTCCCCAACAGACATTTGCATGTTGGTGACTGGTTCTAAAGCAATCATTTTATCCTAACTGAAGGATCTAGAGCAAGGATCTAGATCAGCAGTCTCCAAACTGTGGACCACTGCATTCTGAAAATGCTGTCTCCATGTAGCAAAGCTGCATGGACCCTAGGGTAGGTGTTAACACGGAGGTGTTAAAAATCTTTGTGCTCCAGAAGTCACATGGCTTAGCTATGCTGCTGAATGGAATGGCCTCTCTATTTTACATTGAACAGCCTGCAGTGAGGAGGTGGAAGAGCAGCTGTTAAATGGATAGGGAAAGCCTTACAGATTCACCAGATATGCCTCCTTCACAGGATCTTTTGAGAAGATTAGACAAAGACAGATGGACAAATGACACAGAGCTTCAAAACTATTTTAATAACACCTAATACAAACACAATATGTCCAGGAAGGTGGGGGTTTGTAGGGCTTGTCTTTCCAGTGTACAAAAAACAGGAACATGGTGGAATGTCTTCTTTTTGTATCATATCCTCCACTTCTTGTTCTCCACGGAGAAGCCCAGCCTCACCCACGTGTTCCTTTTACACTCTTCTAAAACTTCAGAATTGCAGAGGCTTGTACTGAGTGCTGGCTGATACACTGTGCACAGTGATTGGTTTGGTCACTGGGTTGCAGCAGTGACTTAATTCTTGGGAAACATTCTTGCAAGCAACCAGGGTTGGCAAGTACATGCTATCAAAAAGTGTTTCATGGTGGGGGAACCCCACTTCTTTGATAGAAGAACAGAGGTGCAGAACATGAGGAAGAACACTGAAAGCTGGAGTGGGGAATCATGATATGGCACACCAGTAAGTTTCCTGTTGTCAAAGGGGCAAAACCTCAAGGGGAAGCTCCCACCCAGCTTGCTTGCTTCAAGGGCTCCTGGGACTCTTACCTCCCTCTGGCAGAAAGTCTACCAGATTTGTTGGGTGACCTGTGCTTTTTTGCTCTCCACCCCTGCTTTTCAAGGGAAAAAAGGTGAAAAATTCTGTCTGCCACTCCAAGCCATGTGCACCCACTCTGAGCACACCATAACCCAGAAGTAATTGCGATGACATGATGATGTCACCACCACTTTTGTCACATGGGAGGTGTAAAGACATTTTGTGTCCCCATGTGCCCGATGCCTTAGCTGCACCACTGCTTAAGGGTGACTTGTGATGGATCTGGCCCTAAAGAATAAGATAAAGTAATACATAATATCTTATTGTTTCATTTATATGACCTGTATATTTCAGTATCTGACTTGATCTTGCTACTGAAAAATCAGGCTGAAATACAGGATGTCAAATAAAAAAAATACAATAGGAGAAGCAGATCATAAGAACATAAGAACAGCCCCACTGGATCAGGCCATAGGCCCATCTAGTCCAGCTTCCTGTATCTCACAGCGGCCCACCAAATGCCCCAGGGAGCACACCAGATAACAAGAGACCTCATCCTGGTGCCCTCCCCTGCATCTGGCATTCTGACATAGCCCATTTCTAAAATCAGGAGGCTGCGCATACACATCATGGCTTGTAACCCTCAATGGATTTTTCCTCCAGAAACTTGTCCAATCACCTTTTAAAGGCGTCCAGGCTAGACGCCAGCACCACATCCTGTGGCAAGGAGTTCCACAGACCAACCACACGCTGAGTAAAGAAATATTTTCTTTTATCTGTTCTAACTCTCCCAACACTCAATTTTAGTGGATGTCCCCTGGTTCTGGTGTTATGTGAGAGTGTAAAGAGCATCTCCCTATCCACTCTGTCCATCCCCTGCATAATTTTGTATGTCTCAATCATGTCCCCCCTCAGGCATCTCTTTTCTAGGCTGAAGAGGCCCAAACGCCGTAGCCTTTCCTCATAAGGAAGGTGCCCCAGCCCTGTAATCAGCTTAGTCGCTCTCTTTTGCACCTTTTCCATTTCCACTATGTCTTTTTTGAGATGCGGCCACCAGAACTGGACACAATACTCCAGGTGTGGCCTTACCATCGATTTGTACAACGGCATTATAATATTAGCCGTTTTGTTCTCAATACCCTTCCTAATGATCCCAAGCATAGAATTGGCCTTCTTCACTGCCGCCGCACATTGGGTCGACACTTTCATCGACCTGTCCACCACCACCCCCAGATCTCTCTCCTGATCTGTCACAGACAGCTCAGAACCCATCAACCTATATCTAAAGTTTTGATTTTTTTGCCCCAATGTGCATGACTTTACACTTACTGACATTGAAGCGCATCTGCCATTTTGCTGCCCATTCTGCCAGTCTGGAGAGATCCTTCTGGAGCTCCTCACAATCACTTCTGGTCTTCACCACTCGGAAAAGTTTGGTGTCGTCCGCAAACTTTGCAACCTCACTGCTCACCCCTGTCTACAGGTCATTTATGAAGAGGTTGAAAAGCACTGGTCCCAGGACAGATCCTTGGGGCACACCGCTTTTCACTTCTCTCCATTGTGAAAATTGCCCATTGACACCCACTCTCTGCTTCCTGGCCTCCAACCAGTTCTCAATCCACGAGAGGACCTGTCCTCTAATTCCCTGACTGTGGAGTTTTTTCAGTAGCCTTTGGTGAGGGACCGTGTCAAACGCCTTCTGAAAGTCCAGATATATAATGTCCACGGGTTCTCCCCCATCCACATGCCTGTTGACCTTTTCAAAGAATTCTATAAGGTTCGTGAGGCAAGACTTACCCTTACAGAAGCCATGCTGACTCTCCCTCAGCAAGGCCTGTTCGTCTATGTGTTTTGAGATCCTATCTTTCATGAGGCATTCCACCATCTTACCCGGTATAGATGTTAGGCTGACCGGCCTATAGTTTCCCGGGTCCCCCCTCTTTCCCTTTTTAAAGATAGGCGTGACATTTGCTATCCTCCAATCTTCTGGCACCGTGGCCGTTTTGAGGGACAAGTTGCATATCTTAGTCAAGAGATCTGCAACTTCATTCTTCAATTCCTTAATAACTCTAGGGTGGATGCCATCAGGGCCCAGTGACTTATTGATCTTTAATTTATCAATGAGGTCTGAAACATCTTCTCTTTTCACCTCTATCTGACTTAACTCCTCAGTTAGGAGGGGCCGTTCGGGCAGCGGTATCTGCCCGAGGTCTTCTGCCGTAAAGACAGATGCAAAGAACTCATTTAATTTCTCTGCCATCTCTAAGTCTCCTTTTATCTCCCCTTTCCCTCACTCACCATCCAGAGGGCCAACTGCTTCTCTGGCGGGTTTCCTGCTTCTAACATATTTGAAGAAGCTTTTATTATTCCCCTTAATGTTGCCGGCCATGCGTTCCTCATAGTCTCGCTTGGCCTCCCATATCACCTTCTTACATTTCTTTTGCCACAGTTTATGTTCCTTTTTATTCTCCTCATTAGGGCAAGACTTCCATTTACGGAAGGAAGCTTTCTTGCCCTTCACAGCCTCTCTAACTTGGCTCATTAGCCATGTGGGCACCTTCCTGGATTTAGCGGAAGTTTCAGAAATCATTCTGAGTTTCTAGGAATAGCTTGAAAGTGCTGAAAATAAAAATAAAAAGTGCACACACACAGTTCACATTCTGAAAATTGTTTTGTAGAACAGTGAGAATGGAAGATTTAAGGTTCTGGAGCGATTGAAAATAATAGTCTGTTTATTCTAACCTTTAGACACGGGAATAGAAGAGTGACCCTTTCAGAAGGACACATTTAAAAGAAAGATGCAGAGGCTGTAAAAAAGTAGGGGGTGTGTGCGTTGGAGGATGCACAAACACCCCCACCCACCCACCCACCTGCATGCACATCCAAGGCAGACTCATTTCTTAGCAGCAGAAGAAGAATTGGGAAATTACCTTGTGAAGAACTGAGCTTCACCTGCAACAACAGAGCTGCCAAGAGATACAATTTTTTTTTTCTCAGTAGAACTGAAACATGATCAGAGGGTGATAGATTCAGCATTTTTTTAACTGTGCCAAACCTGCATATGTTGCATCAAAGTGTCTTAGAAGTCATCAAGCACTTCATTCTGCATATATAATTTAAAATTTAATATAAAACCAAAGTGTAGATGGAACCGTATGTAGCACAGTATTTTTGTATATCTGTGACTGATGCCCCAAATCTATGCCCCCTGCCATTTGCACTGATGCAGCTGTGCCACAAAAGTGCATGCTGCATCCTAAGTGGGGGGAAGGACCAGGAGGCCTCCTTGAAGTAAGAGAACATTTTTTCCTTACCTCCAGGTAAGGTTACTCAGCTGTTCAGCTGGTGCAAGTCCAGGAGGGTGTGGCAAGCCCAGGCAATGTCATAGGATATTGGTGGCATCTTTGCAACCAATAATCACCCCATTCATCCCAAAATGCCTCCATGTGGCCCCAATCCCCATCCCAATTGTCTGCCCTGTTACTCCCCCTACCTCCACAATCCATCCCCCCCCCACACCAACTTACCAGCACCAGGGGAGCTATATGAACTCATAACCGGAAGTGGCAGCAGCCCAGTTGCATGCAACAGCATGTCATGTTTTGCGATGCTGCAAATTGTGCTGTACTACCTGAACACGAATTCCAGTAGTGCAGGTGGGGGATAGGATTGGCGAGTGAGTACACAAAAATGAATTGAGATGCTAACAGTGCAGAGGTGCATACTCTTTGGAACCCCTTCCTTTCTTCTAAAGCCCTGATGGTGTTCTACTAAAATATCACTTCTGATCTA
This sequence comes from Tiliqua scincoides, assembly GCF_035046505.1. Lineage (NCBI taxonomy): Eukaryota > Metazoa > Chordata > Lepidosauria > Squamata > Scincidae > Tiliqua > Tiliqua scincoides. Next base: position 90,052,607 of record NC_089821.1, read on the forward strand.
GGAAATGGAAAGCACAGCAGGGTCTGGATCGCTGCCTAAATTAAACAAACAAAACCCGCACTGGCTTTGAATAAGTAAAAGCCCTTGGATAATGATAAATATATCCAGTGGGAAAACTGGTTTCATATGATCCGTTTGGTTTTCTTTCCCAACAAAAGTCACTGAGAACATGATCACATGTATTATTTTACAAATTCTAGATGTTATTCCATAAATTATCATTTCTACATATAAACAAGGCATGGAAAACAGAATAAAATATTTCTTTAATACTTTACATGTGTTTGTTTGCTACTTTAGCTTTCAGAGAAATTGCTTGCTTGCTTTTTATTTAAAAGCTTAAAACAGGGTATATTTTTTCCACTGCTTTTCCTGCCAAATCTAAAGGCTACAAATTTGTGAGAGTCTATTTCCTAATGTATTCTGTTTATCATCATTTCTTTGTCATTATACAGGTGCAATTTTTGCTGCTCTACAGAAGGTGCTACTGTCAGAATTTCCATTACAAACATAGTTCCAGTGGGAGGGGAGGAGAAGATGCAAGTTACCCATTAAAAACCCCTCCGAGATCAAATTTGGCAGACAAGTCTCAGCACAGGAATGTTTTTCTTTCCAATAGAATGTAAATGGGCTTAGCCACCCTTTAAAAAAGAAAAAAAAACTTGACTACAGGTATTATAAACTCACATACACACTATAGCAGCATAGATTTAAATAACTACAGAAAATAAATTGCCATTTATAAAGAATGTTTCTGAATTCTAATGGGTATCAATCTTCTGCCACTGAATGTACAGCAGTAGAAGTCCTGATAAACATGAAATTCACTCTGTAAATGTACACTGGCAATTTATGACTTTCAGCTACTTGCTGTGCAACACATGCAACAAAGCATTAAGTTAAACTGCTGAAGTCTGACGAAGATGTAATGTGAAATTAACTATTGAGGCAACTTACGGTGGAATCAAAAAATGAATATCCTCAGCAGCCAGGGTTGGCCTGAGATCTTCAGGAATAAGTATCAATCTTCAGGTGCTTACTGAAAGCAATCCTCGGGTTTTTAACAGGGTCTCCAGGAATTTCCAACATTAGATCATGTCGGCGAAACAATCTCCAGGAATTGCTTCAGTCAGAGTTGGCAACCCTTACAGCAGCATCAGATAATATTTGTGCATTGTGTGACTCTGTTCAAATATGAAACACTTCACCAGCCTGTCAAGTGTCAAGACAATATTATGCTATCTCTGGATATTTTCCGACATGGGTACACTATAATTAAAGACAAATGTGGTTATTTCTCTGCACGTACAGCTAGAGGAACAGACCACTCATCACATTTCTTGGCTACTCAGTGGTGGGTGTTGAGGAGGTTCACAAGAAAAAAGCTCTGGTTACTGTTGTGTGGCTAGCAAGATGAGGACTGAATTTTCATAAGAACATAAGAAGAGCCCTGACGGATCAAACCAAGGGCCCATTAGTACAGCTTCTTGTATCTTACAGTGACACACCAAGGACCTCTCAGTAAATTTCTACCTTTACCCTTATCAGCCTACTCTGGGAAGTAGCGGAAAGGGTGCCACAGACAGCATGAATCACACACTTTCTGACTGGATAGGCACCCTCTTGATGTCAGCAGCCAGCACCTATGCCAGCAAAACTATTCAATCAGAAACTGCGAGCTTGTCTCAGCTCGCTCCTGGTGTCTAAAACGAAAAGAAGGAAAGGAATCCTCCCAGTAGCATAGCTAGCAGGGGTGCAAAGCACTAAGTTTTTCATGGCACCTCACCACTGCACGCAAGCAGCCCCCCCCCCCCCGCTTTGTAGCCATTCCAGGCAGCTAGAGCAAAATGGAGGAGTCACCGGGCCACTTGTACCCCACAGTGAGGTGCTGTGTAAAACCAAGCGCTTTGAACCCTCTCTAACTATGCTACTGATCCCCCCAATTGTTATGCTGCAATTAAAGGCAGTTTTGCTTCACTAACCCACCACTGTTGCTGTTTGTACATGTGACAAAACAGATACATCTGAACTCATCACACATGATGAGTTCCTTTGCTGAAATAATATCAAAGCAGAAAATCATTTTCTATACAGCATCCCTTAGGTTATTTCAGCATAAGTTATTCCTGTCAATGTAGAACTGGTACAGGCCAAACCTCATCCCTAATCTCGAGACCACTGGGTCTCCTTCATTTCTTCCTCTCCTTTATTTTTAAATACAAACAACAGAACAATAACAACAGAACCCAAGAGGGAAAGGGAGGAATTATACAGACAGTACTGGGTTTCCTTTGTGTGAAAGTGAATGAAATGTTGCATGCAGCATTATGCGCAGATACAAAAGCTGGACTGGATGGATAGTCATGTGTACATTGTACCTGTATATCATTTTCTTCAACCTTCTCCAACTTTAAAAAAAAAAATTCAAAACAGACTTGGGAGCCTGAGAATTTAAGAAACACAACAATGAGGGGAAAGTTTATCTTCAACCATGTTTTCTTGGAAAAAAAAATTCCCTCGCTCCAACTTTTGAGCCTAAACTATAACTGCTTCTTTTGCCTTTTGGGTGAAAAAGCAGCTGCTATGGTGAGTCATCAGTCCACCTCACCTTGTGTCTAAGGCTGGTTTCTGTTTTAAAAAAGCCAGGGGAAAGATGCTTTTCCTATGTTACATTAAATTACATCTGAAAGTAACCTTTAAGATATAGATCATCCAAGAATGTCCTTGATCCTGGCATTTGTCCCAGATGCATTTTCTCATTGTTTTAATGCTGATTGTTTGCGGATCCACCTATGAAGCAGTCTCCTAAATAACTACTCTCCGTTTTGGGGAGCTTACAGCTAGTCTTTGACATATTGGTAGCCCTGCCTCCCATGTTGCTGATGCCATCTGGATTAATAGCAGTTGGAATGGCCCTCACAGCCCAGTCCTAAGCTTCCTGGCTTCAGGAGAACCAGGAGCTCCAAAATGTATCCCACGGCTGTGGGGAAGCTGCTAGAGGTCTCCTTGGAAGAAAAGGACTTTTGTCATCATCCCCCGAGGAAAGCTCCAGGCTCTGCAGTGGAGCTTCTCACATCTATGCCAGTTATTTTCCAGCACAGACTCGAGAACCTCCGTCAAGTTTATCCCCCTGCTCCACCTTCCCCACCTCAGAACACCTCCCCCCACCCCCAAAAGCCCACACTGCTGCCAGTCAGTCAGTCAGTCAGTCAGTCAGTCAAAGTTTAATTGTGGTAACCACAGGTCATTACAATAAGAGATCAATAAATTACAATATGTCCATAGACTAAAAAAGAGGAACAATTATGAACATCATACAAGTAAAATCAACTAGTAAAAGAAAAAAACATGAAAAAAACCACAATATCAAAAGCCATTTGTAAAGGCTTACAGCTTAACTCAGAGTTGACTGAAATAGGACCAAATCTGACTTCATAGAAATAAAATAAACCCTGGCGGAATCAACTCTATAGAATAAATTAATTTCCCATATACACAATTGCTACACTGCACAAGATTTTACATAATTAGAACGAATTTTCAATGTTGCAAGAGCAAAATGAGCCACTTTCAGAGTAATCCCCATATCAGCACCTACTAAAAGACAACAAACCTGGGCTACAGGAGATCTATCCTGCAGTAAGGGGGTTAGAGGTGACAAGAATTTAGATCTTGGTGCTTCATCAAGAGGACAAGTAAATAAATAATGAAAGATGTCTTCAACTACATCTGCTCCACATATACAAAGTCTTAGATCATATGGGATGTTCTCATATCTCCCTACTAAGACAGCAGATTGCATACATTGAAATCGCAATGCAGTAAAGGCCTTACGTAAAGGGAACGAAGTTAAATTAGTAAAATAATTTTCTACGCCAAAGGTTGATTTGTATAAGAAAGGAGAAGGGGAAAAGGGTAAGTTAAGAATATTACATAAGTCCTTTCTCTTAAAAAACAACTGAATTTGATTAAAATCTTGATCTTATTAGAAGAAAAGGTAGGTAAAAGATTCACATCTATTTCATAAAATTCTAAAATGGGTTTTATCAAGGATAACCATGATTTACAAGATGGAGTTGTGAGTTGTTCTTTGAAACAAATTTTAGGTAAAGAAGAGTCAGCCATAGAGACAAGTTTATAACAATATAAAGCCAAAGCAGTATGGCAAGAGGCCTCAATCTGAATTAGGCCTGTCTCAGATCTAAGAAGGGAAGAAGGTGTTGAACGAGGGACTCCAATAAGAGAGCGAATAAAAGAATTTTGAAGTGTCTCTAAACTGGACAGATTCGCATAACCCCATATTTCAGCACCATAAATTAATTGGGGTATTATTTTCCTAGCAAATACCTCCACCGTGGGGATCACCAAATTACACCCTTTCAATCTAACAAAGCGCATAAGTAGTTGTGATGAATGCATAGCTTTCAGTTTAGAGGCATTCAAATGCGAACTCCATGACTGTTGAGCATTAAAAGAAACCCCAAGATACTTAAAAACTCTAGATTGCTCAATTTGAGTATGGTCAAGCCTCCAAATATGCTTCTTTTTAGTTGAACCAAAGAGGACTACTTTGGTTTTACTATAGTTTATGGTTAACTTTTCATATGCACAGAAAGCACTCAATTTAGAGAGTATTCTGCGCATGCCAATAGAAGTAATGGAAAATAAGGCAATATCATCAGCATAAAGGAGGATAGATAATTTGGAGTCCCCTATAGATGGTGGAAAAAAAGCAGGATCTTGAAATTCACCAATGATGTTATTAATATAAAAATTAAATTAAAAAGGTGCTAATAAACAACCTTGTCTAACTCCCTTCACTGTCGAGATCTTCTCTGAAAGATGACCATTAGCTCCAAATCTGACTCTCATAGTAGAGTTAAAATGCATTTTCTGAATTAGGGCTAAAAGCCTCCTATCAATATTAGTAGCATATAATTTCTTCCATAACAAAGACCTATCTATAGAGTCAAATGCCGAACTGAGGTAGACAAAAACAACATATAATCTTTTACTCCCTACCTGTGTGTATTTATGGATCAGATGCTGGAGGATGAAACAATGATCAGTTGTAGACTTTCCCTTTCTAAAGCCTGCCTGCTCCTCAGCAATAATCTCATTTTCAGATGCCCAACTCTCCAATTTGGAGAACAAATATTTAGTATATAATTTTGAAGCCACACTGAGTAAACTAATTGGCCTATAATTTTTAGGGTCCGCTCTAGATCCCTTCTTATAAATGGGGACAACAACACTGTCACCCCAGCCCAGGGGTATATCACCAGTACGATTTATAAAGGTGAATAATTTAGAAAAGATTACGCTCTACCAGTCGACATTTTGTTTAAATAACTCTCCTGGGAGCATATCTAAACCCGGGGCTTTGTTATTAGGTAGTGATAAAATAAGTTCTTTTATTTCCTCCGGATTAATAGGGTCCCAACACGGGACATGATGGGGAGGAAAAAGAACCTGATCACTATAGGGGGTAACAATATTCCCAGTTGGGCTGTTACCAAAGATGGAAGAGAAATGATCATGTCACTGAGTTGCAGTTATCTGATTGCCCAAAGAACCATATTGTGGGTTCATTCCTTTGGAAACCAAAAACCAGAATTTGGCAGAGTCTCTATCCAGGGCTGCCAAGCCCAAATCTTGCCACAATTTCTTTATATAGGCTTCCTTTTTTTTTCTCAGTAAATTTTTGTAAGTTCTCCTGAGTAAAACATAATGATGATGATTATCGGGTGAGTCCACATTTCTCAACTTTCTGAGAGCTTTAGCTAAACATCGTTTCTGATAAACACACTGTTGATCAAACCAGCCCCTATGAAAACAGGGAGCTTGTAGCAAAGGTTTGGAGGTGACTAATATGGGTCTAATTTCATCAACTATCCTTTGATAGGTGTCCAAGGGGTTATCAGAAACTGACATATAATCTCTCAGTGCCATTAATTTTTCGGACTCTAAAAGTAAACTAAGTTTTTCCTGAATAGACCTGGACCAACGAATCCTTCTCTCTCCCTGTGGACATAAATTTCCATTAAATTCTGGAAAATCAGTTAATTTGGAGGTTACGCCTACTGATGGGAAGAGAGTCATCTGAATTGGCATATGGTCACTGTCCGGTCTGCAAAGAACCCTAAAGGAATGCAGGAAAGAAAAGATGGAAAGAGAAATCAATATATAATCTATAACACTGCTACCTCTAGGGCCAAAAAAAGTATAGTCTCCAGAGTCCAAATCAGATGAAGTACCATTACATATGCACAGTTGGAACTTGTAAAAAAGACTAAACAAAGCCCGGCCCCGTTTGTTTATTCTAAAATCTCAGGAAGATCTAACAGGGAGATGATTCATATCTTCAGGAGTAAGACCAAGCTTGTCGCCAATATCAGTATTGTTTTGGCCCATACGGACGTTCATATCCTCAGCTAATAAACAGGTTGTATCAGGGAAATTGTCAGCCAAATCCGTAAGGACCTGGTCTAATTCAGGTAGAAAAGAATTGTCAAATGATCAAGCAGAGAAAGGGGGACAATACACATTCAAAAGAATTATTTTGAACATTGGCGGCCATGTAATATGTAAGGCCTGAATATTAGGGTTTAAGGAGATGTTTAAATCCACAACTGTAGGATTCTTATCAACTGAGATAAGTATGGCTATACCTCCTCGTAAACGGCCACCCAATAAAGATTTCATAGCAGGCTTGGCAAATGTAAGATAACCCTGAAGAAAAGGGGGCATAGAGGGGGACAACCAAGTTTTTTGAATAAGAATCACATCAAATTGAGAACAAAAATCTCTAAAGTCTTTATCCACCACCTTAGTTTGCCATCCAGCAATGTTCCAAGATATAAAAGTAAACTTATAAGAGGTATTTTGCATAGATGAAAGTAGTCATGAACTATTAAATTTAACTAAGGGAGTAATTAACTGAGTAATAGGAGCAATCCCTGGTTGATCCAATGCACAGAATCTCCCATCTTGTTTATGGTTATTTAGAGTTGTATTTACAAAAGTTTCAGTCTGCAAATGGCTCAAAAAGGCCTGAGTAACTGATCCCGAAATACTACAATGTATATCTGAGATATTATTTTGGGTAGGGTTCATATAAAGATCTAGAGGGGAAAGAGACTGGACAGAAGATCGCTGGTTATCCATATTAATCCCAGGGGACCTAGATAGGCCAAGAAAATTTGCAGGAGAAGGAGAATAATCAACACTATTGGGAAGATCTGTATTGAGCATAGTAAGAAGTGATTGAAGCCTATTGATAATATATTTTTGACCATCTTTAGGGAGAAGAAAAAAACCTGTTATCAACGTAGCCTCCTCTTCAGAAATCGGGTCTAAATCGGGTCTAAATGTAGGGCTTTCACTGAGCCAGAAACTCCTTGAGATACGGGAAAGTTAGTAGAAGTTAAAATCTTCTCATAAGAGGTAGAACTGTTTTTATGTGAAATAACAGAAATCTTCTCAGTATTCAGATCCTTAGAACCTTTCCCACCCATCTCCTTTGGATCTAGATTAATTAAATCATTCGTCACCGCGGGATGAACATATTGTGAATAAACACAAATTGGCTTACAAGTTACAACAGCATTACAATGAACACCAAATAGTGGTAAAGCAGAAGAAGTACGGAAATGTCTTTTAACCACAATATTTGCCTTGGCAAGTCTTTCTCTAAATTCAAGAAACAATTGAGCAAGAGATACATTTACAAAAGCAACTCTTACACCTGAGATCAGGGTGGGGAGTAAAAAATATTCCACCTCCCTGATCTCATCCATAGAGATAAAATTAATACCAAGGGAAAAAAGCGATTCTATAAAGAAGGATTTACCCTCCATAGGAGACATTTTTTTTGTTGGTTTGGGAAAATTTAGAAAAAACAATTGGTCCCTAAGAAAAGTTAGGGCGGAAATGGCCGAAGAGCTTGACTTGACAGCAGGTGTAGATATCGGAATAGATAAAAAATCCCGAATTTCAACCTCAGCTGTCTCACCTGCCTCCAGTGGAGGAGGAATAAAAGGAATAGAGCCAGCGTTAGTACAATGACAAGGGGATTGAGTTGACATATCCAGGCAATCTTCAGAAACCACACTATTAGGTATAAACTGTTCACCCCCCCCCCCCCCGCTTTGAAAAGGGTCTATCAAAATCCATAGGTGATTTGGAAGACTCCACAATTCGGGAGAGGTTTTTAGATCTTGATTTAGAATGACAGGGCAATTTCACCCTAACTCTCCTCCCAGCAAGAAGATGGGATTTAGATTTCACAGATTTCAACTTTGTCCTTTTAGATCTTATAGGAGCATTTTCAATTAGTTTGCAAACATTTAAGTCAGAGTCCAGAGTCATTGAGGGATTCCCCTGAGACTCTGGATGCTTCAAAGTGGAGCCAACAGTAGAAGAATTTGCAGAGGCTGGAGGTTGACTCATGAGTAGATTACCTCCCCAGTCTGACTTTAAAGAAAGAGGATCCATTAAATTGTTGGAGAGCAGGGGAATTTGATTGAAACCCAAGTCTATTACATGGCGTATTAAAACTTCAATATCAGATTTTAATGATGCTATGCCCCGCAGAAGAAGCTGTAAGGTGTTAGCTATCAGCATAGTTTGAGTACCCAAAGTATCTAAAGAAAATAAATCCAACACAGGGGTTGACGCTGCTTGAGAATTGATTGTAGATGGATCATCAGATTGCACATATTTGTCCACTTATTTGTCCACAAAATCCATTTGAGCAGGGCTCTTAGTAGCTGCCAAAGGCTCATTCAGCAAATGTGTTTGTGATAAAATCTTGGGTGGAGAACAGCAAAAACTTGTCGAAGGATAAGGTGTTACATCAGAACCTGAAGGAGAACAATTACTTAAGCTGGACGAAGGAGAAGGAGAAGTACGTGGGAAAAAGTTTGTTATTTTAGCTTGAGCTGAAGTTCGATGATATTTCCTCTCATGATTCAGAGGGGATTGAATTTGCAAGCCCAGTTTTTTTACAATTATTTCTTGTCAATACCATCTTAGCTTCTTTCTTTCTTTATAAGAGAGCTCCAGGTACTCTTTTATTCCTCCTTTCTTCAACATAATAATTAAATCATTGAGTTAAAATATAACTCAAAACAAAATGACTTCTTATCAAATAAAAAACAAACTCACTCAAAAAAAGGAGAAAATATCCAAGTCATTAAAATCAGATGCATATCTGTAGTATGTGTAAATATGGCGGCTGCAGCGTTTGGAGGAGCCAAAACAAATCCCTTGCCAGCAAAAATACAAAAGTACAAAATACAAAATAATGCCGATAGAGTCTAAATGCCGTATCAGCAAATTATAAAGAAAAAAATAAAAACGAAACAAAAAACCAAAGGCATTTTAAGATCAAAGGCAAGGGAGCTCGGTCTCCATGCTACTCACGGCTTGGACGCTCACCGGAAGCGGTCCACTGAGTTAGACAATTGTCCTGCTTTCTGTGCTTGCACCCCACACTGCTGCCAAGCAATCCCACTAACCTCTGGAAGGCTGCATGGTGTTCTCATCCTGGCATAGGACCCAGTGCTGACTGGTGCTGGTCCAGCCCTGTGCTTCCTCCTCCAAGGGTGCCATAAACATGCTTTGTGGCACATTTACGACTCCTAGCACCAGTGCCGGAGCTCAGTGCTGGTGCTATGGCCCATTAGGATTGGGCCCTCAGTCTCCAGATACTGATTCCGAACACAACCTCCTACCCAAAAATCTGAAAGTGCCCAAAGCATTGGTATGATAACACTTGACTTTGACTGCAGCTTTGATTATGGTTCTGTTCTCAAGCTTTATGAGCATAGGCAAATTTAAAAAAAAACAACAACATACAATAAACAAAAAGTTTCACTAAGCAAAGGATGAAGGGTTTGTAACTCCCCCCCCCCTTTTAATTAGGAAGGTTTTCAAGCTAGTCTGGACAGATTTCAAATTCCAAAGAATTTTTATTAAGGCTGAAATCAATAAGGTTTCTCCAGTTCACATATAATATTCATGTCATAATTTTGGACATTGATTTATCAAAGGAGTATACATTTATATTCAGATCCCTTAAACACTTTTTGATAATTTTAGCTTTCTAGCTCTCTGTGAAGCACTATGTATCAACGTATCAAAACAAACCACATACTGCATTTTTATTTCAATATTTAATCAATTTGTTTCTTTGTTTGGGCTTCTACTAGTTCTACAGCTCTTTTCGGCATAGAAAATACAGTTCAATCCTTACGCAATATCTTTTCAAACTACCTAGCAAGTTAGATCAGTCTGGAGAATGCCTTGCTTGTGCAACATTTTCTTCCGAAGTATTCAGGACAGAATTGCTGATGGGTCTGCTCTGAGACACATGCATATGGGGAACCAAAAGTGTATACAAGGACCTTTGTGCAAATGGCTTCTTACACACCTCAACCAAACTTGCAGGGTCTTGAAGAGGATATTCCTCTTTTCAGTGAGGTCAATTTCCCCCACCCTACCATGAAGAAATGGCTTCTAGAATAACAAACCAATTCCTCCCTTTACAACAGTAGAACACAGTTCTGCCTCTGGCATCAAAGGTGAGCAAGCAGCAGGGACAGGGAAGAGTGGAGAGAACAGGAAGTGGAGGGGGAGCAGGCAGGAGGCAGAATGGGGGCTTCTGGGCAGGGAGGGGGCAGGCAGGAGGCAGAATGTGTGAGCAAGGGGTGGATCTTGATGGAACTAGCATGCACTAGATCCTAACCCCATTCCCTGTCCCCTTCCTTCTCCCTTACCAAATAGGATTGGGCCATAAGTGTGTCACAGGATCAGGCCAAGGGTCCACCTAGACCAGCTTTCTGTATCTCATAGTGACTCACCAGGTGCTTCCGGGAGCACTCAAGACAACCAGATACCTATAACCTGTTGACGCTCTATTGCATTTGGAT